>NW_028145471.1:1870000-2087500 GCF_977016875.1 Pavona decussata
ATGATCGTACTTACTTGAGCCAGGAGGAGTGCAATTTTTTCACGGACGGCATCAATCTGACTATAGACAAAAAAAATAAATTTGAGAAATCTCTGTGAAGAAAGAGTTTTGTTCGACATTCAAATCCTAGCAGTATGCAGGATGTTTGTCCCATGAACCTAGTTAAATGGCCTTAGCTCCCACGAGTCTCCTGTAGCTCAGTGGTAGAGCATCCGAACTAGTAATCGGAAGGTCTTAGGTTCGACTCCTGATAGGAGCACTTGGATTTCTTTTTTCCGAGTATGCCTGCGCGGTGTTTTAGTAAATTTAGCCTTTATATCAATGCAAGATTAAAGATGCCGCATCGGTTTGTACATTCCCAGATAATGACGTCAACGCAAACAGCCTCCCGTCCCCTCCCCCAAACCTCCCTGCCAACCCCGCGTTTCCCCGGAAAGTGTGAGTCTTCTATGTGTTGATCCGGTGGGGAAGTGGAAAAGAATGTTCCGTTTTATGAACATTGTAAGGTAAAAAGGCAAAGTCGCACTAAACCCTATGTGGCCCACACGGCTGGAGCTTATATAGCAAGGTTACTGTAGCATGAAGCAACTAGGAGTATCGCTTCTCCCCCCAGGATGGGATGCTTGTCCATCGCAGAGTTACCCCCCAGTGTGTATGTGTGTGTGTGTTAGTACCTAATTGGGTTAGTTCAGTTCACTGTATATTAATAATATTATGACTTTCAAATACAGCTCCCAGTTGGCTTAATAGCTCAGTTGGTAGAATACTATCCCAGCATGGCTGAGGTCATGGGTTCGAATCCCGTTCAAACCAGAATTTTTCTCGGGCTTTTTTTTTTTTTTTTTTTTTTTTTTTTTTTTTTTTTCAGCTGCTAATTATAAAGTTCCGTGCACAACTGCGATAATTTCTCATTCATTAAACACATTATCACTGAGTATAACGAATCTTAAAACAAAACACCAAGAATTTCATGAAAATTACCAAAGAAGACACGTCATTCTAAAACTGATGATTGTAAACCATAAGGTAATATATATTCAACTTTTGTTTCAACTGTAACTGAAAATTAATGATAGCAGGCTAAAGGAAGCATGTTTCTGAAAAAAAAAGTCATAAAATGTTGCAACAAATTAAAATCTTACCATATTTTGCTTTTCTATTTCTTGTAGTTTCCTTCGGAGATCATTTCGATCGTCCGAGGTTGACTTCCGACCTAAGACAAACAATTTAAATGGTAGCCAAGACATTTCGGAGATGTTTGTTGTATCAAAAAGGACGAATCGTGGTTAAATTTTTTTAAAATGCAAGCAACAAAATTTGCGGGAAAAAAACGAACTGTCGAAAATGACGTGATCGTTGCTATGGCGTGTGTTATCTGGCGCGCGTTGTCAGGATTTGGAGCTCGTGCACGGAAAATGATTTTTTTGTGCTTCGCTCTCTTGCATTTTGTTTTCTTTTTTTTTTCCTTTCTTACAAGAAGGACAACTGAACATCTTTCTATCTCGCCTTTTCATTCGATCACTGGGCGATGTTGTTGGTTGATTTTCTGACAATTACTTTCTTTTTTCTTAAGTGAAGTAGAAAAGTTCCAGTTTACCTGAAAGCGCAAATTGTAAAAAAAATATGACTTAACCCTTCAACTACGAAAAACCTCTTGTCGCTCAGTTTACTACAATGTTAGTTTGTAAATTTACCTTTCCTGTCGGGCTCCATTTTAAAATAAAGCTATTGAATCTTCAGTATTCCGTGTAATAAATTACTTAGCAAAAAGACACGCCTTCAGCTAAACCAGAAAACTGTAAATAAAATTTCCTTTATGACGTCAGACGAACGTCAAAAATGGAATCTTGTGCGCGCTGAAAATCTCATTCGTCCAAACTTTTGTGGTAAAATATATTTTAATTGAGCTTATGAGCAAGAGCCAAGGAATCAAGTACAGTTGTTGTTTGTTCAATCGTAAGTTACCAGGAAGCCTTTTGTTTCGCTTCAGATAAAAACCGAAGGAAACGCGCGAGCGACCGCTTCATTTTCTCTACGCTTTTACACTCGCGCGTCGCATTTCATCGTTGGCTTGATCGTTAGCTTGAAGATTCCCGACAGAAATGAGACAGTTCCCATAGTCGATTTAAATTTCATATTTTCACGGAGTGTACGAACAAATAGCAGCTCAACTACAACAACTCAAAGCCACAATGAAAAAGCCAACCGGAGCTTTTGAAACAACGAACTGCGCATCGCGCGCGCTAACCCTCCCTTTGAATCGTTGTTATTCAATAGTGTACATCATTTATTCACCAGGTTTAACATATACCATCACATTATTTCCATTGCGCATATGCCACACATTGACATTCCAATCCTAGCAGTATGCAGGATGTTGGTCCCATGAACCTACAATTGCATGTTAATGGCCTTAGCTCCCACGAGCTCCTGTAGCTCAGTAGTGGAGCATCCAAACTAGTAATCGTAAGGTCTTAGGTTCGACTCCTGGTAGGAGCACTCGGGTTTTTTTTTTTTTTTTCAGAGTATGCCTGTGTCATTTACTGATTAATACATCATTGTCAGTGTACATTAGGTTATAAGGGATTGAATGTGAATGCAAGAACGAATAAGGGATTAGAAATATGGGATAAATGAAAAATAAACAGCCAAGATAACCTACTAGTTTTTGTGTGGTGTACGTCATCTCGCGCGTGTTACAAAAATCTGGTCATCTTTGTTTACCGTAGCTTTCACTTAAAGAGATTTTAAACTCAAAGAAATCTTAACAGGTGCGTAACGTGACTAAACTGTTGTTAAAGGGTAGTTAAAAATGCGACAAGAAATTACCAACAATCAAAATGAGGTGATTGTTATCTTAGGGTGTGTCATCTCGAGCGCGCTGGTAAGATTTGGTTGCCGTGCCGTCAACAGAAATGGTATGTTTACTGCTATTTTACCTTTTTGAAAAAAATGCAAATTAAAAATACTTTTCTTATTTTTTAATCAGTTACACGAATGCTATAATTTCGATTGCGGGTAAAATCTTCTACAACATTCGTTTTTTCGTTTTTTTTTTTCGTGCTAGCTGAGTTTTAACTGTTGTATATATATAGGAACCTCTGAAGGATAGCATTTGAAATACACCTTTTGCCTTTCATTATCAGGATATAAATTTTCATTAGCGCGAAAACATTGGTCACTAAAATTAATGTATAATCAGTTTAACTAGGAAATGAAACATTTCAGTTTGTGGCAGAGTCATTAAGGAGTTTTGCATCGAAAAGAAGATTCGTTAAGGCCAATTAAAATAGTTAGCGTTTTATCGAAAACAACATTCTTTAGTGCGAATGAAGATTCATTAACCTAGGGTTAACGTTCCCTTGCGCGAATAAAATTTCAACTACAAAAGATTTTTAGTTACGTGGTTTCTGACTAATTTCCCAATGGATTTATATGGATGCTTAAATTTAAAAACGATGCTGTACATGTGCACACTGGTTTCGCAGTAATGGAGCACGGAGTTCGTCGAAACCGTATCCCAAATGAGCATCGTGAAAGGATAGTTAGGGCGTTTGAAGATCCCCGCGGGAAGAGTAAAAATGTGAACACGATAATTGCTAGAAATGTGCAGCGTAGTTTAGGTTTATGCAGACTTACATATACCACGATGTTTGAATGGGGAGTTGATTGAAGGATAGAGCTAAGACTTGCTTGATCGTTACGCTGACTGTATCTCTGTTGTAATGAATTTTTTTCCTCGTTAAAGAACATTAAAAAGCGTCTAATGTTTGTTCATTCTCTTAAAAAGTTTGTTATTTCCATTAAATTGAACTGATATTCGCATTAATGAACGTTTTTCTCTATGTAAAACGCCTTATTGACGACACCGAAAATTAAAACGTTTGCTATTTTCATACAATGATTGCACATTTGCTTTAATAATTTAATTTTTAACACTACTGAAAATGTATTTCCTGATAACGGAGGGCAAAGGTGTAATAGAGAGATTAAGCACCACATTTGCGGCAAACGTGAGATTTGCGTTTATGTTTTCTTGAAAAAATGAGTACATAGATGAGAAAAGTACAAGATAATTCTGGCCTTTGATGCTTATGCAAGCTACTCAATTTTTCTGAGAAACTGAAAACAGTGAGTGGTAAATGTTGTGTAAACATGGTTACGTGGTCATTTCTGAAGTTTGCCGTTTGCCGCAAACTTGGTGCTTTAGTATTTTAGAAGTAAACTGCAACAACGGTATCATTATAAATCGTGTCTTGCTGGGTAAAAATGGGAAATTTAAAAGTTTACCTTTACCTTGCCGGGATCCATACTTTAATTTAACTTTCGGGTGATCTGTTTTCCTTGAAATGAATAACTCAGCAAATGTACACGCCCTCCGCGAGACTCGGCAAACTGGGAAGTTATTAAAAGTTCTCTTATGACGTAAAAGAAACGCTACGATAAATTAATAAGAACCTTCCGTGGGTGGTAAAATCTTATCTTTTTCCAAAAAGTTGAAATAAGACGGAAGTTATTTAAACTCGTCAGAGACACAGTATTCTAGAGGCCCTATTCAAACGCCTCGCTAAACGTTGTACCCAATTAAATCCATCCTAATTAGCATAAATTAAGTTTGGGATTAGTAATTAAAGTCAATTAAATCTCCCACAACTGAATTAGCTTTGACGTTTGGACTGTCGAGATACAGTCAAGAGTACAGTTCGACAAGACGTTTCTGCCGGGCCTAATATGCGAAATTTCATGCCCTGAAATTATTGGGATGACCCTGGCTTGTTACGCAAATTGTCTCGTTTTTACCTAGGAAATTCCCCAAAGCAAACGAACTGAAAAAAATTTAATTGGTTTAATTAGCAGACAAAAACATACATATACGGATTTTAGTTGGTTTGGATCTGTTAGCTGAGATCTCTTAATCCATATTTTTGTTTGACGTTACTTAGTTTTCAGTAATCTGATTGGTCAATCCAACGCTGTTTTTCCCATATTAGGAATTTGTTTTGTGGGAAAAGGAACGAGGCTTTGTTTTGATCTTTTAACCAGTGCCAGATAAAACATTTAAATATCCAGAATATCACTTTATTTATTAGATACATGAAAACCAGTAATTTCTTAAGATATTAAACAATGATGAAATGTGTCTAAAAAATTATTTCCCAGATGCGTTCAAAGAGTCCGCATGCATTAATATTGTCAACAGATTATTTAATGTTGGACCATAGCGGGACATAACGGGGAATTTAACATCGCTTATTTCCCCGCCCCGGGACTAAGTAGACTGTTAAAAGCCCCGCATAAGGGCATCAGTACCATACTTCAGAACCAAATAAAATGCAAATCAGTTTGGGTTTGTTGGTAAAAATCGACATTGTGGCGGACGTAACGTATAGCGTGGTAAAAGACGATTTTTATTAATTTTTTTTAATTTGAAAGCAAAATGTAGATTTTGATTTAGTATCAGATCTGTTCGCCCTTTGTATCCAATCTTCTAGGATAACGACACGAAACCGGAAGGGCAACCGGTAATCCCGAGCGGGCAACACAGCTCCATCATGCCCGCTCTTGCCCGCTCTGGTAGTGCCCTAAAGATTCGAAGTTCTGGTCAGATCTCACGTTATGGCTCAAGAATCTTAATTTCAACATTGATTCCTTCTCCGACACGAACAAATTGTTTGGTAACTGGAACCAAAAAGAAGACTTTCTCTTTCTCAATCACATCCTTCTTACTGCAAAGCAGTACATCTATCAATGTAGGAGCAACAACACATAACCCTGTTTGAAAGCTTTCATCCCCAGAGTGAAAATGACTTATCAAGTGGAAACTGATTGAAATCGCAAAGTACAGCAACAAATTTAATATTCATACTATATAATGGGGGAAATATAAAAAGTGTAATTAAAGATCTCACCTATTTAATGTCACGAATTATGCATTTCAAAGCACCATTTGACGCGGTAGTGCAAGTGAGTGTATGTGCGTGTATACGCGTGTTTTGCTTTTATTTTATTACAATTTAATATGTACGTACGTTTTTCTAATAAGTGTATTAGCAATGTATTAACAGTGAAAAAAATCAATAAAATACATAATAATAATAATAATAATAATAAATAGTTATTTGGCCATTTTTACCGTTGCCTTTGAGAAGAGGGAAGACATGCGATTTTCCAATTACACGGAACATATCCACTAGAAATTAAGGAGTTGAAGAACAGGCAAAGGGACTCACCAATAATATGAGTAATTTGAGTAATTTGTTTTGGTTGTAATCAAGGCTTGCTTATTTATAAGCGAATGAACTTTTGAGGTTATTTAACACATCTTCTTGCTTAATTTTGGTTAATTGAAATTTAGATGACATATGGTTTGGAAACTCACGAAAAGATTTAGGAGTGTTTGGAATTTGCGAGGCTAAGCTAGGAGTAATTGTGATCAAGTGGCTATTTAAAAAATTGTCAATTTTTTCTTGATCGTTGACGTAACATGTGTCATATACCATGGTTTTGTAAATGGTGGGAACTTTCAATACAACATTCGTATGGTGAGCTCTAACAAAAAGCCCTTGTGATGTCAAAGAAAAAGTAAACGAATTCCTCTTCACCCAGTAAAGAGTATGTTGGAGACGAATATTTTAATTAGGAAATATAGGGAGTCATTTTGAATCAAAGATACCTGGTGTCATGTCTTACAGAACAAGACTCAAATCTTGTCAAAGCGTTATTAGCACAGGACAGGATATATTAAGAGAGCACGAGCGACTGCTAAATTCTGCGTTGTATTATAAAATGGAAATGGAGAGCAGCTGCAGAACAAGGCATCTTTTTGGGCGCCGGTTTCCTTTTCGTGCGCTACAGCTTGTAACACACACAAAGAGAAGAGATTGCCACCAAAATAGGAACGCACCATCGCGAATTATAACACACAGTATTACAGTGCGATACGCCCGCTTTTAAACCCGTGGTAAATCTTGACTATACTGATAACCTCAAAATACTCTTTCCATATCAAGAGACATTATTTCAACAGTTCCTTGTATTTATAGAAATTCTCTCGAAAATCAAACTCACGTTTACTCCTTTTTTTACATAAGAACATGAAAATATATATATTTACAAACATTTGGACTTTTTCACGAGTTTACCACAAGTAGAAAAGTATTTACAGATATTTAAAATGGTAAACCGAAACCATGTTTTCACTTGCGCCTTAAAAGTCGGCGGAAAAGTCTTGAGAAGAAGCCAGCCTTCTTCTTCTTTTTTGCAGCAGAGCTCTACGGGAAAAAAAAAAAAAACAAAAACTGTAGGGAATAAAGATCAGTGTAGGCACAATAGAAACCGTTAGGAATGCAAGCTCAAAAAGGTAAGGGAAGCTATATTATAAACCAAATAAAATCTTACCAGGTGTTTAGTTCTGTTGTTAAGCAAGCAAGGAAGAGGCAAGTGCACTCAAAAAGTGGGTAAAAACGCTCACCAGTGGCTGGCGTTTCTCCCTGCAGCTCTTTCATGCTCTCGTCACTTCTTTCCTGCGCGCTTTAAAACAAAACAAAACACGGTAAAGCTAATTCGTTTAATAATTATAACAACTTTCAATGATCGTACTTACTTGAGCCAGGAGGAGTGCAATTTTTTCACGGACGGCATCAATCTGACTATAGACAAAAAAAGTAAATTTGAGAAATCTCTGTGAAGAAAGAGTTTTGTTCGACATTCAAATCCTAGCAGTATGCAGGATGTTTGTCCCATGAACCTAGTTAAATGGCCTTAGCTCCCACGAGTCTCCTGTAGCTCAGTGGTAGAGCATCCGAACTAGTAATCGGAAGGTCTTAGGTTCGAGTCCTGATAGGAGCACTTGGATTTCTTTTTTCCGAGTATGCCTGCGCGGTGTTTTAGTAAATTTAGCCTTTATATCAATGCGAGATTAACGCCTTTCAAACTTTGCGCCTGCGCAGTTTTAAAGATGCCGCATCGGTTTGTACATTCCCAGATAATGACGTCAACGCAAACAGCCTCCCGTCCCCTCCCCCAAACCCCCCTGCCAACCCCGCGTTTCCCCGGAAAGTCTGAGTCTTCTATGTGGTGATCCGGTGGGGAAGTGGAAAAGAATGTTCCGTTTTATGAACATAGTAAGGTAAAAAGGCAAAGTCGCACTAAACCCTATGTGGCCCACACGGCTGGAGCTTATATAGCAAGGTTACTGTAGCATGAAGCAACTAGGAGTATCGCTTCTCCCCCCAGGATGGGATGCTGGTCCATCGCAGAGTTACCCCCCAGCAGTATGTCGCCAGTACCCATTCATACACCTGGGTGAAGAGAGACAATGTGAAGCAAAGTTTCTTGTCTAAGGAGACAACACAGCAATGAAGAGACCAACCTGGCCCTCAGATCCTCCGACCGTCCGATCGAAAGTTCAACGCGCTAACCACTAACCACCGCGCCTCCTTATGAACATAGTATATAAAGTAATTTGGCCTTCATAAGGACATTCCAGTGCAGATGCAGGTGCAGATTCGGGTAATAAATGGGACTGTTTTCTAGTGATTCGAGCGCCGAAAGTGCGAGGTTTAAGAAGAACCCCAGAGTATGGTCCCCCAGAGAAAATTTAATTTTAAATCCTAAAATAGTGCCATTTCCGCGGTTTTCAAGTCACCTGGAGAGACAATTTTTATACTTTTCCAACATATTTTTGACTGTTTTCCTTAACACGATGGAAACAGGTCTGTATCCGCGCCTGTTACAATTTGCTTTAACGAAGGTCGAACGCTCGAAATCTCTTTACGGTGGCTGAAATTACCTCATTTAATTCTGTTAATAAGAACAAACATTCATTACAGTAATAAACATTTTACATACTTTCCCAACTCTTTGATATTGTCAATCTGTTTTTGTTTTCCATTGATGGAGTTTCTCAGCTCCTGTAGAATAAAAAGTCGATTGTGTTTTCAAATGTATTCGTTTCTCATAACAAGAGAGACTTTTTAACTGACGCGTTTATACTGGAAAATCTTCTCTGTCGTTGGAAAAGACTGAATAAAATGTTTGTTAAAGCATGGTGTTGGAAAAAAGTCAACTTAAACCATTATGTGTGTTAGTACTTAATTGGGTTAGTTCAGCTCACTGTATATTAATAATATTATGACTTTCAAATACAGTTCCCAGTTGACTTAATAGCTCAGTTGGTAAAGTACTGCCCCAGCATGGCTGAGATCATGGGTTCGAATCCCGTTCAAACCAGAATTTTTCTCGGGCCTTTTTTTTTTTTTCCGCAGCTGCTAATTATAAAGTTGCGTGCACAACTGCGATAATCTCTCATTCATTAAACACATTATCACCGAGTATAACGAATCTTAAAACAAAACAAAACACCAAGAATTTCATGAAAATTACCATACGAGACAACTGATGATTATAAACCATAAGGTGATATATTCAACTTTTATTTCAACTGTAACTGAAAAAATAATGATAGCAGGCTAAAGCAAGCATGTTTCTAAAAACAACGTCATAAAATGTTTCAACAAATTAAAATGAAATGTAACAGTCATACCATTTTTTGCTTCTCTATTTCTTGTAATTTCCTTCGGAGATCATTTCTATCGTCCGATGTTGACTTCCGACCTAAGACAAACAGTTTAAATGGTAGCCAATACATTTTGTGTTTTTTTTTTCTTTCTTTTCTTTTCTTACAAGAATTGTAACTGAATATAATTTGATCTCTTTTCATTTGATCACTTGGCGATGCTGTGGGTCGATTTTCTAACAATTTTTTTCAGTTAAGTGAAGTAGAAAAGTTCCGGTTTACCTGAAAGCGCAAATTGTAAAAATATATGACAACCCTTCAACTACGAAAAACCTCTTGTCGCACAGTTAACTACGATGTTAGTTTATAAATTTACCTTTCTTGCCGGGCTCCATTTTAAATTCAAGCTCTTAAATCTGCAGTATTCCGTGTAATAAATTACTTAGCAAAAGGACACGCCGTCAGCTAAACCAGAAAACTGTGAATAAAATTTCCTTTATGACGTCAGAAGAACGTCGATTGGAATCTTGTGCGCGCTGAAAATCTCATTCGCCCAAACTTTCATGGTAAAATATTTTTTTTTAATGTAGCTTATCAGCAAGAGCAAAGGAATCAAGTACAGTTTTTTTTTTTTGTTTAATCGTATGTTACTTGGAAGTCTTTTGTTTCGCTTCAGATAATAAACCGAAGGTAACGCGCGAGCGACCGCTTTATTTTCGCTATGCTTTCATACTCGCACGTCGCATTTCATCGCTGGCTTGATCGTTCGCTCGAAGATTCCCGAGAGAAATGAGACAGTTCCCATAGTCGATAAAAATGCCATATTTTCATGGAGTGTACGAAAAAATAACAGCTCAACTACAACAACTCAAAGCCACAGTGAAATAGCCAACCGGAGCTTTTGAAACAACGAATTGCGCATCGCGCGCGCTAACCCTCCCTATGAATCGTTGTTGTTCAATAGTGTACATCATGTTATAAGGGTTATCGATTGAATGTGATTGCAAGAAAGAATGAGGGATAAGAAATATGGGATAAACGAGAAATAAGGTCGCTGAAAAATAAACATAAACATAAGATAACAAAACGTGCTAGTTTTTCTGGTGTACATTATCTTGCGCGTGTTTAGAGATCTGGTCATCTTTGTTTACCATAGCTTTCACTTAAAGAGATTTTAAACTCAAAGAAATCTTAACAGGTGCGTAACGTGACTAAACTGTTGTTAAGGGGTAGTTAAGAATGCGACAAGAAATTACTCACAATCGAAATGAGGTGATTGTTCTCTTAGGGTGTGTCATCTCCAGCGCGCTGGTAAGATTTGGTTGTCGTGCCGGCAACAGAAATGGTATGTTTACTGCTATTTTGCCTTTTTGAAAAAAACTTAGAAGTACTTTTCTTATTTTTTAATCAGTTATGCGAATGCTATAATTTTATTGCGGGTAAAATCTTCTACAACAGTCTTTCTTTCTTTCTTTCTTTCTTTCTTTCTTTCTTTCTTTCTTTCTTTCTTTCTTTCTTTCTTTCTCTTTTTTTTTTTTTTTTTTTTTTTTTTTTTTTTTTTCTTTTTTTCGAACTAGCTGAATTTTAATTGTTGTATATAAGATCCTCTACAGGATCGCATTTGGATTAATAGAGAGATTAAGCACCACGTTTACGGCAAACGGCATACGTGAGAATGGGGTTTATGTTTTCTTGAAAAAATGACTACATAGATGAGAAAAGTACAAGATAATTCTGGCCTTTGATGCTACTGCAAGATACTCAATTTTTCTGAGAAACTGAAAACAGTGAGTAGTAAATGTTGTGTAAATTAAATCCATCCTTATTAGCATGAATTAAGTTTGGGATTAGTAATTAAGGTCAATTAAATATCGCACAACTAAATTAGGTTTGAATTTTAACCTGTCGAGATACAGTCAAGAGTACAGTTAATTATTGGGACGACCCTGGCTTGTTACGCAAATTATCTGGCTTTCACCTAGGAAATTCCCCAAAGCAAACGAACTGAAAAGAAGAGCAATTTCATTGGTTTAATTAGCAAACAAAAACAAACATATACGGATTTTAGTTCGTTTGGATCTGTTAGCTGAGATCATTTAATCCACATTTTTGTTTGACGTTACTTAGTTTTCAGTAATCTGATTGGTCAATCCAACGCTGTTTATCCCATATTAGAGAAGCCGTATGCGTGTAATTATTGCAATAAGTCATTCAGATTGTGGTCGGGTCGCCAGAGACATACGAGAATTCACACAAGCGAGAAGCCTTATTCATGCAAACACTGTAACAAGAGCTTTGTCCAGTCGTCAAACTGCAAGAAACATGAAAGACTTCACGTAAGGGAAATGTGCCCAAAGCAATAGTAGCCTAAAGGATCACTTTTAACAGGGAAGTCACAGTCTGAAGCGCATCTACTTGATGTGGACTGAAATTTCTCTCGTTCGAGTCACCAAAGAGAACATTTCGTATCCTCTATTACTACCATAATCTTATGAAAACTTCACGAAGTGTATCATTTCTAAATGTCAAACAAATAAATACAGTGACTTTGCGCGTGCAACCCTAAACGAAACCTTCACGGCTAAATATAATGGTGTTTTGCCCTGAACACCCTAAGTGAGACCAAAACCCGAAATTTACACCCCTAAGCGAGACGACGAGCATCCCCGACCCCTTCATATGAGATTCCCTCCCCCGTGACAGGACCATGGCTGCTCCATCGAAACATGTCTTAGGATTAAACTGTTATTGGGTCATTTAGACTCGAAAATTAACTCGATGTAGCATAATTGTTAAACACGAAGAATAGTGTTTCATCCGATTTCCTAACACCGAGAACTGGGTTGAAACAGCGAGCGGCAGCCGAGTTTTCTACAGTGTAACCAACTTCGAGGTGTTTGGAGTGTTTGATATATTACTTCTCAAACCATTAATAATTCTTGAAATTCAGAGCAAAAGTTACAAATCTCCTTCACGCTGTTGATTTCCTTTGCTCTTCATGAATTTATCAATGAGTTTGAGAAGTACGTTTAGTTGACGTTTCAATATAGCACTAAGACCACCGGTTACAAATTGAACGGAGAAATCGATAAAATGAAAGTCGGTAGAGTCCCTAACTCGTGTCCAGGCGGCTCTCTGTCATTAGACGTAATGCGATACTTCTGGGTTCCAGACTGGTACAACCATATTGTGAAGAGACGATCATTTGTTTTAATAGAGCGTGTTCCCTTACTGATGTCTTCTGTCGTGATTTGAAGGAACTTTTCCGTTGCACCAAATGTAGACTCAATCGACTTGATGACTTATTTAAGTTTCAAACACGACACTCGCAGCCGTTACATTCTGCTGTTGCATTGTTTACTATTAGCTAGATATGACATTTTTCAGTCCCGTGTAAGAGAGTTTAGATCTTCACTGCGGACTTACAAAAGATTTTAAGGACAATGCCTACTTTTGTTACTGCCCATACGTTCTGCGCATCTCGAGATACTCGGGATTCCTATAGGTGGTGCCTACTGATACAGGGATATTTTTTCGCGGTTTAAAACTATGCAGAGAAAGTAGAATGTAGAAATATGCTCTTGGTGTTTAAAAAAAATTGGGGGTATGCGCGCATTTTCCAGAGATAATAAAGCTTCAATTTGGAAAAAAAAAACATACACTGCTTTGTATTTTACTGCTTTTTAGAAAAATTGTTGCTTAATTATCTCCGAAAATGCCCTACTACCCCCAATTTTCTTTCTAGATTCCAGTACTCTATATTAAGATCTTCTTTTATCGCAAAGTCATAAACTACGCAAAAATACTTCTGTATTAGGAGGTATACCGTCCTTAAAGATGCGTACTATATCGAAAAAGATTGGCTAGCAAAACAAACTGAACATTTTGAAGGAAATGAAATTAAACCTTCTTGAGTCCACGGGACACATTCATAAAGCACTTCTTAGTCATAATAAGATGTATCATGAATATTGTTCATTAACAATAGTCTATTGTTATTCTTACAATAGACTTTTGTCAACAAACAATACTTAAGGATTCACCTTAGCTTAAGAGGGCCTCTGCAAACTCCACATTCTCCCAGTCACATGAGCGCACGTTGCCTTTGAATGAAGGGTAAAATTTAAGGGTACATATATTAGCTCTATTCTAATTGGCCTTAATGAATCCTCTTTTCGATGCAAAACCCCCTTAATGACTCTGCCACAAATTGAAATGTTTCATTTCCTAGTTAAACTGATTATACATTAATTTTATTGACCAATGTTTTCGCGCTAATGAAAATTTATATCCTGATAATGAAGGGCAAAAGGTGTATTTCAAATGCTATCCTTCAGAGGTTCCTATATATATACAACAGTTAAAACTCAGCTAGCACGAAAAAAAAAAAAAAACGAAAAAAGGAATGTTGTAGAAGATTTTACCCGCAATCGAAATTATAGCATTCGCGTAACTGATTAAAAAATAAGAAAAGTATTTTTAATTTGCATTTTTTTCAAAAAGGTAAAATAGCAGTAAACATACCATTTCTGTTGACGGCACGGCAATCAAATCTTACCAGCGCGTTGGAGATGACACACCCTAAGATAACAATCACCTCATTTCGATTGTTGGTAATTTCTTGTCGCATTCTTAACTACCCCTTAACAACAGTTTAGTCATGTTACGCACCTGTTAAGATTTCCTTGAGTTTAAAATCTCTTTAAGTGAAAGCTACGGTAAACAAAGATGACCAGATCTTGTAACACGCGTGAGATGACGTACACCAGAAAAACTAGTAGGTTATCTTGGCTTTCTGTTTATTTTTCATTTATCTCATATTTCTGATCCCTCATTCGTTCTTGCATTCACATTCAATCCCTTATAACCTGATCTACACTGAGAATGATGTATTAATCAGTAAATGACACAGGCATACTCGGAAAAAAATCCGAGTGCTCCTATCAGGAGTCGAACCTAAGGCCTTCCGATTATTTCGGAAGGAAGGATTAATTCCGGAGCTAAGGCCATTAAACTAGCTTCATGGGACAAATATCGTGCATACTGCTAGGATTGGAAGGTCAATGTGTGGTATATGGGCAATGGAAATAATGTGATGGAATATGTTAAGCCTGGTGAATAAATGATGTACACTATTGAGCAACAACTATTCAAAGGGAGGGTTAGCGCGCGATGCGCAATTCATTGTTTCAGGAGCTCCGGTTGGCTATTTCATTGTGGCCTTGTTGTAGTTGAGCTGTTATTTGTTCGTACACTCCATGAAAATATGACATTTTTATCGACTATGCATGGGAACTGTCTCATTTTTCTCGGGAGTCTTCGAGCGAACAATCAAGCCAGCGATGAAATGCGGCGCGCGAGTGTAAAAGCGTAGAGAAAATGAAGCGGTCACTCGCGCGTTTCCTTCGGTTGATTATCTGAAGCGACTTCTAAGTAACATACGATTAAACAAAAAACAACTGTACTTGATTCCTTCGCTTTTGCTCATAAGCTCAATTAAAAAAAATATTTTACCATGAGCGTTTGGACGAATGAGATTTTCAGCGCGCACAAGATTCCATTTTTGACGTTCGTCTGACGTCATAAAGGAAATTTTATTCACAGTTTTCTGGTTTAGCTGACGGCGTGTCCTTTTGCTAAGTAATTTATTACACGGAATACTGCAGATCCAAGAGCTTGATTTTAAAATGGAGCCCGACAAGAAAGGTAAATTTACAAACGATCATCGTAGTAAACTGTGCGACAAGAGGTTTTTCGCAGTTGAAGGGTTAAGTCATATATTTTTACAATTTGCGCTTTCAGGTAAACCGGAACTTTTCTACTTCATTAGAGAAAAAAGAAAGTAATTAACAGAATATCAACCAGCAGCATCGCCCAGTGATCGAATGAAAAGCCGAGATAAAGTTATATTCAATTGTCCTTCTTGTAAGAAAAGAAAAAAAAAAGAAAACAAAATGAAAGAAAGCGAAGCGCAAACAAATCATTTTCCGTGCACGAGCTCCAAATCCTGACAACGCGCGCCAGATAACACACGCCATAGCAAGGGTCACGTCATTTTTGACAATTCGTTTGTTTTTTCTCCGCAAACTTTGTTGCTTGCATTTTAAAACAATTTAACCACGATTCGTCCTTTTTGATACAACAAACATCTCCAAAATGTATTGGCTACCATTTAAATTGTTTGTCTTAGGTCGGAAGTCAACCTCGGACGATAGAAATGATCTCCGAAGGAAACTACAAGAAATAGAAAAGCAAAATATGGTAAGACTGTTACATTTCATTTTAATTTGTTGCAACATCTTATGACTTTTTTTTTACAAACATGCTTGCTTTAGCCTGCTATCATTAATTTTCAGTTACAGTTGAAATAAAAGTTGAATATATCACCTTATGGTTTACAATCATGAGTTTTAGAATGACGCGCCTTCTTTGGTAATTTTCATGAAATTCTTGGTGTTTTGTTTTAAGATTCGTTATACTCAGTAATAATGTGTTTAATGAATGAGAGATTATCGCAGTTGTGCACGCAACTTTATAATTAGCAGCTGCGAAAAAAAGAAAGCCCGAGAAAAATTCTGGTTTGAACGGACTAACCCAATTAAGTACTAACATACATAATGGTTTAAGGTGACTTTAAATTGAGATTCTACGACATGAAAGCCGGAAGACATTCAAAACAATATCCACACAGGACCATTAAACTGTAGATAGATATATCGATTTTTGTTTTTGTCCTACTGGATACAAAGCAATAACAATGCATTTTGAAATAATCCGGCAGAAGTTCGCATTTTTTTTTTTCAACACCATGCGTTAACAAACATTTTATTCAGTCTTTTCCAACAACAGAGAAGATTTTCCAGTATAAACGCGTCTTCGTGGTTTAAAAAGTCTCTTTTGTTATGAGAAACGAACACATTCGAAACACAATCAACTTTTTTCCTCCAGGAGCTGAGAAACTCCATAAAAGGAAAAGAGAAGCAGATCGAGAATATCAGAGAGTTGGGAAAGTATGTAAAATGTTTATTATAGTAATGGATGTTTTTTTTTATTACCAGAATTAAATGAGGTGATTTCAGCCACCGTAAAGAGATTTCGAGCGTTTGACCTTTGACCTTCCACAGGCGCCGATACAGACCTGTTTCCATCGTTTTAAGGAAAACAGTCAAAATCTAGTTCGAAAAGTATAAAAATTGTCTCTCCAGGCGAATTGAAAACCGAGGAAATGGGACTATTTCGGGATTAAAAACCATACTCTCGGGTCCCTCTTGAACCTCGCGTTTTCGGCGCACTGTCCTTATGAAGGCCAAATTACTTTATATACTATCATAAGGAGGCGCGGTGGTTACAAGTAAGCACGTTGGACTTTCGATCGGACAGTCGGAGGATCTGAGGGCCAGGGCAATCAATAACGTGTATGCTCCATATCTAACTTTGCTGGGGTTTTTTTTACTTATGCAGTGAAAAGAGGAAGATGGCGGATGGGCTGGAGAAAGCCCATAAAATAGAAATGGATAAGCTTCTGGTATGAAACAGAATTCATTTAATAGTAATTATAAATAGTACTAAAATTATTTTATACATAGTGCAGTGTCTGCACGTAACTATTCACGCTTTACCTAATAAAACATTATTTAAAGACCTTTTAAAATCGGACTTTGTTTTTAAGAGGATGAAATGAGTCTTTAAATTTCTGTTACGTCGTTTACTTACATAGTGGAAAGACTTTCTTCACTGGTTCTCTCCAATTCTTCAACCATTTTTTTGAAGATGTTCCATAAATTAGAGAGAACCCATTGAGGGGAAATGGACAACATGTTGGTGTGAAACACTATTCATTTAATAGTTATTATAAAAAATAATAATAGTAAAATTCACTTGCATAGAGCTGTTTCTAAAACCTGTTTCTTTTAAATTACTAGCTCAACCTGGACTGAGATTACAAAATGTGACTGAAGTAGTAAGACACAATTTTGTTCTTTAATTTAAACAGAATCAAATGAAGCGGATTGAAAAAGAAAATGAAAACATAAACAGGTAAAATGTTCAGTAAAATGGTAACTAGAGTCCTTAGTTAAATTTGTTTACAACTTGACAAAGCTCTGTATATGTAAACAAATTATTTTACTGAAGATTAATTTGTGATTGTTTTCAGCGCAATTGAGGAAAGGAAAGCTGCAAGAGAGCAGGTGGAAATTATCAACTGTTCTGATTATTGTTTAGTCTCATTTAAGTTCGGTTAAAATTTTAGAATTTTGATTCCAAGATCAATTTATCGCCAGTGCCTTTAATATTTTGGAGGTCTCTGAACATTACTTTACACAAAAGAAAACGTGGTATAAGTATTCGCTTCTTTATTCGCAGGCATCTGCTAGTGCCAACGCAGAGGAGGAAAGGTAATTGATATCAATAAAGACTAAAGGCAATGATAAGCTTTGAGGAAAATAATTTTGTTGCAGCATGTTAAATGTGATTTCGTTTATTTTTAGGAGAATCCAAGAACTTGAAAAAGAACTTGAACAGGTTGAACTTGAGGTAAGTCCGACCTTGTTATTATAGTGGTCGTGATAGTTTTCTTCCCTTTCTTCACAATTTTTAAGTACTTTGCTCACAGCAAGAACAGAACAGAAAACAAAATAAAACAACAACAACAACAAAGACAACAAAAAACAAACGTGAATACTATGATTTAACTTGCGACAATTCTAAAAGGCAGGCATCCAACTTGCAGAGAGTGACGGAGTTAGAGGGTTACGTTTTGCCGATCATTGGTCTGTTGACTGATTTGTCTATTTCCTTTTTAAAATCTAATAAAAGTGCTTAAACTGTCTGGGTTAGCATATAAGATACTAGGTTGCACAAAGTTGAAGCAAAATGAAAGTAGTTTGCAAGGTTCGTACCGATCCATACGAAATCCGGCACTGAATTATTGGCGCTCAGATGCGCTCAAAAGCAACCCTGACAGACTTAGCTGAGAATTATTTATTCCAATGATTTTTATTATTTATTCTTCAAACAGACTCAACTACTGGAAGACACCACAGGTGGTGTTAAAACCAATATTAAGGTTTGATTCGCTTTTCCTTTTTCATGTTTTTTAAAAATAATATTTAAAAAAATATCATTTATATTACACGAGAGACAATCGAAGTTATGATCACAAGCTAAACATTTGGGAAAACAAATCCTCGGAATGGCTCAGTCTACTTCGCTGTAATCGTGCAAAGCGGAATATGGTTTTACCAGGTCAAGTTCGTGTAACTAGCTATATATCTTCATAAGGTCGTCTGACGCATACGTGAAGACTCATCGAAAACGGGAAGTCGTTCCAAGAGGTGTAAATAGGCCTTTCCTCTTTGAAACAGTTGCAAGTCTTGTAACTTAGCATATTGTTGGATGCAGGTCGACTCGCAAATCTCTTTGCCTTTGTTCAAAGGTGCATAAGATATTGCACAGTAGCAGTAACATCATCCGAACCATCAGTCAGTCTGTCAGTCAGTCAGTCAGTCAATCAATCAGTCTGTCATTCTTTGAGCCAATCTTTTCTACCTTGCTTCGTTTACCGATTCTTTTATTCTTTCATAATTCATTAGTTTCTTCGTTTGATATTTTTGCAGATGACGAATCCACTTATCGAGGAATACAAATGGTAAATAATACTTTGCGTCTTTAAAACGCTCACAAACCCAGAAGAGCAGTTTTCATCTTATCTTTGCCCAAAGATTAGAATTTACAATATTTGTTTTCATTTCACAGTGAGATTAAAACCGCTAAAGAAGAGAACGATGCCGTGAAAATGAAGATACAGGAGGTGACGCATTGTCCACTTTACTAGTTTTTTCTATGTTTGAAGAGAAAAATAATCAACTATTATTAATGCGGAATAGCCATCTTAAATTAATTAAATATCAAACCGCGAAAAAGAAGAATGACTTGTAATCCAACAGCATTCCCAAGGGAGTTTTCTAACAGCAGAGGAAGCAAGGTGTGCTTGATTTTGATATTGCCTTTCATGCTAGTCAGTCGTACAAAAACACACCACAAACAAAATAAACCTTAACTATTGAGGAATGACTCAATAACCGTATTTCATGTTTTCTTTTTCTTTAATCTTTCAGCTTACCGAACTAGTTGAAGAAAGAAAGAAGTGAGTATTCATGAAATTAGACGATTGCAATCCTAGATCA
The DNA here is from genome assembly GCF_977016875.1 of Pavona decussata. NCBI lineage: Eukaryota > Metazoa > Cnidaria > Anthozoa > Scleractinia > Agariciidae > Pavona > Pavona decussata. Next base: position 1,889,705 of record NW_028145471.1, read on the forward strand.
CTGTATCTTTTGGCTCGAAACGAAAGCTGTAACTGGTTTTGTACATTTTAATATACAAACGAAGACAAAATTAAAACGTATTATGTTACTATACCCCGATGGATGCCTGGGGTGGTGTTGTATTAGTTGGTGTGTAGAACGTTCGTTCGGAAGATTGGAGGGTCGGTAATTCGAGGTTACGTTGGTAAGTACTTTATTCCACATTTTCTCTCTTCACCCCGGTGTATAAGTGGGTACCGGCGACATATTATTTTGAGTAACCCAGTGATAGATTGTTCCCATCTATTGGGGAGTAAAACTATTCCGAGTTGGTCCCAAGCTCCGGTGATGAAGGCCATTGAGGCTCGTCAGTAGTGCAAGTTTTACCTTACCATACTCTGACGGCAGAAAGTGCTTCTAGTTATCATTGATATCATTATATATACCTTATTTCTAGAGAGCTGGAGTTTGCCCGAAAGGAATTAAATGCGGCCCGTGAAACGGTAAGTAAATCTTTGGTTTTTTGTGCACGATTCAGTTTTCATTACCCAGAAAAGCTTGGAAGTGTATGATATGTCTTGAGGCTATCAACTCTAAGGAATAGACCTTGAATACACCTGTTTACTTTTAATAATAATAATAATAATAATAATAATAATAATAATAATTATTATTATTATTATTATTATTATTATTATTATTATTTTTATTTTTATTATTATTATTATTATTATTATTATTAAAAACTTCATGACATTTGTTCTTTTTTTCTTTTTCTTTACAAAAATATTGTTGCTTAAAAATGTTATCTTTTTTTAATCGAAAAGAAATGTGAATAGGTTTTTAATAGCTCTTTTTTTATAAATTTAACTTGTAAATAGCAATTTGTGTGGAATATTTTAATAAAGAATTTTCATTATTATTATTATTATTATTATTATTATTATTATTATTATTATTATTATTATAACAATAAAAGCAACCTGGCGGCAAATATCATTTCCCGTAAGAACCTTTTCTTGGAAAACTGTGTGTTTAACATAATCTCTGTTGATTCTGTATGCTTTTGGCGTAAGATAGGCTAATGAAATATCAAACTGCATTGCAACGCAAGCGGGGAACGGAAAATGTGTTATTATATAAATAATTTCGGTTTTGTTCTTCAGAACAACGCTAAAAAAGCTGCTATTGAAAAAAAAAAAGAAGAAATACAGGTTTTTTATAGCTTCGTTCATGTATCTTAATATAAATTACTTATTTGACAGTGCACTCTTCAGGAAAAATTTCGCATGCTATTATAATGAGGTTCAAATTATGTTTCTTTTTTGCTATGTAGAATAAATGCATGGAGATGTTTAAAGCCATTGGAAACTTTGAAAGAAGAATTGAGGTTAGTTTTTTTTATCAGGAAAAGTGAATCGTGTAATGAGCCAAACCGTAGACTGCTTCTGTTCACGTTTGAATGAACCAATTTTCCAAATTAAAGAAACCGTCAATCCCGAGGAGTATTTGAAAACGAACTTGGGAAATGCCTCACAGTAGGACAAACAAGTTGTTCAAATGCACCAGGTTACTGATAACATAAGTTGACTTTGATTTGTTCGTTTCTGGGCTAACCTTCATCGTAATTAAAGTTAATTGAGACTAAACTAAGTCCCACATAAGTCTAATTTCTTGGTATTAATCTCCAGTGACGGTTCGTTTTATGAATTCTGTCCTTCTTAGACTTATCCCTCGCGAAGCGAGGTTAATAAATTTGTCGGGCCGAGCCGGCCCGAGCGGAGCTAAGCCGCGTGAATTCGAGCGAAAAATATATTTATATATATGTATGTTTATATATATCTTTGAAGGTGTCCGCACTGTTGCCTGGCACCAGTGAAAAACAAAGTATGAATGACGTCAGACTGTCTGGCGTCGACTGGAGCAAAATTTGCATACATCGGAAAAAATATGCGTGTATGATCAAATTTCAACTGCAATGTTCATCAATATTCACTGGATACAAAAGTATCTCTCCAGAATCTTTTCCCTTTCTTTTAGAAATCTTTTTTGTGAAAGATTGCATTGAAGAAATTACACGTTTTGTGGCCGCGGTAAAATAATTTTCCGTGGGAAATAAATTCATCGAACACGACAGCGCTGCACGCCCGTTGTACATTACGTCCAGGGTCAGAAATAGATTTTCAACCGCAAACTAGCCTGTGGGACTACGAAAAGACCATGCTCATCAAAAAAAAAATTCTATCCCCCTTTTAATCTCCTCGTTTGATGCTACAATACGAGTAAAGAGGGCTTTCCATCCAGCCCCAGCTTCGCGAGGTTTTGTGAGTCACGTATTTCTAGTTTAATCACAAATTTATCATCTTTGCCGAAGACCTTATAATTGAAAGGAAGTGACAGTGCTGCGAGGTGAATTCACTAGATTGCCAAATGCCCCAGGGAAGACTAATACTAGGACCCATACCTGGGGAGATGGACACTTGTTATAACACACTGACGCATTATTTTTGAATTATAAAATATAACCGAAGGTTTTACTTATCTTTTAACGGCGAATTCTATCCAGCCGAGTATGTTTGCCGGATGGACCCAATGCCTGATTAGCTTCTCATCACAGATGAACGTTATAACATCTCGCGATCAATTTAAATTAACTGAATTGGAAGAGAAGTGATGTCAACCAAGGATGATTCACAGGAAACGGGTTGATCGACTTTTAGACCCTACCCCCGCCCCCGTCCCCTTGGGATCTTACAACGTTGGTAGAGAAAGAGTTTTATTTGAAATTGGATTCATACTCAAAATCAAATGGCTTTGATCCCTTGCAGGAATTACAGAAAAAGAAGGCCGAGGTCACGAGGTAAAGAGACATGAATTCTATTGTGAACTTGTCATGATCTTTTAAAAACAGTACCTGTTGAAAACTCCGTGTTTTATCTCTACCAATTTGTTGTTTACATACAACACGAAATCCATCCAGAAATTGATAAAACGAAATGATAGTCAAAATAATTTTTTGATAAATTGTTAAACTGTGTTAACTTTATTTTCTTAAATTTCAGCCAAAATGCCAGGATCGAAAGAGAGTTTGCAATCTGGCGACTCGAGGTAAATATTTATATCTACCTGTTTAAAATTAAATTCCTTCCAGGATAACGTTTTTCTCAATAAGGTTTCTATCCTGTACAATATTCTGTTTCTTCGAACGTACCGTAAATGTACGTCTCCAAACTCCTGTCTTCTGTTTGAGGCGCTCAATAACATGGTAAACGTTATTACTCATTTGTGCTCGACTGCCTTTAGAGCATCAATTACAGCGGTTACCAATATCGCCTTCAAAAGACTCTGATAAAGTTGCGTTTTGGTGGACGTCAATCATAGAAAAGCCGTTGAAATTATTTTGAATTCAAGGCAACAGAACCAAGAAATTGACCGTTTTATCCGCCGACAGATCGTAAACTTTATGAATGTGGATTTCCAAGCCAGATTATCTAAAAAAATGGGCATTGTTTAGACGAAGCCGTATTTTTTTATGAAACATTTGAAATCGCTACACCTGATAAATAAATCAGCGATGCGTGCAAATAAGTAAATTATCACGTGCAGTGAAAATTGAAATTTTTTATTCAAAAATACCTTTTATTTGCGCTTGATCTGGCTCGAGAATCAATTTAAATAAAGTTTACCGTCTCTTAGCGAGGTAAAATTCTTAGTTTCTTGCCGGATTACCTTGGAATCTTGTCAGAATTCAAATAATTTCAACGGCTTTTCTTTGATTGACGTCCACCAAAACGCGACTTTATCCGACTCTTTTGAATGTCGTAGGTCGCGTGTTATTGGTAACCGCTGTAACATTGATCCTTTTTTTTCAGGCCAAGATGAAGTTAAATGAAAAAGATAAGTAAGTATTGACCTTGAAGCAGCAAATCTACATTAGTTTATCTGTTCTCACGGTTAGTTAATCGGTGGTTAATGTATGCAAATTAAAAAAAAAATGTTTGTGTTCACCTTCAGGGACCATTCGATAGTAGACTCAGACTTTCCGGGGGAACGTGGGGTTGTGGGGGAGGCTGTTTGCGTTGACGTCATTATCTGGGAAAGTACAAACCGATGCGGCGTCCTTAAACCTGCGCAGGAGTAAAGTTTAAAAGCCGTTAATCTCGCATTTATATATAAAGGTTAAATTTACTGAAACACCGCCATTTATTGACACGGCCATTTAAAAGTACTGCCTCCTCACAAGCAGGGGTGGTAATTGTGTCGGAATGATGGCGAAAAAATTATATCACTCTGTGTTTTAGGGTGGGCTCTTGAACATATTTCTTTCTCGCCTCAAATAGCCTCAAAATGTTTCATATTACCCAAAATCCCAAGCGGCAGTCACTTCCAAACTCTTTCTTCATAGAGATTTCTCAAATTTATTATTATTTATTTTTGTCTATAGTCAGATTGTTGCCGTCCGTGAGAAAATTGCACTCCTCCAGGCCCAAGTAAGTACGACCATTGAAAGTTGTTATAATTATTAAATGAATTAGCTTTGCCGTGCTTTGTTTTGTTATAAAGCGCGCAGACAAAAGTCACGAGAGCATGAAAGAGCTTCAGGGTGAAACGCAATTGCCGCTGTCCTTGCGTGCTTAATAACAGAACTAAGCACCTTTTAAGATTTTATTTGGCTTATAATATAGCTTCACTTAGCTTTACTAGTGTGCATCCCCAACGGTTTCTATTGCGCCTACACTGATTTTAGTCGTCACAGTTTTTCCCTTTTTCCCTTAGAGTGCGGATAAAAACAAGAAGAAGCCTGGTGTATTCACACGACTTTTCCGGCGACTGTTCAGGCGCAAGTGAAAACACGTCTTCAGTTTAACATTTGAAATATCTGTAAATATATTTCTATTTGAGGGAAAATTACCAATGTTTGCTAATATATATTTTTTCATGTTGTTGTGCCAACAGAGGAATAAACGAACGTGTCTTTTATTTTGGAAGAGATTTTGTCTAAATACAGTTTTAAATGCATGTTACTCTTAAATACTGTTAAACGTCTTTTGATATGGAAATGATATTTTTAAATGATAAATTCTTGTTACAGTTATAAACCAGGTCGATAAACCAATGATCTGAGGACCGGGCGTATCGCACTGTTATTTTAAATGTTACAATTCGCGTTTGTATTACGTGGCAATCTCTTCTCAGTGTCTACGTGATCAGCTGTGGCGCACGAAGGGAAATCATCCAAAACGCCAAACTGGCTTTGTTCATAAGCGGCTCTCCATTTTTATAATATAACTTAATACAACACAGAATTCAACTGCTAATCCTGATTTACACTGAAGTAGCTCGTGTTCTTTCAAGATATTTCTTCCTCTTGTACCGCCATTCCCGCGCTCTCAATAAATCGAATAGTTCATCGTTTTTCTACGATGAGAACGTTTTCGTTTCTCTTGGGCGAAATTCTAGGTTTGCGCGATTGAAAGGCATGCTAGAGTTAGTAGCCTGCACTGCAGACGGACTATCACCCTCGGTTATTACCAAGGGTTATAGTCCGTCTGTGGCGCAGTCTACGAGCTAGCCACAAACGACCTGTTCGATTTTAAGGCTAACGAGCGTCGCGTCTGAATAGTTTTTTTATTTTTATTGTGTATTTTTTATTTTTCAAACTCTAAATATTTTTGTATAATTCCCCTGACGAACCTTTATGATGCTATGATATGATGACCTAATTAACACTAGTGCGCAGCAGGAAGAGACAATGCAAATTCTCAAAACATTCACTGGCCGGTGAGCAGCACTTTGCAAACTGAAGTTTAACACTTGTATATTTTTCCTACGCGTTTCGTCGGACTAGCGCGGACTCCAAAAAAAAAAATTAAATAGGGTTATTGGTTCCACTGTTCCTGGAACGTACAGTACAGTTCTCGTAAAAGTCTAAGGTTTAGAGTCAAATTCCCAACTTACTTATTCGTCGGCGCCATGTCAATCTGTCAACCAAAATGATCACACAATATCTTACTCGTACAATTCTCGCCATAGGTTCCGGAGTGGGGAAGAAGACTTTATTTTTAACGACAACACTGCAGCAGTCACGCACGCATCGAGGACGTTATCATTGAGTGCTACAAGATTTGAAAAATATCGTTTGTTACAAGTCTATGTAAGAGACTTGACAAGAAAAAATTTGGAGGCAGAATTTAAGCTTCCTTCTTGTCCCCTTCACCGTTCCCTGACGTTTTTGTTGATGTTCCAACACCCATATGGGGCCTACGAACAATGGGAAGGTCATAGTCAAGGGAAAACTATTTTAAAAGAGCTTCTGCCTGAGAGAGTGGGGCAGGCTTGGAAATGAGGGTCGGCCGATTTTGCTCAAAATCGGCACTCATAGCTCCTGTGAGCACTTGTGCAATATACCAAAGTTTCAGCTTCACTGACCTTATTTGGGATGAGTTCTAGATAACAACCTTGGGAGGTGTCTTGAGGCTGGTTTTTACCTTAATTTTGATCACTTTTTAATTTTTTTGCTTATACGTCGCTTTCTCGTTTTCTTTCTCTCTTTTTCTTTCTCTTCTTTCCACATTTGTCGACATATTCAATAAATACATAATTTGACTTATGCTGCTTTTGTTGTCTTCAAAATCTCCTTTGTGCTTTTTTAAAACGCGGGCGTAGTTGGCCATGCAATTTCCCACCACTGAAACAAACGCAGCGGCAGCACGGGCTTCGCATACTTGAGTGTGTAATTCGCATTGGTTTTCCTGTGATGCTGTGAACGGACGTACGGTCGGACGGACAGTGACGTCATAACCATTCTCGCAGCAACGGGTTACCATGTTTCCTTACCCGTGGCGCTCCGAGGCTATTCACACCTTAGACAGAAAGGAAAACAGGTTTTTAAATATGTTTAAAAACGTATTCGAAAGGCCAATCAGGTCTGAGCTTGTAAGACAAGAATAAAAGGTATGAATAATCTAGATTGCTAAAGACTGGTACAAACAAAAATGTTCTTGAACAAAGCCTCTAACTTACAACAGGCAGTACCCAAATGAATTGTCAGCAAGGATCATCTTCGCTGTGATAGGGGATCTCTTCTATAGAGGTAAGACCGTCTAACAAGCTTCTAACAATCCCAATCACCCTAATGCCGTAGCAGCAGTTTCTAGACACTTCAGCTTGCCGCGCAAGCGTGTTACAGACCCCAGACATGAAATCAATTCCTCTGGAATTACAACTGAAGAACAGCGGATCCCGTCGAAAAGCGAGAGAGGCGTCACACGACGGCTTTAACCGACGAAATGAACGTCAGTCATGAATTATTTCTAGTCTTTTTTTAACTTCTTCACTAAATCTACATGTATCTTATGAACCGTATATACGCTATGTCATGTACACTGGTTAACTGTTAACTATTTATGTTTACGTTCAAATTTAAACTTTTAAGAGCCGTTATTTGTAACTCTGGCCCAGAAGAAGACTAGTGGTACTAGTTGAAATATTGGCCCAAATAAATTTTCCTCTGCCTTAGTGTCAGCCCTGCAATCAGTCTGGTTTAAGGCCATGTGTCACCCGAATCTCCTTTATTTTTTGAAGGATTTGCGAAAAGATGGCAAAAATGGGTGGGTAAACATTTAAGTCTGTTAAAGTGTGGCTATAGTCGTCGACTCACCTACAGAGGCTTTACAACTTGCACATGCATCTCCCCCCCCCCCCCCCTCCTCCAAAAAATAACCACCCGAGAGCTGCTCTTTCAATATCAGCCATAAATAAATCTATTTGAAATTTCTTCATGTCCTAAGGAAATTCATCAAAAAAATTGCCAACTGAAAAATATCCTTTTACAACGCCTTAATCCCTTAATAATTTACCCCGATAAATATGCATATATTTTCCCCACAGGATTCAGGCAAAAATGTGTTTCCCCTTCATGTATTCTTGAAATTTCTATCCAATTCATAAGAATTACGTTAAAAATATTATTGTTGATTTTATCCTCAAATAATTCCATTATTTTTACCCATACCAACAAATGGCTCCTGTATTCCTTATATTTTCACACAATGCCGGAGGACTCAAGATTCAATGCTGCTTTTAAAATTCGCCCACTAGTGTATTTGCCCACATCTAATCACTACCCACCACTAATCCACCCACACCTCACCTCACAAGTTCGGCCCGCACGATTGAAGTTGCAAACTTGCCTGTATGAAATCAGTCTCCTAACCCACAATATTGCAAAGTTTCGGGCTGAAGTTGCACGCAAAAAAAGACTGAAAACAAAACGGAACCACGGGGCACTTATTTGTACGTGAAATATGCGACACTTGACAACAAATGAAACTATAAGCCAAAACTAAGCCCACACAGTATCAATTAGTCACCCACACATGCAATCACCATATCAGTGGGCATGCCCACACAATCAGCTTACTCCCTCTGGTGAAAACACTCAGGGCTCACTCAAGTCTTCCGTATTCGTTCTGGTGGTATACCTGTTCGGATACCCTTAATTACCTCGGAAATTTGATGCTAGAGTTTTCTTCGGTAAAATGTTTTCTCGCGTATTCGTAACCTGGAAATATTTATCCTTAAATTAACGCCAGTTTAATTTGAAGGCCAGATAGGACTATCGATGGACGCCTGAAGGCTGAAAAACTGTGGGGATGATTCAGCTCCTTTATCAGTGCGAGTAAAATATTCACTTAAAAAACCAAGGGGATCACACTGTCTCAACCTCCTTAAAATAATCTGGGATAGTTAACGTGCCCACAACATGACAATTAACACGTCACACCTACACCATGTGTACACCGTGTAAGTTGCCCACAACTAACTAGCCCACACAATAGGCACAATACCATATCATATCAGCTAGCTCGCTCACACAATATCAAACCATATCAGTACAAGTCAGTACAACTTGCCCACACTGCGCCAAGTTACAATAAAAGTTACTCACCCCACCATGTACCTAATTCGCCCAAACTATAATACTCGGTTAACACGCGCACCTTCCTCAGTACGACGGCAGTAAATTCGCATACAACTTCTCAGTTAACTTAACAGCTATGTGTAGAGATAGATGCTTCTCATTCTAATAGTTGGAGGTATTTGTACCGTCTGAGACGAATATTGCGTCTGTCTTATGCGTCGTTCTGACGCACAAACCAGACGCAAAGTTCGTCTTTAGACAAATAATTAGCCAGAAATTTCTTTTAGGTGATACGGCCAGTCCAGCCCTTCCTTCCTGATCGGAGTGGTAGAGAAACCCTTCAGGGCTTATCTAGAACAGATCCTTTCCAATATTTCACGCATACACAGTCCTGAAATTAGGCTATGTTAGCTTGCATTCTGTACTAGATAGAATATAGAGAGATGGTTGCTGGAGTGTCTTAGCAGTTAATACCGTTATTTTGAAGCGGACGAATGAAGCGAGTCGGAAAGAAGAATAGCACGAGAAAAAGTCACTTTTCTCGCCCACGGCTCCTAAGTGAATAACACCGTATAACCCAGCAAGCCGGTCCACACGCTTGGCCCAGGATAGCCTTGCAAAGCAATTTAGAGGATTGGTGACGAGCTGAAACTGTCGCCGACGTCTTCGACAATACAAATTTAAATTTCCATTTGTCGGGAATGATCGCTGACCATCGCAGAAATCTGGCACGTGTCGTGAAAATAGAAACACTCTCGATTTTCCCACCATCCCAGACGATCGGAGATGTCTATTATTTCCAGTTTTCATTAGCTGGGAAAGTCTGGGAGGGTCGGTAAAAAGTGTAATCTCCGATCGTCTGCGATTTTCCCTACTTATGAAAACTTCTGATCAATTTGAGACGTTTGATAATAACAATAATAATAATAATAATAATAATAATAATAATAATAATAGTTCAAACATATTTATAAAGGATTGCTGCATTAGTTTTAAGAAAAAAACTGCTACAATGCAATATAAGCCACCTAACTGATATGGTGTAGGCGAGCTGACTGATATGCTGTGGGCAAACTAACTGATAAACTGTGGGCGACCTACCTGGTGTGATGTGGGCTAGTCAACTGTTAAGGCCCGGAGGGATTAATTGATATGCTGTGGGCGATCTAACCGATCGAGTGAGCGAGTTAACTGGTGTGATGTGGGTGATTCAACTGTTAAGGACTGGTTGAGTTAACTCATAAGGTGTGGGCGAGTTAGCTGATGAGTGGGCGAGTTAAGATGAAGGTGATGTAGGTGATATGGTGCGTGTGACTAATCAATTAAGACGTGGCCATGTTACCTAGTCATGTGTGCGAGTTAACTGAGTTAATGCGAGTGATTTGAGTCATAACGGAAGGATTGCTTTCTCTCTCTTTTATAAACCAGGTATGGGACATGGCTTTAAAAGTAATTATAGATTGAGTTTATCTCGTTTACGTACTTCAGGGTTGATAAGGAAAATTGCGTCATCTTATTCGACTAATAACCTCTATAGTAGAACTAACATTGCATCATTACCGAAAAACTTCAAAAGTAGACTCACGCTCTAGAGCAAGGACGTTAAAAAAATTGTAAGATTTGGGTTTTTGCTGTTTCCCTAAGCTTACCAACAAAATGCAATCGGCATTTAAAATCAGCCAATTTATTATTACTGTTTCAATGAATACAGCTTTCTGGTAATAGAAGCATTAGAGGTGGCTGAAGGGCTCGAGAGTATGGTCGACTGAACATCTTCGTTTCTCCGTTGACAATCTTCGAAAGGATTCAGGAAATGATTAGAAATCCTCTGCGTAAAATTTCGGGAGCTTTTTGAAAATAAACGGGCGTCTTCGATCTTCAACGGAACGTTGCGAAGAACGATCAAAGAGTCTAGACATAAAGGTAATGGTAATTTTTCGAAAATTATCAAAACTCTTCTACTTGCGATGTTCCTTTTAAAGCAAGTAATGAATAACCGGAATGAATATACACGTTGGTGACTTTTTCTTTGTGTAGACAGTCTCTAAAGAGTCAAGTTGAGGTATACCACTCGACCGAATTGCAAAGCTATGAACGGTACATAAAAAGTAATGTTTTTAACTTCATCTGTGGCAAACTCAGCTTTGGGACAAGAATAGCGGACGTTATGATTGGCCTGTTGCATTTTAAACTTCTGAAAGATAACTGCGAAAAAAAATACGTGATTGCCAATATGGTAACAGGCATCACAATTCAGTTTGGCTGCTTTTTAAAAGCACACAGAGCTCTGTTAGCATGTTTCCCATTCTTTCCCTAGAAGAATACAAGAAGAGAAATTTGTGTTTCGAAAAAGAACAAGTTTAAGAAAAAGCCGTCTGAGCAACTGAGTAAATCATAAATGTTTTAAAAATAGTAAGATTATTTATCGGTTAGGAAACCAACATTTTTGTGAAAGAAGTGCAATGTTACGTTTTTGTTTCTGATTGGCTAGTAAATAAATGAAATTGTCCTATCCCCATCAAAATCAACTTCAATAGTGAAGACGAATTTACTGAAAATGTCTTATAATAAACATTTTAAGCCAGCGACACACTAAGCGATTTTATTCGCCGATCGCGGCGAATTTGGAAAGCGATTTTCGCCAACGATTGATGCGGACACACTTGGCGATCTTTTCCGCCGATCGCGGCGATATGGCGCCTCGACCTTTTCCCCAGGCTCCGTCGTATCGCCGCTATCCGCCCTTATGAAAAGTCATGTGATAAAATAGCCCATCCTGATTGGTTGAATTTACTGGCGATTCACAGCGATGAGCGTAGAAAATCGCGGGAACAGGCACACTAGGCGAATGCCAGCGAATTTAATCGCCGATATATGACATGCCAGGTATTGGCGATTTTATATCCAGTACCCCGATTCTAGAGGTGAAGTTACCCAGTGAATAGGGTTAGAGGCAAACCGAAAGCTTAGCTTTATTTCTGCACGCAAATCCAGTAAACAAAAGTTTTAAAAAGTTATCCTTTTTTATTAAGTTCTTTGTTGATTGGAAAGATTCTATTGGTGCCGTGATTTTCACCCTAGAAAATTAGTTTTCGATTCTCTTTACCTAACAAAAACAAAATTAAGATAAAGATTGATATTTTATGTTAGTTGTTTCTTGTATTCAAGAATACTGATCATGAAGTTATTGCAGTTGATAGTGTTAACGTTAGACGGTTTGATAGGCCATTACGACAAAGCTTGCGCTTGCGTTACCTGCAGGCTTCTATCGGCCATTGTATAGGTTTCCTGTGCAAGCTTGTGATTGCATCGTTCATGTATCCGGTCATACCAGTTTAAATGTTTGTAGCCTAGTACAATGGTAGCCTGATTCTCAGATGACCCGAGGTTGCTTGGACCATCTCTGAATCAGGTTAGTATAGAAAAAAAAGCAATTGGCATTAAAACAACAGCCAGTTAGGTTGGAAAATGTTCAATATCCGCTGGAAGATGACTAACCTCCCACTATCTCATACAGAGCTGCTGCTGACTTTGTGATAAACCAATGTTATTAGCAGTATGACATATCAATTTTTGATCACTGATTCAGATTGACAGCAGTACTTAAGACCGCAAGTTTTTTAACTCAGGGAAGAGTTTGAAATGATTATTTTGACATGAAATTGTTAAAGTAAAATATCCAATAGTTGTATGTCAGTTGTATGCTTAGTGACCTGGCCTTTGACTGGAAGTGATACAAAGCACACCACTACTTTTCGTATGAAAATACAATCATTCCCTTTGTTGCGGACACTTTCGGGACCGCGAGTTGGTGTCCTTAATAGCAAGAGTCTGTTCATTCATTCATTCATTCATTCATTCATTCATTCATTCATTCATTCATTCATTCATTCATTCATTCATTCATTCATTCATTCATTCATTCATTTCAGTCGAACGTCTGCAATTTATTTTATATGCTGGGGATCTAGTTGCTGTCCGTATTATCGGGGTGTCCGTAATAGCGAGGTGTCCGCAAGGCGAGAGTTGACTGTATTGCCGCTCTTATGGAAACTAGTTTGCTTTACATTTGAAAAGCACTGAGGTTTGTATCAAAACAAAACAACTCCAGTCTCGCTTCAACTCAAAGGCCAGGTCACTAAGCTCACAAACGTAGATAAAAAATAGGCCATTAGAAAACCTCAGCCGGGAAGTTATTTCTCTCTGCCATTCCCTTAGGATAAATCTCCAGCTTCAAAGTTTGATGTTACCAAGAAAAGTTGTTTCACAATTATACTTAATGGAACGAGGCTGTCGACGAAGAAAATTTTTCTCAACAAAGGCAGTTTCGACATGGGAAGAAAGCTTACAAATATCTTCAGCGGTTTGGCAGCTAATAAAACGTCAAAGGACACGCACAGGAGAGATGCCTTTTAACTGCAAATATTGCAGTAAGCCTTTCCGGTATTCATCAGCTTACAAGCAACACGAACGAAAACATACAGGAGAGAAACCTTACATCTGCAAGTACTGTAAAAAGAGTTTTCGCACCTCATCAAACTGTAAGCAGCACGAACAAACACATACAGGAGAGAAGTTACATGCCTGCAAGCACTGTAAAAAGAGCTTTTACCAGCTATCAAATTGCAAGACACACGAAAGAACTCACACAGGAGAGAAGCCATATGCATGCAAGTATTGTAAAAGGAGGTTCAACACCTCTACACATCGTAAACGACATGAACAAATACACACTGCTTATTTAGAAAAGCCGTATGGGTGCACAAAATGCGATAAGGCGTTCAGAAGATTATCAGACTACAGATTACATGAGCGGCTACATACAGGAGAAAAGCCTTACATTTGCAAGCAATGTAATAAGAGCTTTGGCTATTCATCATCTTGGAAGAGGCATCAGCGAATACACTCAGGAGAGAAAAGCTATCCATGTCAATATTGTGATAAGCACTTTGGTCTTTCATCATCTTGCAAGGTACATGAACGAACCCACACAGGCGAGAAATATTATTCATGCAAATACTGTGATAAGTGCTTTATTCAGTCAGCATCTCTCAAGAATCATGAACGAACACACACAGGCGAAAAACCATATACATGCCAGTACTGCAACAAATACTTCGGATGGTTTTCCAGTTTGAGGAGACATGAACGAAGACATGCAGAGACAAAAGAGTTGTAACTCCATCACAGCTTAGATTTTTCAGGAGGAATTTAGTACCGAATCACATGTCGTCCGACGCTACGATGGCCATATGAACTATCGGTAGCAACAAGGCTTCACCAAAACCCCTTTTGTTTGATTATTTGGGTTAGTTTATTGTTTTTAAAGTTAAGATAATTAACGGTAACCATTTTATTGAAAAACCAATCCGCAATAACAACAAAACAAACAGAGCGACGTAACTTTAGATCTTGACTCAGAATCACTGCGTTTGTATTCTGAGGCTGGGAGGTGGTTGTTCATCTACATATAGCTAAATACGCTTCCTCTGCGGTCTGCAACGGCAATTTATGACGTCATATGTCGTGGTAATTCCTTCAGGAAAGCGCCGAAATCGAACGAAAAGTAACCAAAGCCAAAAAGGAGCACTAACATGAACTAAGAACATAAAAGTTACAATAACAAAAAATAATCAAGTTTTTCTTCATTCTAAAAGGGGATTTTATTTTTTCTAGAAAAACAGCCCTTTTACTCAATAAATTTTTAAGCTAGAACCTTGTGGGGTCGAGTATATAAATAAGAAATAGTACAATGTAACAATAAGCAATTCCCGATGTATGCAAATTTTGCTCAAGATTGAATTCCGTTGGACGTGAGACAGCGACGTTTATTTTATAAAAACCTGACATAAAACGTTGAAAACACAAACTTCTTTTCTTTCTTGAATTCATTTCATTCACGATCTCAGTGCCGAGACGTGAATCAACGGACTAATTAGTTTTGAAAGTTTTGAAAGGAGAACCTTTTGAAACTGTTCACAAAGGCGGCTTTCAATTCTTATGCATGCACGCGCAGCCAGTTTTCGACTGGGTTTTCAAAGTTCTTCAAGATTCTACTTGATAAATTAAAATCCAGCATCGTATATTCAATGTGCAACTTTATATTCATAGCGGTTTCTTCGCGATAATAGCAAACGTTTTTCTGTGGAGGTCATAACGAAAATGGAATTTGCAAAGGCCGGTCGTTTTTAGGTGAAAAAGAAAAGTTGTAACGTGATAGAGATAACTTCTTAAGCGCTCGAGAAAGTTATAAACGTAAACTACGCGACAACAAAGAATTAAACCGTGTTTTATTGACCTAAAAACTCGACCATTTTAGAGTTTTTTCCAATATTTCCGGATATAATTTTAGCAAAAGGATAAACAAGTAAAATAGCGAAGTGTTGTAAATATCTGAACTAGTTTAAGAGTAGTCGACGTTGCTTCAATAATAACAAAAATTGATCGTAATAGTGTGCGTCGTCAATTTTCTTAGTCTAAATGGATTTTGAACTTCTGAGGGGTTCAGGGAGAAGGGTTTTAAAAACCTGGAAATTCCGGAGGGGTGGGGGGGTCATCATAAACCCTCTCCGGAAATTCCGAGGGGGTGGGGGGTTAAAATAAAAAAACCTTCAGTGGGGGGGGGGGGGGTATGGATATTTTCTGGAACTGCACAACGGCTGTTGTAGTACACCAATTGAAAAAAAGGAGGAGGGGTGGAATCTCGCATAAAAAAGTTGATGTACATGTACATGTAGGTGCTTATTGAATGTTTTGAAACAAACTGCTGAAAATTAAAAGCATGTCTTAACAACTGTGGTCTCTTTCTTAAAATAATGGTTGTAAAATAAGTTTTGTGGTTTTCGGTTTGACAAGCACCCCCAGTTATACCCTCACCCCTCCAAGACAACTCAGTCAGTATGCACCTCATTCATGTAACTATTATGGTTAAGATGAAAAAGATTCACAACGCAATAACCCTCCTTCAGTTTGAAATTATTTATTTCTACGGCAGTCACTGATGCCTCATTGTTACAAAATTCAATTGTTTGTTCTTTTACTGTTGTATTCCTATAAACTTTTTGTACTTGTAATCAGGAGAAACCTTACACTGAACTCGAGGAAAAAATCCATTTAAATTACCACTGATATAACATTTTTTTGGATTAAAATCTAGGCCACATTATATTCATCACTGTTCATGCAGCCTTCTATCGCACCTTAATGGCAGGGAAACATTCCTTGGTACAGTATGTGCACGCATACATGAAATTTAACATAGTGAAATATTTTTAAAAAAATGGACAAATTATTGAGATAAAAATCTAGAACATACATAGACAGAAAAAAAAACACTGTAATCCTGCCAACAGTCATGTAGCAGTTTGTAAAGTTTCATTTGCCAATATCCAACAGAAAGTCGTCGTCCAGAAACTATTGACCATTTAGTCTTTCAGTGCTTTTACTCAAGCAAGTTTGGGAACAGTTTGAATCTTATTGGTTTTTGCTGTCCTCAGAGCAACGGAAAGTTGATTTACAAACTGTATTAACTGGTGTAATTGACTCAAAATGTGACCTGTTTAATTATTGTTTTAGGTAAACTGCATTTATTGAATTGTCGGAGGAATAACATTCTCACTTTCTTCCCGCCTTTTGAAGAATTTAAAATTGAACAACTAATAGCTGCTAAGGACAATGGCATAAAGATGCTTCACGCTAAATGGAAACCTTTTTTGACAACAAAACTGAGTAAATATTAGTACAATTGTAATGTAAGGTCAGATCGAGTCAGAACGAATAGAGAACGGAATTGTGAATCGCAAAATGAAGGATAGTGAACTGTAGATTGATGCTGGAGATTGTTGGAATGTTAAGGCCGAATTACACGGTACGACTTTGTCCCATGCGACAAGCTTACGACAGTCCTACGACACGAATTTTTTCTTGTAAATCAAACCTACAACTCGCTTACGACTGTCGTGTACGTCACAAAAAATGTCGTAGGATTTTAAAGCACGTTTTAAAATCCTACGACTGTAAGGTGATGAGATTGTACCAAACTACATCAGCGCCAAGGGACTCCCTCTCACACAGTCCTATTGGGGTCACTGGGATATCTTGATTTCTATTAATTTTTAAACGCCTTCTAATGTTTAACAGTCACATCAGTTCGGTTCGTCAAACCTGAGTTGACGCATACACTTGCTACTGATGCATGTAATCCCTTGGTACCGACGTAACTCGATAGAATCTCAAAGTCTCGTTTAATGACCTCTTCGATTTGACTAATGAAGATGTGCATAATTATAATACACGATCAACCAAAAAATTACACAAGCCTTTAATCAAAACAAATATTAGAAAATTTAGTATAAGTTATAAGGGAGTAGATATATTTAATAACTTGCCAAGTGATCTTAAAAAAACCAGGTGTCAATCAACTTTTAAACGAAACCTAAAGTACTTTATCCTTACAAATCAAATATAGATATAAACAATTCTTGTATTTTCTACTCTTTGCTAATTAGTATTTTTTTTTCTCTTGATCTCTTTGATGTTATTAGTATATTTTAGTTGTAGCTCGTTCCTTGCCCTATTATAGGAATTTATAATTTAACGTAGATTATGATAATTTCATATATCGCCAGAGTTATTAGTAACAGTTACTAAGGGGGGTCTCCTCGATAAGCCTAGAAAGGCTTCTGAGACTTCCTGCCCAATGCTGTTACTACAGTGATGAATGAAATAATGTAAAAGTCGTTGATTTTGGGCAAATAAATAAATAAAAAAATAAATAAAAATAAAGTTTACAGCAAGTTTAGATACCACACGCAGTGGCATTTTTCTTCACAAAAGAAAAAAGAAAAAAAATCAAGTTATCAGACATTTAACATTTTGATAAGCATAGGATCCTGGAGAGGCAGCTGTTATCGTGATAGTATTTATATTTATTTTTAAAAAAAATGGATCTTTGTATAATGCAATTCCAGGCATTTCATATGCATTGGGTTGTTCTTGCAAAGCGAAAAAAGCAACTTCTAGCAATATTTCAGTCTTGATTGTTGGATATGAGATGATTAAAGCCAACTCGGCGCTACTCGCCTTGTTGGGTATTTATCATCTGATGTCTAAATATTATGCACGTTTCGTGTCGTGGAATAATTGTTAAATATATATTAGTCGTATATTATTTTAACAAAAATATTTTTTAAACGAATTACCCAAAAACCCGGGTAAACCCTAATCGGAAAACACAGTAATATGACAAAATAAAAACTCACAATAATATATAAGGAAGTACAAATTCATCATTCGAGAGATTCTCTAAAGAGTCACGAGCTATTCATACAGCTGCTTATTTGGTGTTAATTGAAATAGCGTTGATTATTCAACTGTGATTCCTTGTTTTTTATTGATCCAATTCAGCAACTTGGACACCGTTCTTTTAGTTGAATTTCCTCTTACTTTGAAGGTTGTGAGTTCGAAATCCCACGAAAAATTATCCTTAATAAAGTGCTACATGAATATTTGAAATCCCACAAGAAGCCACGCTTATTAAAATACAATATAAATATTACAAAGTGTAAGACATTTACAATTGTGACCCAATAAACAGCGAACAAAGTGGGATACGGGATCTTTTTCGCGGATGTATTGAATACATCCGTTTCTAGCTTTCAAAAGATTATCGAACTCGATACCTCGTCACGTACGTCTCGTTGGGGAGGAAAGATTGCGTGAGGCTAGCATTTAGAACACTGCTATCGCTCGTAATCTATAGCTAGAAAATCCAAGATGCGTTTACATGTGGTTTGTGGTTTGTTTGCTGGCGTTTGCTTGGCTTTTGTATTCTTCGACGTCTTTCTGTTCAGCTCAGTTCGTTTTTTTAACAAGAAGAATTATCCGAAACGTCATCAAAACAATGACGCCTTGGACAATGAACATAAAACAGTAGCTGAGGTTCAAGCTGCCTTATACAAAGATGTGTACAATCTTTCGGGTCGTTTCAGTGATTTAAACATCAGCGACGATTTGATGTCAAAAGCCATTCATCCCGGCAATCCTATTCGATTGAAGAATATTCTGAGGAAAACTTTAAGGGGTGCAGATATCAAACTTGCTGTTCTGGGAGGCTCAAATAGTGCAGGAGGTCAATTAGGAGAAGACGAAAAGAGTCTGGAAGGATTGTATTTCAAAGTGTTTACATTCTGGTGGAACAAAACCATTGCTAAGCTTACAACGGCCTTTGTTAAGGAACTTCAACTGGCAATCGGGGCAACAGGAAGCTATTTTTACGCTTATTGCTACAACACGTTCGTAGGGGAAGACGAGAATATCGATATTGTCCTAATAGAAGTGTCCGTTAATGACGCAAACCATGTAAAACCTTTGGAACAATTGACTCGGCAGCTCTTAACGCTCCCTTCAGCGCCAGCCGTGTTCTATATCAATTTGGTTAGTCATGTTGGTCTACGAAATCCTTCGTGCAGCAACCTCGAAAATTTTGGGCAAGTTGAACTGGCACGCCATTATGGGATTGCCTCATTAAGTCTGAGGGAAATACTGTGCCGTGAGGAAAAAGGAAAATGGAGCGCTGTAATCACAAACATGACGGCTAGTGATGGACATATTGACGGTAATGCGCATGCTCTTGTTGGTATAATGATGATAAAGTATGTGAGAAGCGTTTTCAAAGAGCTTATCGAAGACATCAGCAAAGGAGTTGATCGAGTAAAAGAAAACAAAGACAACAGTTTGCCGAAGCTTTTATTTGTTGAAAGTGAAACCGAAGCTTTGAAAAAGCCACTGTGTTGGACAGGAAAAACACCAGATATAACTAAACATCTTCACCGTCCAAATCTTCAGTTTAGAGTGATAAAAAACCAAGGCTTTTCACCGTGCTTACTTCCAAAAGGCGACTCGAAACCGCTTCGCCCTGATGCAGAAGGGGGATGGTGTGCACAGAAGCGCTTAAGCACTCTTACAGTAAGATTGTTTGTGCCGAGTCTCAATTTTAGTGATGTTAGTTTACGATCTGTGACAGTTATGATTCTTAACAAAGGAGGACAGGCCACGGTTTGGCTTGACAACAAGAAAAACCAGGCAGTCAAATTTGATCGGAGTTACGGATATAGCCAATTTGATACTGTTGCAACAAGAGTAAAACCAGGCCACCATAACCTGACTTTCACAACTGCACGTCAGGGATTGCTAATGGTCAGCGGTGTGCTTGTTGGGCCACCCGACTTTCAGTTGAGATTCCCATAGACATAAAAGAAGGTTAAATCCCCTCCAATTGGACGATTGGAAATCGAATTGAATCGATTGAAATTGGGCGATTTTCTTCCTTTCCATCATGTACTGCATCCACGCTGGTCATAAACCGGTCACGTAACAGTGTAGCCTCCCACGCAGATGTTCGTTGGCTCGTCACTTCACGCACTCTTCCCAAACGTGGGAAGGAATGCGTGACATGACTTGCCAAAGAACGTCCTGCATTGATATTGCGAATGCTCTCTTCTCGCCGCCCTCTTACACTCTGCCTATGGTACATTATTACAGGTAGGGCTCTGGGTAAGAGACTTAAGTCATTTTGTGATATGGAAACGTGTGTTAAGGTGGCTCTATACCATTTCTTCAGTTTTTGCTGGTAGTGATATATATTTTTCTTGATGTTCTGGTTCTTTCAACCCTGTGGAAATATCTGGGTTCAGAAATACTTTCGAGTGCCTAAAAACACCGTTGCAACTGGTAAACCCCATTTCCATGGCAACCAGCGAATGATACATCTGTTGATTCCTTCACTCCTGGCTAGTTTCAAAACGGGTTTGTACGAATTTCGGGCGGTAAATTTTCGCACTTTTTTCAGTAAAGAAGAGAGAAACTCTAAAGTATCTCCTCGTAAAGTCAAAATAAATTCTGCCGTACGTACGTTTGGCCAATTTTTGCAATTTTTGTCCACGGCTGGACGCTTTCTGGCACAGCTACATCCCTCCAATTTTTTTTTTCTTACCATCGTTTTCCTAGTGCTAAAAGTTTCCAATTCATTGATTTTTTAGAAGCCATGTTTTATGAAAATTATTTGACATTGGATATCCATACCAACAGTTATTTCAAGACGTCTTTGCCTACTCGTCAAAATGGCGTCGAAAACCGTGATAAGGCCTATTAAAGGGGCACTGTCGCGGCGATTTCTCTCACGGTATTGTGGTCAAAACTGCTCGAATAATAGACAAAGAACCTTTAATTTCTCTAACATAAAATTTCTCTTAGATCACAGGGAGGAAATTATTAAGTGATGTATTGGATACGTCCGTTACTAGCTTTCAAAAGATTATCATTGGCTCACCTTCAGATGTCACGATTCTATATCGTCCAGAGAGTTTAGCCGAACTTGTCACGTACGTCTCTTTGGGGAGGAAAGATTTCGTGAGGCTGATGACCATGTTCGTCCTTCGTAATCGAAGATGACCATGACATCTATGAGTTTTTTTTCTTTTTTTTTTTTTTTTGTGGCAAGAAAAGTGATTTTTCTTTATTTTAAAAAAAGATTTTCTATATCTTTATTTTTCCACATTTTATTTCCATTCATAGCGATAAGTACACTGCAATTAATAACAGGTCACCAATAACACCTCCATTACTTAAAACTTAATCAATTAATTATACGAATATCTCTAACATTGATATAAAATTACCATTTAGCCTGAAATTGTTTTACCTTATTATTCTTAGAGGCAAGATACATTTCCGTTCTGTATTTCACATCCAGCATTGCTTTAAAAATTTTTCCAAATTTGGAGGTACTCTACGTTTACGACAATTCCAAATATGAAGTTGAGCAAGAATAAATGGATAGTTTAGTAACTGGTCAGATTCTCCAAGTTGTCTACCGACAAAAACATCTTTCAAGGTGAATTCTACATACTTTCCTGAGAGCATAAACCAGGAATTTTCAAACTGTTTCCAAAAACGATAGGAGAAAGAACATTCATAGAATAGGTGATGAACCGTTTCTGGTCCTTCCTCACAAAAGGTACACAGATTATTCGGGACATAACCTATTTAAGCAAGACGATGGTTAGTAAAAGTAATATCGGCCAATTCTTTAAACTGAAAACTTCTAATAAAAGTTTTAGATGAATACGATTTAATGTTACTACTGACGAAAAGCATTAGCAGCAGTTGAATCGTCCAGGTCGAAATCCTCTTTCAGTTAAAAAGCCCCTCGAAGGTTTAACTTTCATGGACACTAACAAGCGATAAAACTGCTTACTCTTGCTAGTAAGAGGATTTATGTTTTTTCTCCACAGAAAAATTCTAACGGTCCTAATTCATTTTCATTTGGGCATTCTGTTTTCATGTGGGAAGGTATCGCACTTCTTACCCCTGTCCACACAAAAAAAGTTGGTATTTCTTACTCCAAAACCCCTTACATTGTTGTAAGATTGAATGTTATCTTTATCAAATTGCAAATGGTGGCAGAATATTCCAGCTTTAACATAATTAGGATAGTAAATTGATTTATTATCTATCTTAATGTCTTTATTGTTCCAGATTATGTATTTACACATAGGAGGCTTTGTTGAAAAGGACTCTCTAAAGTCTGCCCACCACTGAAGAAACTCATAATAAAATTTCGAATAAATTTTACACTCTTCGACATCATAGTTGCATCTAAATAAAAATTCACCACCAAAATCCTTAAGTAAGTAATTAAAGTAAGCTTTCCAAGGCAGTGAACCATTAGAAAATAGTTTACCAATCAAGGCCAGTCTAGAAGCTTTGATTAAGGTTTCAATATCTGTAACATTAAGACCACCAAATTCCAAATCATTAATTGCAGCTTGTCGGGCTGTTTTATCTGGCCCTTTTCAAAGAAAATTATAGATTATAGTATTAAGTTGTTTGATAAAATCCCCAGAGGTTGGCAGAATTGAAAATACATACCACATTTTTGTAAGCAAAAGTGATTTAATTACCATACAGTGAGACACCACGGCAACTCCACAAGCTTGTTTGCAGTCGAATATCTTTCAATTTATCATAAAAATTTTTTGACATCAAATCTACCTCATTGTACGTAAAAACAATCCCAAGGGCTTTGACGCTGTTACACCATTTCAAGCCAAGAGGTGTCTCCGTGTTTTGCCGGCACGAACCAATCCAAATAGCCTCAGTTTTGGAAAAGTTGACCCTTAGACCAGAACAGGTTTCGCAAAAAATCAAGCAGTTCAAAAACGCCCTTAGCAGACTCAATATCAGGAACAAATACAGAGCAGAGATCATCGGCATATTGAACTATCTTGGCCTATTTTTATACACCCCCCCCCCCCCCCTTGAATATCGGATCTATTGCGAATAGCAGTTGCTAGGATTTCAGCTGCGATAATAAATAAATATGGTGACAGCGGGTCCCCTTGTCTTACCCCTCTTTGTGATTCAAAATATGGCGTGCAAAACCCGTTATTGAACACACAACTTTATATGTTAGTATAAAATGTCTCTCTACCCATCTAATAAGGCTTGGTCCGAAACCAAAAACATATAAACATTTTAACAAGAAATTCCAGTTTAAGCTATCAAAGGCCAAAACACGATTGGTTTTGGTTTGGATTCCCGTTGGTTGAGAAGTGGCGCGAATTTTTTTAACCAATCACAGGGCGTAGTAATGCAAAACCAAAGCAAACGCGAAATTGCTTTCGACACTCAACTGAAAACCGCTCTAACAGCCTGCCTTTGCAATCCGATAATTCTTGCATAAAAACAATGTCTAAATTACTTTTGAAAAACACGGCGACACCCCTGACATTGGAAGTCCCATGAGAAAAACTAATTAAAGAGCCACATTCTTTTTTCAATTGACTCTCACAATTTTTGGTTGAATGTGTTGAATTACATCTCTTAGTTAGTAGAGGTGTAGACTTGCTTACAAGTCGAAGAGAGAAGCGAGCGACTTTGAGAAAGTCTAGTAGAGCTACTTCAGTTCGCATTTAGAACACTGCAGTTTGCAGAGAGATCGCTCGTAATCTATAGCTAGAAAATCTAACATGCGTTTACATGTCAGACATTTGATTTATGGTTTGTTTGCTGGCGTTTGCTTGGCTTTTGTATTCTTCGACGTCTTTCAGTTCAGCTCAGTTCGTTTTTTTAACAAGAAGAATTATCCGAAACGTCATCAAAACGATGACGCCTTGTTCAACGAACACGGAACAGTAGCTGAGGTTCGAGCTGCCTTATACAAAGATGTGTACAATCTTTCGGGTCGTTTCAGTGATTTAAACATTAGCGACGATTTGATGTCAAAAGCCATTCATCCCGGCAATCCTATTCGATTGAAGAATATTCTGAGGAAAACTTTAAGGGGTGCAGATATCAAACTTGCTGTTCTGGGAGGCTCAAATAGTGCAGGAGGTCAATTAGGAGAAGACGAAAAGAGTCTGGAAGGATTGTATTTCAAAGTGTTTACATTCTGGTGGAACAAAACCATTGCTAAGCTTACAACGGCCTTTGTTAAGGAACTTCAACTGGCAATCGGGGCAACAGGAAGCTATTTTTACGCTTATTGCTACAACACGTTCGTAGGGGAAGACGAGAATATCGATATTGTCCTAATAGAAGTGTCCGTTAATGACGAAAACCATGTAAAACCTTTGGAACAATTGACTCGGCAAGTCTTAACGCTCCCTTCAGCGCCCGCAGTGTTCTATATCAATTTGGTTAGTCATGTTGGTCTACGAAATCCTTCGTGCAGCAACCTCGAAAATTTTGGGCAAGTTGAACTGGCACGCCATTATGGGATTGCCTCATTAAGTCTAAGGGAAGTACTGTGCCGTGAGGAAAAAGGAAAATGGAGCGCTGTAATCACAAACATGACAGCTAGTGATGGACATATTGACGGTAATGCGCATGCTCTTGTTGGGATAATGATGATAAAGTATGTGAGAAGCGTTTTCAAAGAGCTAATCGAAGACATCAGCAAAGGAGTTGATCGAGTGAAAGAAAACAAAGACAACAATTTGCCGAAGCTTTTATTTGTTAAAAGTGAGACCGAAGCTTTGAAAAAGCCACTGTGTTGGACAGGAAAAACACCAGATATAAATAAACATCTTCACCGGCCAAATCTTCAGTTTAGAGTGATAAAAAACCAAGGCTTTTCACCGTGCTTACTTCCAAAGAGCGACTTAAAACCGCTTCACCCTGATGCAGAAGGGGGATGGTGTGCACAGAAGCGCTTAAGCACTCTTACAGTAAGCTTGGTTGTGCCGAGTCTCAATTTTAGTGATGTTAGTTTACGATCTGTGACAGTTATGATTCTTAGCATAGGAGGACAGGCCACGGTTTGGTTTGACAACAAGAAAAACCAGGCTGTCAAATTTGATCGGAGTTACGGATATAGCCAATTTGATACTGTTGCAGCAAGAGTAAAACCAGGCCACCATAACCTGACTTTCACAACTGCACGTCAGGGATTGCTAGTGGTCAGCGGTGTGTTTGTTGGGCCACCCGACTTTCAGTTGAGATTCCCATAGAGGTCCATAGACACAAAACGTTTCTGCCGAATATTTAGGCTCCAGTTATGGCACTCAAGCATTAAAATTATCGGTAACACTGCATTGCGTTTTTGTTATAGACTGCAAGCAGTCCCTTCCTGGTCAGTCGAGATGGTGTGCTCATAGCGCAGCGAGACTGGAGCGAGGAGAAAAAAACGAGTTCCGCCTCTCCCCAGGCCCCCCTCGCTCGTTCGCTCTAGTTTTTTTCGCGCTCGGCTATTTCGCGCGACCTCTCGACTATCCAGAAAGGGACTGCTTGCAGTCTATTTTTGTTAAAAATAAAGACGCAACCCACGAAAAGCCGCGTATTTGTATTTATTTTGAGCTCATGTTAGGAGAGCTTAGCACCAGTAGTTGATAACAAGTTTCTAGTGTTCTGTGTGATTGAGGAGGTTAAAGTGGTAAATTAGGTTCAAGAATTTCTGTTGTTTGTATCCAGCTTTGCATAAGGATGTAGCTTTTTCTTGTCACTTAGCGTAGCATTTAGTTTTTTTAAGGGAATACGCTGCTTCACTATACTTACATTTAGCCGCATTCACCCGTAAAGGGATCTTGTTAATTAGTTGCTTTGTTTTCATGCTTTGTGCTGTTTGCTAAACAATAATCCTATAAAAGCCAACAGTACTTGTTCTCGTGGCACAACAAACTAACTATTTTAAGCGCTTTCCGGAACATTGAGTTACTGCACAAATAGTCCTTGTTATCGTTTCTAAACATACTATTTCACCAAATAATTACTTTACTTAGGTTAATCCATCTACCTTACACGTAATTAGTTTCCTTTAAAACTGCGCGGTGTTTATTCAATTTGACACTTTGCGTTTGAATTAAATACATTCAGAGTTATTTTTGGTCGAACCTTCGCACATCAATAGCTGTTTAAAATTTGCTTTTTGGCGTTGCTCTTTTCAGCGGAATAGCCAGATCCGGATTAAAGTATGAATGGTTTTGCTGATTCGTAGAATTCTAAATATACAGTTTTTGTTAAAGGTGGTAAACTCTGGAATTAAACAGCGATGGTAAGTGCCTCAACAGCCACTCGCTGACTTTGCAATTATATTCATACTTCGCTGGTACGTGCTCCAAGAACCTATGCCGACTCTGCTGCTCTGGTAATTTATTGTTCTAAGGAATTTTCAATTTAGGTTACTTTTAAAAATAGCCTTAGCAACAATAGCTTCCAGCGTTAAAAACATATTTTGTGGTTTATTTTAGCTAAGATCAAACAAGTTGTGTATGCACTTCTCTGTATTCCTTTTGGTTGAATAGCTGTTGGAATCATATACCTAGTCAGTTTGTACTGTTTTTCGATTATATCCACGATTACATCTGCAACAACCTGTGTACGTTTCATCTCCGAGAAGTTGTGCGAGTGCTAGAAATAAACGCGATTGGACCCAAGTCAAGTTTCTCTCATTGCTGTGTACCAGTTCGTGGTTTGATCTCGTACCTCAAGAGAGTGACGGCTCTTTCCCGCAAGCGAGTTGCCCATTTGAGTCTAATTTCCCCCGATGTCAGTTATTTCCAAACGTTAGAGATCCGTAAAGTCTATAGTTATCCAGAAGTGGAAAAACGTTCCGTCACACTCATCCTCAGTTTAAAAACCTTCCAAAAGGGTAGAAAACAGAGAAATAATGCCACGTTTTCACCGAGTATCGTCCCCATTTTGTTCTATTTATCGTATAGGGTTGGGCAATTATTTTAACCGTGACCTTGCTGATATTGCCCTATGGATCAGTCTCGCCGTCTAAATTTATGCCCGTCTGTTCTTGCATCCCCTATCAGGCGGTCGAAGTGAAAGCCACGTTTAATCTATTTCTCTTAACGTTGCACGTCGTGTCTACTTGCCGTAAATCGTCCGCTCGACTATCCTGGAGAGAAATCAGGGACTTCTCAAACATGTTGAAGTTGTCAAGACCAGGTAAAAAAATTAACAATGGTATCCCACATGCAAAGCTGGCGCCGGGCTTTTACTTTTTCAAAGCTACCAATAACAATCGGTCTACCATATCAAAAAAACGCTGATTCCAAACTGCTTTTGATCTGCCGGTTCACCTTGCAGCTTTTCTCGGAAGCTTGCATTGGCACTTCATTTTACGGTTGTTACCGCTGGCCGAAGGTTTAACAGTATGTTATTTCGGACGATATTTCTGACTGAATGAATTCTAAAGATATTCCTCCAAGACCGCAAGTAGATATTGGAACTCTTTCACGGTAACGGCCTATACAGTCCTCCCAACGTGGGGAGGAGTGTGTGACGTGACTGGCCGCCGCCCTCTTACACTGTTACACTCTGCCTATGGTACATTATCGCAGGCAGGGCCCTGGGTAGGAGCCTAAGGGACCAGTCAAAAAGTAAAGTGTGGGGTGAAGTTTGAACTGCAGGTTGTCAGACAAATGTATGCCTATTCCTGTTACGAAATAGGATGAGCCACCCCCTATGGGTAGCTGAAATTGACCCACCCTTTACCAAGGGTTCAAAAACTGATGACCTATCCCTTCTCTGCTCCGGCCCACCCTACCCTATACTTTTTGACCAGCCCCTAAAGTCAGTTTGTGATATGGATCAAATGATTTTTCAAGGCAAAAGCTGCATAAAACCCCCTTAAGTGCTAACAAAGATCAGTGATCATCTTGCATATTAGGGTTATAATTAAAGGGTTAAAAAACCAGGAGCCCACGACCAGAAGCCTCTCTCCCAAGAAGATTTCTCTTTCGAACTTAAAGGAGCACAGTTACGGCGATTTCTCTCACGGTATTGTGCTCAAAACTACTCAAATGTTTGACAAAGAACCTTTAATTTCTCGCACATAAAATTTCTCTCAGATCACTGGGAGGAAATTATTAAGTGATTTCTCCGAGGAAGAACAAACTATAATAAGTTTCAGCAATTTCTCTAAAATGCACAGGACGAAATTGAAAAAAATGGCCAATTTTTTCAAGTTGCAATCCATTTCCATCCAAGCCATCCACAGCCAAAAATAATTAATACTAGTTTCTGTGCATTGGTAGGGTAATTTTAAACAAAACTGAACCATTATTTTAACGTTTCCATCACTACAAATATGTTTTTGGCTATTCAAAGTTACACCAAAAATAGGGGACACCGCCCCTTAAAGTGTCATTGCTTTTCTTTGAACGAGTATTTGATCCGTGGGCATTCCAAGGGTATCGTGAAAATATTCCAAAAAAAAAAAAAACAAACAAACAAAAAAACTACTCAGGAAATGGTTGCTCTCAAGGCTCAGTACAAGAGAGAGAGGCTCTGGGTCTAGGCTCTTGAAAACAAAAACAGGTTTGAGGCTAATTGGACATGTTAAGTCGCGTGGTTTGTCCAAATATTTATATCCAGTAGGGCACGGTTGAGCTCTCAGAGAATCATCATCTCAAGTCAACCAGGTCTCCGTTATGGCAACATTGGAAGTCAGACTGACTTCAACACCTTCAAAACCATGTTAAAGACTTATTAGTTTAGAGATGCGTTCAGTAGTACATTATAGAAGTTTGGTTAGTAGCTTTTTCCTTTCTTTATAAGTATTTATAAGACGGACATAGTGTAAGATTGTTAGGGTTTCAATTCAGGGGCACCCAACGGATCGTTTCGGTAAATTATCTGTTCGGAAGGCCCTTAATCCACTACAATTTTCTAAAGGGAATTTTCACCTCGAACGTTCGTGGTATGGGAAATTTAAGGCCTAGTGTTTTCGGATTGATAAAAATTTGGTTTCAGGTACCGAAGAAAGGTCAGCTAAGATTTTCGGAAAGGAAATAAGACCTAAGGTTTTCGAGAAATGGACAAAAATGGCCTAGTAATTTCGAAAAGACTCAAGTTCCCCTAGAATGACCGAACAGATAAAGATATTATAGCGCAGACCGAAATGAACCTACAGAGCTTTAAAGACACTCCAGATAGCCTAAAATTGCGTTTCAAAGGATTTGAGAGAAAACTGTCGTTGGGTGCCCCTGTCAATTCTTATATCGTCATTATTTATTTATTATTATTAGATTATTATGTATAATTTATTACTGTGATGCGCTTTTGATCATATTTAGATGTAAAAAGCACAATATAAGCATTTAACATTATTATTATTATATAATAATAATTATTATTATTATTATTATTATTATTATTATTATTATTATTATTATTATTATTATTATTATTATTATTATTATTATTATTATTATTATTATTATTATTATTATTATTAAGTTATGAACTCACCCAAACGCCTTTGATAAGGAAATTATTTTCTTGGGTCCAAAAAAGGCAACCTTTGCAATGTGTTGTTCCAGATGATATCCATCACTCAGCCCCCCTCCCTCTCCCCCACAGAAGGGATTGGAAATAACCGAGGGGTGAGAGGGGGGTCAAAGGGCAAAGGGAGGAGTATGCCTGGTTATTTTCAGGAACTACACAATGCCAAAAAGTAATTTACACTGTTCTTGCCCTAAGCCCATTGATTATACAAAGCGATAACATTATTTTATGTCTGCTTGGAAACTGATCTGTGTACATGCAAAATAAAAGGCCTGCCTTAGACTCTTGGAGGCACATATGGGGGAATGCTACCCCCCAAAAATTTAGAGCTTGAACGGTGCATTTTATAATAAAACTGTCAGTGGTTATTAACCACTTGTCAGTTCTTGTATATTGCTAAATTTAGTGCTTGTTAATAAATTATTATTATAATTTGTCTTTTTAAGCAATTCTCAGGTTTAGAAAATTTGTTGTTGATTCCAAGGTAGAATCAAAGGTAGACAAAACCAGGAATTTATAAAATAACAAAAGACACACACAAATTTTTTGTTCAGTTATGAAATTACTTTCCATCCCTAACACCACTGTAGGGGAAGGGGCAATTTATTGACTCAAGTTATCTAGTATATACATATCTGCTAGATGCATTTGGCCTGCATGCAAACATCTCGCTCAAAAGGAAATAGGAGGCATCTGCATGCTGACTAAGATGCATTCACACTACTTGGTAAAGTTCAACAGTTGCATATAACAGTATGCATAAGCACTTTCTAAAATTGCACTGTCTGTTATTAGGTAAATACATTTCTCAAACTCATTAATAATTTATGAAGAGAAAACAAAGGAAATCACTACTGTGAAGGAGGTTTGGAAATGTGATCTTAATTATCATAAAATTTTGTGAACTTTTGCTTCGAATTTCTCCAAGAATTATCAATAGTTTAAGAAGCTATATCAAACACTCAAAAGAGTGTTTCCTCCTATTACCAAACACCTCGAAGTTGGTTAAAAAAAACTCGGCTGGGCCTCGTTTTTCCAACCTACTTCTCGGTGTTTGGAAATCGGAGGAAACACTCTTCCTCGTGTTTAATCTATGACATATCATTGGTATGGTTATGGTAGTATAAGTTCCTGACCCCATCTCAGTACATTAGACAGTCCCCGCCACCATTGGCACCTTTTAACAGAGAGTTATTAGTTGTAATTATTTTTGCTACACTTTTCGGCAAGAGAGTGCTAAGATGATAGCAGTGCAACTTTCATTCCAGTAAAAGTTAAAACTTTATATTGCATTTATATAGTATGTAATGTATACATTTTTATGGTGGAATAAGATTCATTCTGCAACAAAATACTTCAAACTAAAAGGAATAATACAGTGTTATTATGAAACAAACATTCACACCATGCTTGGACCAAGATACCAGAATGGAAGAAGGGCAGGGGGTGGGGGGGGGGGGGGGAACTCACCCTAGTCTGACCACAAGTGGCATCATGTAGATGGACACAAAGGCAATAGAGTTCTAAAGTGTGACGTCACAAATATTTGGAAATTATGGGATTTGTCAGTATATTCGGAAAGAGCACGATGAAAAATGCCTACTTGCCAAAAATCAGCATCTCATTGCAATTTGGGAGCTCTGTTACGCCGTGATGACTCCATACAAATCCTTCTAATTTTGTCTAAGTTCTTAATGTTTGGAACTGAGACAAAATTAGAAGGATGTGTTACGTCATCACTTTAGAACTCTATCTGGGTAGCAGGATAAACTCTTTCGGTTTGAAAGTTTTAAATCACTAATAAGCACCCCCTAGCATGCCAAACTCTGAACTTCAAAACACACCTATTGATGACTGCCAATCATAATTATGTCCATAATAATGGACTGTGAAAACTAAACCTGAGAAGTTTGATCTAAATCTACCAATCACAGTGCATGAAATGGTCTTTGACCCCACTGAGCATAAGAGCTCTGTTTCCTGACACTTTCTGCTTTGATGATGGACAGCAATTCAATTTTTACTCGATCTGTAAACTTCAGAGTTCACATGCTATTGCAAGGTTTATTACCTTAATCATTGCCTTTTGCCCTTTAACCTGACTAAGCAAAGATGTAATGTATTAAAATAAATATGTAAAACCACTTTAAGATGTTCCAGAAAATTATCCATACATCTTCCTTGGAAGGTTTTTGATTTTCCATCACTGTACAAATCGAAAAAAAAAAAACATGAATCCTGGAATAATTATTACATGTATTTCTGGTTCTTTGAAACCCTTGAGATGCTGAATATTAGCCAGGAGGTTTAACTGTTTTTATCTGAACTATAATAAAAATAATGACAATTATTTAATAATATACTCTACCTACCACAGTCGTGTTAAATGCAGATTACTGCAGTTGCATTTAATTCTCAAGACTACTGATCTTGTACATTCAATGTTATTCTTGTTCTTCAGAAATCAGATCCTTGCCATGAATAGTTTTGTAATGTTTTCTCAATGAGCTTGGATCCGTGTACCTTTTAAAGCAGTTTACCACTTTGCAGTGATAAGGTTTGGTCTCCGAATGTGTCCGTGTATGTTTATATCTGTCACTTGAATTTGAGTAACGTTTATTACAACCTGCCACAGGGCAAGCATAGGGCTTCTCTCCTGTGTGCGATCTTGTGTGAATTTTCAAGTTCTCAAGTCGTGAAAAGCTTTTCCCACAAGAGTCATGGGTACAAGTGTGGGGTCTCTCGCCAGTATGTGTTCTCATGTGTATCAACATTTTGTACCGGGCATTGAAGCCCTTTCCATTGCGTGGGCACCCCTGCCAAAGGCAACTGTATTCACTAGCTTCAGTCCTAATGTGGTATTCATTGACATGCGTGACAAGATCTTCCAGAGACAGAAAGTGTTCACAACAATTTTCCCATTTGCACTGGTGAAGTTCAGGTAAAGTTGGTGACAATGGAGACGTCATCCCATGCGGCAACACCGAAACTATTTGACCTTGGGGACTGACTTGGTCTTGCTCAAAAATTTGCCGCAGGTAAGTCAGGCTGGATGGGTGGCCTGTGACCACTACATCTGTCGCTGGTGACGTAATTAACTTTTGAGAAGATTTGCTGCTTTGAATTGCTTCTGATGTTGTAAACTGGTGATGAAACAAAACAATTATTAACTTTTGAAAACTTCGTGGATATTTGTCAGGAAACTTACGAAAAACTTTGCATGGAGATATTTTAATCGAAGAGCTCAGGGCACAACCAACCTATTTTGGATTTCAGGTCGTTTTTTTTGTTTCAGCTCAAATTCACACGAGTTTTTGCATGTGGTCTAAAACAACAAAAAGAAATTCAAAATGTAACGTAGGTTGGTTATACAATGAACCCTACAATTGTTCCTGATTAAATTATTTCCTGATTTTTTCATTTTTTTTTCTCTTTTTTTGTTTCTTGTTGAGCAACATTACTTTGTAGTATATGACATTCAATCATAAATCTTGAGAGAAAACCTAACTTTTAATAAGCCTCCTGGTTTCCTTTAGGTTTCCCCACCATTTCATTGAATAATCTGTTTTGTTCAAAAATTTGTTTTTCTTAAACCTGTACTGTAAAGTATGGCAAAACAAAATAAAATAGTAATTTAAAAGATTTAATATTAAAATACAGCATTAACTTCAACTCTCCCGGATTATCAAGGAGTCTCCTGGGTACGACATGAATCTACTGGTCAGTCCCATATGGGTCACTAAATCTCCAAATAAAAGTAAAATAAAACATCCACAAAATTTCTAACTAGTTTTTGAATAACAGTTCCTGGTTGCATTTCTGCGCATCTTCCAACCAATCAGACCTTACAGACATTTACATGTTCACATTGCAGATTTGTCCATATCTTCAGAAGCCTTCATTCAAACCTGCTGACTACAATAATATTGGCCATTGACTGCCATAGGAAAACATCCACCAAATAGGCCTTATCACGGTTTTCGACGCCATTTTGACAAGTAGGCAAACAGGCTTGAAATAACAGTGTTTGTATGGAAATCCAATGTCAAATACTTTTCATAAAACATCACTTCTGAAAAATTTATGAATTAGAAACTTTTGGCACTAGAAAAAGGATTTTAAGAAAAGAAATTGGAGGAATATAGCTGTGCCAGAAAGCATCCAGTCAACTGTTTTAATCTTTCCATACATTTGTCGGTATAGCGAACCGCCGTGAAAACTCACCACAACACATGGTTCCAAACCGTCCCTGTCTTCTCGTTTGACCATCAAAAGTTCTTCTTGACCTTCCTGCTCATGCAGTTCACCAGTAAGAAGTTCTGATGTCCCTTGAACATGTGTCAATACACAAGGCAAAACAGAAGAAGTCAACACAACTGGCTGCTGGAGAAGCCCTACAGTTGAGTTAATGACAGTGGAATCTGACAGCAAATCAGTTGAAACTGGTGTATCAGAGAGGCAAGGAGAACTTTCCAAGTCACTTGAAGATGAAATGGCCTCCGTTTCATTTAGAACAGAGGATCCGTGTAAAACAGAATCTTCAGCAGATAGACTTGTCATGACAGACGTTACATCTCCCTGGTCCAGCATTTCAGAGACTGTTGACACAACAGTTAAGGTATTGGGACATTTTTCAAGCTGTACTTCGACCCGGACTTCCTTTTGGTTGCCATCTTTATCTAGCTTTGAATGCTCCTGAGTGTCATTTTCTAATTCCTCTGACATCTAGAAATCAAGAACAATAAAAAAGTAAACAGATCAGAATCTCTTAGAAATACAGCTAAGGTAATACTTAAAATAAATACTCAATTATCGAAGGGCTCAGTCAGGATTAGCAGCATTAGTTATCAATACTTTGGTAAAAAAAATTCAAACGTTTCCAAAGCAGTTTCACTAAAGGCATACAGACTCTTGTCTTGAGTTTGTGATATATACTGTACCAGTACATACATGTATGAAACATTTAACTTTTCAAGCTTACATAATAGCCAGAAAGCCTACCTTCGGTGAATTAGCTTATAACTACTGTAACTGTTTTTCATACTATGCAGGCACACCAACTCATCAACTAAACCATGAACATTAGTTCCACTGTTGTTTACTTGGACTTGAACAGAAGAAATCCATAAAGCACCAAGACCAGATTCCATTGATACTTTCTATTCCAAAGATAGATTTTTTTTTTTGAAATCTTAGATCCAAATAGTGCAATTTTATCGGTTTTTGATCTTAGGTATTGAATTCTTATATTCTTAGTTTACAGCTTTACGGTTGGTGTAATACCCCAATAGATTTTACCAATTCTTCTTTGTGTAGATGTTAATGTAGATAAAGATTGAGATGTCATGGTTAGGCATAATAAAGTAGCAAATATTGCAACTGTGGACAGTAAAATTACTACAATGCAGGTCAAAAATAGTTGGGACACCTGTCCAATAATCATGTATTCCAAGTAAAGTTGGCTTTTTGGGGTCACAATTGGAGCGTACCACCCCCCTCCCCCCCCCCAAACAATGTTGGAAGATGCAGATAAACAGTATTTTGTTGAAATCTGTGTTGTAGTGTCAAATCTCAACATTGCTTGGGGGGGAGGGGGTGGGGGGAGATTATTTCAGTAGTATCTCGCTAAGTGTCCCAACACTTTTGACCTGCATTGTCTGAAAACGACTAGTTGGGAAAAAGTGCTGTTAACGTGGTCAAGGTATCATATCTAGAAATATCACAAGGGAGTCGTTTGAGGAATTTCAAGCTAGAGTTTTAAGAGCTTTTGATTGTATTTGTACTGAAACTATAGATAACACAATTGCCAGTTTGAACAAAAGGATAGAAGCTATCCTTGCCTCTAAAGGCGGTAGAACCAAATATTAATCACGCAATGCGGAACTGTGAAAACTGAACATGCTTTATTATTTACACTTCAGTATATTCTGTGAATTTCTAAAGCGTGTAAAGTGTAACTTCATTTTCATGCTATCTGAGGAAAATGCTTGTGTAAATTGTAATTGTCACTTTGTAAAACTCGTGACAACGAGAAGTTTATCACATGCCTGACATTTGCATTTTGTTGACGTAAAGAACTGAACATTACTCACTACAATACTCACTTTAAATAGTGGAGATTTATGCAAATTGAAAACGTATTTGACATTAAATGAACACAAATTTAGAAAGTATGTATGTTTTCTTTAGTTTGAAGAAACTATTTCTTTCATTATATGAGTTATGCGCATTTTCAACTCAGTACTCAGTAAAAGCACAAGAAAAGAAAGTTATTAATTAGCTCTTTATATAAAACATTCAATTTACTGAGTAATGTTGTAAACTCTATTCAGACACGTTCCTTTGGAGCGCATTATACAACAATTGTTTTTATATACTCAACAAGAGTAGCCGGCCATAGTTTATTTTTAAACACTGTTCTTCATTGATGCGAAATGAATGCAAACGTTACTGAGTATTGTCGCGAGCATCATGTCGCCGTCAGTCAGCAATGTAAACATTGCTAGAATTCTCTAGAATGAATCGTGCAAAACAATGTCCACAGGGCGCGATTTCTCGCTGTTCACTCTGTGAAATGGGCTGTTAGAAGCGATTGCATTTTCCGTTCGAGGACAAGTAGTTAAGTCTGGATGACCCACAGAATGAACCGCTTCGAGGTCTGATTTCGTGACATACTTGTAGGCGCTGTAATATGTATTGTGGCGGTCACTGAAATGAACTTCGATGTGGAATTTTTGGCTCAAGTATCTCTTTACTTGTAGCCATCTACCTCTCTTCTTCAGTTTTACCGCCATGTGAAAATGATACTTGTTGAGATCGCCATCGGCATCGGTAGTGGCATGACCCTCCATGCTTACCACCCAGTGAGAGATTTCAATGTTAAAGCTATTCCATGCCTCTATTATCGCTTCGCCAAACGTCTCTCTACGGAACTTTTCAGTGTCTGCACGACTGTACGTTATAATGTAAACAACTCTCTGGCTTTCTGAAGCCTCCATTTTCTCATTGAGGACAACACTCTAAAGAGCTTTCAGAGCCGCGCGCTCACAGTATAACACGATTTCTATGTAAACAACAGACCTTGTGGGCAGCGGATGGCATATCCGATTTAATAAACAAAACACCACGTTTTGAACTCTTTGAAAGTGAAATAAAGCTCATCGTTTCTTAAGCGTTACAACAGTGTGAACATGCAAGTTGTTATTTTTTACCCCGACTCACTGATCTGCATGGTATTCATTTGTCTATCTTTTTCCTGATATACACCTGTTGCGCCTTTCCCGTATCCATACTCTAATATGACAATACGAAAAGTGCGGCAATTGAAATTCCTTGTATATTGTTCACAAATATGTTCTTCTTGCTTACTAAACAAGAGTTCTCATAAGAAGCCCCACTTTTCATCGACCAATAGGCCACAAACCTGATCTCTTTCAAATACTCACTTTCAGACAATGCAGGTCAAAAGTAGTTGGGACACCTGTCCAATAATCATGTATTCCAAGTAAAGTTGGCTTTTTGGGGTCACAATTGGAGCGTACCACCCCCCTCCCCCCCAAGCAATGTTGGAAGATGCAGATAAACAGTATTTTTGTTGAAATCTGTGTTGTAGTGTCAAATCTCAACATTGCTTGGGGGGGAGGGGGTGGGGGGAGATTATTTCAGTAGTATCTCGCTAAGTGTCCCAACACTTTTGACCTGCATTGTAGCTGTCAGCACATTTCAAGTGAGAGAGTTGTTGCAGCTCCAGGTTTTATTACTTTTTTCCCATGGCTCTTTTGCAACTAATCATGTCAAGAGTATGGATGACTTACACACAACATTTAATAATAATTATTAATTCTAATAAGCTCATTCTAGTATGAGTTCTTGCTAGTATATAAAGGTAAAACAATCATTTGTTCTTGCTGGAAAAATTCTCCCTGATTTTCCAATACTACATTTTTTTAGGGTCAGGGAAAATCATATCACAAAATCGGATTAGTTAAAACTTATTGGACGACTTCATTTTTCATATATCTAGTAGTCTTAGCTTAAATGCCATGAGTGCCCAAATTTTGAAGCAAGAATTTGTTCCCGATCAAAACCAAGAAAACCAAACACAATATAACGCTAACTACGTTTATATAAAGTGGACTACACAGCTATAGATGCCGTAAACACATGTGACGCAGCACAAATTAACTCAAAATGTATTTACAACAATATAACAAAATTCACGGAGTGAGATGGAATGAACCACTTTGCCTGAAAGATTCGGGTAAAAGTTTAAGCTTATAAATCTTGAGCTGAAGTCTTATAACCATTCTTCTATTGCACTAAGTTTTAGAAATTTCTAATCGGGCATGAACCTGCTAGAAGGGTCAATTTTTTTTAATTTCAACACTACAGTTATCCAGCTTACAAAGGCAATTTTAAGATGTAGCAAGCGATCAATATCTCTTTCCTTGCTAACTATTAGATCACACATCGACATGCAATAATTATTTTCACAATCGCATGAAATGTACACTGTTTTGATCACGCTAAACTTAAATTCGACGACCAAACAAAAGTGTTTCTTTCCCTGGATCGTTTAACTAACAGATAAATACTTGAGCATGCAAAGCACTTACTCACCACGAACTGTTATACTTTGATGGATATTTGAAGTTTACTCTCCCGGTACTAATTTCCAAATGGAAGAACTCATCATTGTACTTCGATACCTTGGCAGCCGCGCCTCCGGCAGTATCACGTGCGTGTCCACACCACATCAACCACGCGATCGCGCGAGGGGTCCTTATGCTCGCAACACGCAAGAATTACAAATAGTTAATTTTTAGGCATTTTAACACTAACAGAAAAAATATCACTGTAACAGTGAATTTTAGCCAGAAAGAAACAAAAACGGCTCCAAAAAGGCCGATATTATTTTGTTTGGTATACCAAGAAGTTTTCAGCCATTTTTCGACTATTCCCGTTCATTTCGGAAGATTTCCGAAGACTACCGAAGATTCCCGAAGACTGCCGAAGATTTTTGAGGAGAAATCCGAAAATTTTCGACTATCTTTCGTCGTTATATTAACATGTGAAAGATATATATATTTTACAGTGTAAAGATACGATTTTTTTAGAGAGTAAAATCCTTGTAATTCACTTTAATTTGTATAATAACAGGATATTATTTATCATTAAAATAGGATACAATGCTCAACAAAAATGACAGATCAATGTCATTCCTTCCTTGTCAAAAGCTCATGGATATGTGCCATACCTGATCGTTCAGATGTTCCAGTTTCCCAGAAAACTGTTACGCATAGGTCGAAAAAAGAGACTACAGCCCCTTTGAGCACAGGCTCAAAGTTCATGAACTGATTTTCGAAGAGCAGATGAGAATTTACAATGCTAAAAGGCTATGGGTTTTTCACGAAAAACCCTCCAAACACTTAACAGTATTTTTTCCGGAAACACTAAGCATTAAAAAATTGGCCAATAGCTCTTTTCACGGTTAACTCTGCTCATTTGAATTACAATGAAATCTAGCATGTATGTGAGGCAATTTCGGGCTATTTTGTAGTTTTAGCCCGAAATTGCCTCGTATCCACGTTGGATAACATTGTAATGCAAATGACAAAAATTAACCGTGAAAAGGGCTATTTAACAGTAAACACTAAAAATTATAGGCAAATAACACTAAACACTAAAGCCCATTCAGACCCTTTAATAGGGCAATATAGGTCAAGTCAAGTCATCACTATTTAGGTTGGGTGTAATCTCATACCCAGATCTTGGTCGGTTCGGGAATGTCGAAATGTACTCCATTCGTGATATATGACCACTAAAAAGTAAATAAAAAACAGTTAAAAATCACATATGATCAAAAACAGTAACTATAACTTAAAATTAACGATTAAAACTAACCGCAAAATCTTGTAAAATTTTGTTCAAGAAAGTTCTTTAGTAAAATTAGAGAGCGACGAAGCTTATTTTATTGTTTTTGGCAATTTATTAAAAAGGACCGAACCTGTATTAGAAGCAAAAAATAAATAAATAAATAAAAATAAAAAAAATAGGCACGCTGACTAAATCAGCATTAGATATAGTAGACGTGAAAACTGCAAAGGACCGCGAACGATAATGCTGTTAGTTGACGTAGGATCTACAAGAGACCTAATCAGCCAAAAATAAACTGTAACACAAACTGCAAGGCTGATACTACGTGAAAGAGTTGACTTTGCGAGACAACAACCCGACAGAAACCGACAAAACAGGGCTGCAACCGTGGACAGCTGTTTCGTTCTTATTGGAACTCGTCAGCACGGTGTAGCAGCCTTTTAAGCATGGTTTTGTCCATGCGTTTCAATGTTAAGATGGTTTTGGCCATCTACATTCAGTTGACTTTGCGGGACAGGAATTCGATGCTTTGTCTGCTTTCTCCCTGAGGCACGTGGTGTGGCAACGCGTGATTCGGGGAGCGGGCGGGTTCAAAGTACGAAACTTGATAGGACATGGGTTTTGTTGCATTTTATTTGAGCTGGCTCTGTCGCTGGTTTCATATAGAACTGCTACACCGTGCTGACGAGTTCCAATAAGAACGAAACAGCTGTCCACGGTTGCAGCCCTGTTTTGTCGGTTTCTGTCGGGTTGTTGTCTCGCAAAGTCAACTCTTTCACGTAGTATCAGCCTTGCAGTTTGTGTTAGATATAGTGCCCGTGCTGCGTCTCGTGGCGCGTCTTATACAAAGACGGACCCAAGACGGATTACGAGTCTGGACGAACCAATGGCGTTTAAGGATGCACTATCCAAGAACGTTCGTCCAGACGCATAATTAATCTTCCTAGACAAACTTATATGGGTGTCACATATAACCACAACACCGGAAGTGGAAATGCAGCGTACAAACGCGCGAACCGGAAATAAAGGCTGCATGAAACAGTTGTTTTTATCTCGAAATTGCTGGGTGACCTGTGATGATTTTGTGCATGTATGCAACATTCAGTATGCCACTTAAAATATAAATAGAAACGTTTGGGGAAACGTTATCCAGTATAATTTTCTGTGGTGAAAAAAAAATGCCTTTAATTTTTGATATGACACAAGATCTACTGGATAGCTTTTGATCTGCTTTGATTGCTTCCACCAAAGCAATAAAAACGGTAGGTCACCGACTGGAGTTGACCTATTGCCATGGTAACCGCTATGACGTCAGAACTAGCTTTAAAGTATAGCCCAACAACTAAGTTACAAATATGTTGATAGTTCAAAGTCCACATGATCACGTACAATTTTATGTAGTTTTTCAAACAAACACTATAACAATGAAAAACCCTTACTAGTCCAAATTCGCCCCAGACGGATTCAGATGCCGCGCCTCTAGTACAAAAACGATTAACTGCTTCCTTGAGGTGGCTGAACAATAGCGGGAAGCATAAAAAAATGCTTTGTTACTCAGATGGCTAAGCTAAGTAGAAAAAGAAACAAAGAACCAAACCCAAACTACAAATAAAACAAAAACTAAAACAAAGATGAACCTTGCGACTGAAAGAGGTGAGAGAGTGTTTCCATTTTGTTTATTTTCGTTTTTGTTTCAAATGTGACGCCAGTGTTGCACCGAAGACGGAGAACGTTCAGTGCGCAGGCAAGATATCTGGAACGAGGGCTCTTTTGTCTGCTTGAGGTATTTAAAGCCCTTCATTAGTCTTGCTTTGCCAAGTTCGCCGAAAAACAAAAGCTTAAAAGCTGATTTAAAACTACTTTAAAAAAAAATTATCTAGGTCAAACCTTCGGGTGTTGGCTTTACGAAAATGCTAGCTGAGTGATCTTATTTCTCCATTGTTGAAGACTAATTTGCCCCTTCGAAAACAAAATGAATTAGTTGACTTGTTCAGTGTTAACTTTAGATTTTCTTTTCTTTATAACTTAATCCGAATTTCTGTGTTGATTAACGGCCTTCCGAACAGATATCCACCGAAATTAACTGTCTGGTGCCTCTGAATTAAACTCGAATCAATGTTCACGTTCAGCCCAGGCTTTGAACGACTAGGCCTGGCGACATCTTCGACCACATTTTAGATTGATCGGGGGTAGGTGGGGTGGGGGGGGGGGGGTCAATTCAAAATGGAGAATTCATAATGAAGGCTCGCTTGTAATTATTTATTTATCACAGGTACTTCCGGGTTAGTAAATTATCAACGTTTTTTTCTCGACCTTTCTTCTTCTTAACACTCTGTTAAAACATATTTATTTCAGAAGGCTCTTAGTTGATTATTTATTTATTTATTTATTTTTAAATATTGTAATTTTATCGGGTGATTTTACTGGTTTTTAATTTAGTTATTAATAATATTGTAATGCGCTTTTGAGTATTTATTATTATTATTATTATTATTATTATTATTATTATTATTATTATTATTATTATTATTATTATTTATATTTATATTATTATTTTTTTTCTTTATCTTTTCTTTTCTTAATTTTCGCAATTTTAGCTGGACCGTATTTTAACTTCCAAATATATATTTTAGTGATGATGCATGAATTGTAAATAGGTTTTTAATAGTTTTAATAGTTTTAACTTGTAAATATCGATTTTGCTCCGAATATTTCAATAAAGTTTAAAAATTATTAAAAAAAATTATTATTATTATTATTATTATTATTATTATTATTATTATTATTATTATTATTATTATTATAATTATTTACTTACCCACTTTCACTGAGAGATATAGGGATAAGACTGCATTTTACGGCGGCAGGAGCGAATCAGGTACCCCGTTCACTTGTGATGAGGATGGCTTATTTCCAGCTAATTGCGAAGTTAATGTTGGATTAATTAAAAACAGTTTATCTCATTCTTTCTCAAGGACAAAAGCAAGGAGCAGTACAGTAAAAATCTTTATAGCAACAAACAAAATCATACAATAAGTGGATCTTACAGGAAAAAAAACTGCTTACAAAAAAGAAGACTGGAAAGCCTGCAAGGTTAGACACACAACTCAAATAAATAAAAATACGCATACACGTTTATCGATACTATAATTAAATGAAGGAGGTATTCCAATGCCAAAAGCTATTTTCGGGTAAAACAGGGATGACGACAGGAATTTTGTTTTCGGCTGCGAGTTTTCTCACTTTACACCGATTTTATGCGGGGTCACTGATTATATTATAGGGTCCATGTGTCTGAATAAAGGAGAGGTTTGTCAGCGGAAAGTATTCCAAACTATCCTGAAACAGGGGCAATATAATTTAGAGCTATTTCGTTGAAATTAAGCCAAGGTGACATTTTCTTCACGGCACAAGTTTCATGGTAAATTTTCAGAGCGGGAAGCCTAAACAACAACAACAACAACAATAAAGTGTAAACCATCTAATTTAAGTGATCCTGGGCGAATTGATTACCCCTGCCTGACATATCCTCTTCCCCTGAAAAATGAAAAATTTACAGACGTTTGTATGACATATACCCCCAGTCATGCAAACGTCTGCAAATTTGTCAAATTTCATCTTACATTTCCTAAGCTGATATAACACCTAATATGCTGAAACTTTGCAAGGTTACTATAGTAAAGGCGTTCTTTCCAGTGCTGGTATCAGTTTTTCATTCCGTTCAATTTTAACTCATTCAAATCTGTTGCCGCCATTTTGGAGAAGGGTCTATTGTCGGCGTAAGAAAACAAATACATCCAAATCTGGATGGCCGGTTTAGCTTTTTCCCTTTGATTTGGTTCTAACTTTGGCGTCTGCGGATGAAAGACAACCGAGATAGCCTAGTTATATATAATACTAAAAAACATTTGGCAATATAGTCTGTCATTGCTGTTGTGAACAAAGCGGAAAGAAACAGCTGACGAATTTGCACTGAAATGATCAACAAAACAGTTGATTGGAAACTAGCACGCGAGAGGTGTTTCTTTTAAAAACACCCGCTGAACCAATTGAAAGTCACTTATATTTTGGTCATGGCTGTGTGAGCACGCTGTACAAATACTGGATTGGACAAGACATCTGATTGGCCAAAATGTTAAGCC
The DNA here is from genome assembly GCF_977016875.1 of Pavona decussata. NCBI lineage: Eukaryota > Metazoa > Cnidaria > Anthozoa > Scleractinia > Agariciidae > Pavona > Pavona decussata. The sequence continues at coordinate 1,933,421 of NW_028145471.1, forward strand.
ATTGTTTCCAACTAGTAATGAGAACTTAATTAACTTCCAGTATCTCTACCGAAAGGAAACTCTGTATTTTTCCTACAAATTGTTCGAAGAAAAAATAATTGAAGTAAAGACAACAAAGAGAAAATTCATTTGTGAAGAGGGATAAGCTTCTATCAGCAAAAAATAGTCTTTCACTTGCATGTTTTTTGGTGAATGTAGAGTACTCAAGTTAATCAAATTCTATCTTCTCAATACCCTGGAATTTGGCATTCCTCTGCTGTGCCGCATTCAAATTTCTTACTTTGGCCATTCGGTCACCTGATCAACAAAGACAGCTGTTTCCCGCCGATTTTTACGTACCTGAGGTCTGAAAGGCGACACATTTGTTCACTGTTTGGCTGTGAATTGCAGCAAAGCTTCACTTTTTTCGCAATCATCGGCGATAGAACGATAGATAAAAGGCAGACGATTCAGCTGTGAGCATTTTTGGAGCTCAAAGAATATGTCGTTTTACGCGCGGTCTGCAGAGAAACGCAAGGCATATAAGATGGACGACCTCTTCGAAGACGAAGATTGCAGGTAAATTGTTGTAAATCTCCCCTATTTCTTCCATCTTCTCACGTAAAATAGCTAATTCTTTCCTTTCCAATGTTCGTTGCAGCTTCAAAGTGGAAGTGGTCGACAATCGCGAGCGGGAACGAAAGCTACGGCGGGAAATTGCAAACTCGAACGAGAGAAGACGTATGCAAAGTATAAATTCCGGTTTCCAAGCACTGAGATTACTGATTCCAAACAGCGAAGGCGAGAAACTAAGCAAGGTATGTTTGTAAGAAATGTTTTATTAAAAGCAGTTGTCTCGGTTTTACAAATCTGTAGGGAAACCTTGGGGAGATAAACCTTCGATCCCACTGACTTCATGTTCTCGATTCCATAAACAGGCCGCAATACTACAGCAAACAGCTGAGTATATTTTTGCACTGGAGCAAGACAAGACACGACTTTTGCAGCAGAACACGACGCTGAAGCGAATACTTAGCCAATGTGATCGAGAGGGGACAAATAATACGGATTTAAAGCGATCGCCGCTGAAGAAGGCTAAAAGTGAACCAGAGCACGTGGCTCAGGAAAATACCACGACCGACGAGAACAACAACGAGCTACACATGCACAGCGATGACTACGTTGAAGAAATACAAAAGGAACTTATTGAATTGAGGTGCCAGTTGGAACGAGAGCGGAGATTACGGATTAACGTGGAGGAGAAAAAACGACAGCTTGAACTTGATCTGGCAGAGACGACGCCGAAATCGAACGACAAGCCTCAGAAAGCTCTCGCGACCTCTCGCCAAAACTTGGACACGATAGTTCAGGCGATCAAGCATCTCGAAGGCGACAAACCAGAACTGATCGAGACTCCTACAAAATGCAAGGAAGAAGCTACGGCAAATGGCCCGTCTGGTAGCGAAAACGCTTCCAGGCGCTTGATAGTTTGAGCACAAAAACGTTTTTACTTTATTATTACGATTTTTTAAACAGCTGACTGGTTGGCGTGGCCGGTGGTTTTATATATGCAGATTACCCAAGCATGCGGGACCTATGGAATTCATGCATGGTAATTTTGTTTATGTACAGATTTGTACAAAGATTTGTGGAATTTTTTTTCCACTCTTCGGCACTTTGCTGGTTTCCCGTTTTGACGTGTTGCATATGTGCGTGCAGGCCTCGCCGTGCTCTATTTATTTCGAAGATTTGTGTGCAGAATATGCCCGGAAATGTAACCCTGTGCAGCATGTAGTTTTGCGGTGATGTTGATCATCTTTTGTAGATTTGGTGGATGACGTTTTTGTGTAAATATGTAAATAATTTTGATCGCTGATAGCCTTCAACACTCCCACTGAGGGGTGTGCAATGGGGGTGGGGGTAGGGCTGTCTTTTTTTTGTTGGTAAGAAATATGATCTAGGTTTACTCTTTATTTTCAAGAGTGATCAACAGGCACTTTCCTGAAAATTTTAATGTGTACTAAGATATTTTTGTCCTTTATTTCAAAACCTACTATAGTATAGTAGTAAAAAATTATAGCTGAAAGCAAATATGTGATTGTTGTCATCACTACTGGATCAGTGGCCAGAGATTGAGCAGTGTCAGTGTGGTGACGGTTGAACTTATGATAAATGAATTTAAAACTTGGACCCATGCAAAATGTAATATATTGTCCGTAGGAATGTGAGAGGTGCTGCATTTTTATTCTTTTTCTTCTTCTTTTGTTTTTGGTTGGAGGGGGGAGGGGGGGTTAGCGGGACTGTGCCCATTTCAAAAAGGTTTGTGTCTGTTTCACTGTTACTTGTAAGATGTTATGAGAATTTCACTGTACCACCCATTGTATATTGCTCTAGGCCTAAATGGGTCCTCATTGCCCCTGCCACTATTTCCTCAACAAAAGTTGTCTTTTGTCACAAGTTCATTTTAAGGACAGTGCCTTCTAATACCAAAGTATTTTTTTGCAGTTTATGACTATGTAGGAAAGGTAGATTTTAGCAAGGGCTACTGGAATCCAAAATCCAAATTCGGGGTAGCATTGCATTTTTTAGAGATAATTAAGCAACAATTTTTCTAAAAAGCTGTAAAATACAAAGCAATATATGATATTTTTTTGCAAATTGAACCTCAATTGTCTCTTAAAAATGCGTGGTTACCCCAAGTTTCATTTTGGATACCAATACTAAACCCTTCTTATGATGTACTTTTCACATACAGTCGGACCTCTATTAAGCGGCCACCCTCCATTAAGCGGCCACTTTCCAAAGTCCCGAATTATTATTTTGTCAGTAAAGTGCTGTATTCGATACCTCTATTCAACGGCCAACCTCTTTTAAGCGGCCAGTTTTCAAAGTCCCCAGAGTGGCCGCTTAATGGAGGTCCAACTGTAGTTATAAACCACACAAAAATATCCCTGTATTAGTAGATGCCACCCATGGTAACCCAAGTATCTTGGACCATCCCAAGATACACAAAATGTATGCACTGTAACAAAAAGAGGCACCGTTCAAAGTGTTTTTGTAACTTTTCCCCATATGTGTTTGAAAAACATTACTTGAACTCTGACAAGGCTTCCTTTCTACTAAGTAAGAGAGTTTTCTCTCTGCCGTTTCTGTTTTCTCTTGTTTCGGTTGCTTCTATTTATGATGTGAAACCTGATAGCTGTGTAACAAATTAAAGTAACAAGGCTTTCAGGTTTTGAGTCAACAAGATTGTAAAATTTGCACTATTAAATAGTCATACTTAGTGAAAGGGCTTCAAAAAGGTTGCAAAATATGTTCAGGTGTTTGTAAACCTGAACTATTCTTTCTCTGTCTTGAAAGGTTTCTGATTCTTTTTTTTTTTAGAAATTGTTGCAAGTTCGTTAATTTTGATTGTCCAAAAAGGTGCTTATTTATCCATTTCATCTCAAATAATTTATGACAAGCTATATTTGATGTAATTCAGAAAATGTTTACACCAGCTGTGACAGGGTGAAATGTGACCTGTGATCATATGAACGAAAGTCAAAGCTGACTTTAGTTTTGCCAAAAAAAGAAATAACTTCTCTTCTGTATCCAGCAGAGAACAGTTTCACACATAGTATTTATATTGTTAGATGTTATAATGGAATAAATCTTCAGAGTTTGAAGTGGTCTGGCAGCATTTCAAACAATATTTATTTCAGTAAAGAAAAGGCTTACGTAAACATAACTACTTGTGATAATGCCGTTTGCACAAAATGTGCAGCTCTCACGAAGTGTAATGTACCAGCGGCCTGCAATTTTGCTGCCTACAGATGAGGATTAGGTGCTTAGTTCACACTAATTTTCTCCAAGACCACTTTGGACTGCTTCTCTTGTTTTGCTTACTGCTGCAAAACATTTTGAGAGGGCCATCTGGCCAAATAATGTGCATAATTTAGGAAAAATAATATATGCAAAGCACACAGAACAAGGACTGGACCCGAAAAAGCAGTGGAAATCAAGCCTTTTTGCTGGCAAAATTTTCCTTTGTGAATGCTAAGATTTTGTTAGGTACTGAAGTTACTAATTTAAGCAGCCCTTTTGCTATATAGGATTGTTGCTACTTTTGAGTAGAAAAAGTGTGTACTGTGTAAGATTTAGTCAGATGTCAAAACATGCACACAAGGTTACTGAAAAAGTATTTAAAAGTCTTATTATGTTTTTCAAAATAAAAATTCTAACAGGGTACGGTGTGTTGTCCTGCCTGTTTCCTAAGTTATACACATTGTTGGGGTCTGGGTGTAGCCTGTGTAGTTGGCAGTTTTGTTCACGCAGGGTCAAAAGTTTGGAGGCGGAGAGATGCTATAATGAGAAGGAGGCAGGTCCACTCATGGCTTCGGTGCTCATTGAGGCGGCTCCACCACCAAAACTTAAGACCCCACGTGAACAAAACCGCTAGCTACGCAGGCTAGGGTGGTGGTACCCAGGGCTCAATTTCTTCTAAAGCACTGCACCCCTGTTCCTAACCCCTTCCAGTTAGTTCCTGTCACTTTTCCATTATCTGCTAATTTTTGCATTTTTCTCTTTCCCTACAGTCACCTGTTAGGAGGGTAACTAGATAAAAGGATTGTTTTGGAGTCTATTTTGCCCGTCACATGTTTATTTCCTGTTATCACTCCCAGCTCTCTAGAGTGCACTTACATAAGACCTAACCTTAGTGTTAACTCACTACTTCTGTCCCCATGGCCAGTTACATCATCATCATCATCATATCCTTTCCTCCTTAGCTTATTTTCAAACCTCCTGCCTATACCCACTCTCAAAGAATGGTCACAGGGCATTGGATAAATAATCAGATTTCAAAAAAGTTTGAAGTGTTGCAATATCCTAACGATTCAAACAAGCCCTAATTTCCTATCTTGTGCTATTTTTGCTAGCTTGTTTGGAACTGAAACAATTCTCGGCAACCTACTTAATTCATTCAGTGGGCAGGGTCAAGGTTGTGGCTTGTGCTGGGGGGTGGGGTTCCTCTGGGATCCAAATGGGATCATGGATGCGTGTATGTTGGATTCCTGTTGTGCAGCTCTCCAATATCATTTATCAGTGGAACTGTATAAGTGCAAATGAACATGTAGGTGGAATGTGCTTGCTTATTGTTGTCATGCGGAATGTTGTGAGGCCTGTTCCTCCAAAAATTATGTAAAAGAAAGATAAATTAAAATGTGATCATTCTCCAACCCATCCCCCCCCCCCCCCCAAAAAAAAAAACACAACAAAAAAAAAAAACAAACATAAAAACAATAACAACAAAACAACGGCAAAACACAAACAAATATTGCTTGCGTGACTGGGCTTTCGACATGAATACTCTGTAGGGTAGGGTGAGTAAAGGAAAACAAGAATGAGCTCTGCAAGGCATCTTGGGACTCAACCAAGATGGCGACGCTGGAGGATGCAATTTGTAATGTCCACCAACTTGAAACTATCAACCTACCGGACGAACAGCCACAGATCGAAGCACCTCCTGCTTCAGTTACTTACATCTCCAATTTCGACACGAATTTTGAGGACAGCAAAGCTTTTATAACATGTATCAGCAAGTATTTAGAGGAGGCGGATGTGCACAAGGGCTTGGTAGGTGTGACTTTTAGATTGTCATTCTTTCGAAGTGAAAAATAAAATAACTGGGCTTATTTAAACTTAAGTTTGGATGCATGTCAAATTAAAGTAAATTCAGAGAAATTTGGGTGTCAAGGCCAAATCATCGCTAACGTTCTTTTTGTATCGGGTCCTTCGATTGAATCTGATTGAATACAGTGGATAAGTTTTGAGGTTTCCCGAGGCCAAGCAATTCTCTTACTAGGGAGAATAGCCTTCAGCAGCGTTTTTGATTTAAGAGATTATGTATCAAAACCTCACCATTGTCATAACGTATCATTTTTCATCAGTTAAATCATTTTGTGATCATTGATTTTCACTTTCTAAACTCATTATAATCAAACAAATAATATTATTCGAACAGTACGATGTAAGTATCAAGTAGCTTTCTGACGATCCTTCCCTAAGAGTTGAATTTATAGACAGTACCTACACGTATGTTTATTAAATAGAGTCTAGAATGGCAACAATATACAGTACTTAGGCATTAAAATGAGTTAATAAAAGTCAAGAACTACGTGAAATACAGTTCTGACAATCATTGACACAGTGTACATGTACATGTATGTAATGAATATCTTGAAATCTAATTTTCTGACAGCCCTCTTAAATGTTTCTGGAGACAGCCAAATATTACAGCTATAACTTAGACCAGACTAGAGGCCCAAAATATCTTAAGTGAGTGCTTGCCATAACTACAGTTGAAATTCCTTTACTCGTATGCCAAGTCAAATCATTGAAACATCACAACATTGAGGGGTTGGCTGCTCATGCAGTGTAGTGACTATTCCCTGGAGCTCAAGCTTCACTAAGCAGGCAGGGCAGGTGATTAAATTAACTGATATTGATCATTTGCAATCTCTAATTGATAGAATGAGATGCTTGAAGAGGGTGAGACTTACGCTGTGATGCTGTATACGTGGAGAAGCTGTTCGCGTGCTGTTCCTTCAGTAAGAAATTATGGCTGTATTTTCAATATTACTTTTGTTAGTGCATTCTTGTTGGCTGGCAGATCCCAGCCAATGTTTTAGCTGGTGTTGCAGACTTAAATTCACATTATAATACATGTTTGTTACTCGCAGAAGCTGGCCAGTATTGGCTTAGTGTTGATTGACATCTTAATCAGTGTTGATTGTACCTGTACATTGGCCAACATGTTTTACCGTTATTTACTGTTCAGGTGTTGGCTGCATGTCTGAATTGAATTTTCTGATAAAGTATGAACAAACCACATGCCCATAATTATTGTTTCCCCTTAGCAGCTAACCTTCTTGCATACTGTTTGCCATCATCTCACATAATAAACCGCCATTACTGATTGATCCCAAAGTGACGGCAAATGCACACAAGGCATGGCGTTCAACAGAGAGTCTTTAATATAAGCAGTGAAAGCCCCTTCCCTCTAGAGAGAGAATTTTTTAAAATCATGAAGCTTAGAAAAATTGTTTTTTGGTATTTTGAGCAAGATGATTTATTCAAATTATCACTGAGAATTCTTTGTGGTTGTTTATAGTTGCATTTGATTTGTTTTATAGAGTTAATTATTATTATATATATTGTTGCACTGAATGCACAAATTACATGAAAGAACCAGCACTTCACAACAGAATGCCTCTAATAACCCCCTTGTGCCAGATCTTACTGAATTATTGGTCATAACAGTCCTTTGATTTCTACTATAGGTAAAAAGTGATGATCAGCCTAACAGAATTGAAATTTATGAGAAGACAGTGGAAGTTCTAGAGCCAGAAGTGAGAAAACTGAAGAGCTTCATGCACTTTGCACTAGATGCCATCGCTAGATTTTGCAAAGAGGTGAAAACTCTCAGTCATCCAGAAAGAAGGAAAGATTTCATATCCGAGAGGTATCTGTTGACTCTTGGAAAGTTCATCAACATGTTTGCAGTATTGGATGCTTTGAAGAATATGAAAGCCTGTCTCAACAATGACTATGCTTTCTACAAGAGGTTGGTCTTACAAATTGTGATAACTTTATGATACAATCGCTATGTACGTGTCTGAATCTTTGACTCTTTATCAATTGATAATAAAATTACAGTCAACTCCCTTGTAAGCGACCACCCTTGGGGCACAACAAAGTGGTTAATTACGATTAACAGTTTACAATGTACTAAAAAAGAAATATATGATCTAGGATAGTGTACAGTGTACATGTACATTGTAGATGTCAATATTGAACAGTTAGTCAATTATTGTTCGCCATATGTATGTCCAGTGTATACAATAATTTATACAAGTGTACAGACTGTAGTTTACTGAATGTTGAAATATAACATACAGTATATTTTTTTTACAGAGCTGACACATTCCTGCGCCGAGGGACTGGTGATGTATCAATGATTGAGGAGTCCCAGAATCTTTCACTATTCTTGGCAAACCAGAACAAAATCACGCTGTTGTTAAAGGAAGGACTGGAGACCATTCAGGGATATGACGATGTGCTGGCTGATGTTCTGAGTCTGAGTGTAAGACTACATGAGAGCAACATGTACATCACACCCAACGAGAAACATGTTCTTTTAAAGGTGCGTTGTGATCTGATAAAAAGATTTAGTTCAACTGCATTTGCAGTGCTCAGCATTGTACAGAGGAAGCATGGTGGTGTTGTGGTTGGTAAATTATATTCATTTGGAAGGGGTGCTTGGACTAAGGCCCTATAAACTGACTTTTGATGTAAGGTCAAATTCTCCTTTTGTTTCACAATTGAATACAAGGCAATTTGGAAGGAGAACCTAGTTATTTATCAGAAGTCACTTGGGGCTTTTTCCAAGCACCCCTTGAATTAATTTTTATTTGGACTTTCACTACATTATATACTTCAAAAAGCATTTGTCTGTCTGGGAGTGGCTATTTAAATCACTATTTTGGTCACACTGTTAAACATTATTTGCAAGGTACCAATGTATAATTTAATTCACACTAATTTACAAATTTATATCGACTAATGAAAAAATAGTTCTTTGGACATTGTATCCCATCAAAAGTTGGGATTTATTTACATGTGGCTCGATGCAAGCTAACTGTGGTCAAATGTTGTCTAATGACCAGCTGTTGTTTTCTGATGTGCTGTAGAAGATTAGAAGGTTGGTGGTTCAAGGCTGGTTGTGTGCATAATACCATGTTGTGTTCTTAGGCAATCATACTTTAGTTCACTTTGCTGCCCTCTTTGTTTAGTGTGTGACTGTATAAATGGAAACAGGCTTGAGAAAAAAGCTTGCTGATCAATATTTTATCAACTGTTTGGTTTATCAACAGAATTGTTAAGGTAATTTGACCACCATAAAGAAATTCAAGTGTTGACATTCTGATGAAGGCTGGGCTAATGCTTGAAATGTCATCACTCAAATTTCTTTACAGTGGCCAAATTACCTTATAAACTCTGTTGACAAAACTAAACATTCATTCCAACTCCGCACCGATGCAGCACCACAGTTTCTTTAGAAGCTAACCCCCTTATCCAATATTTTATCAATTTGATGCTGCTTCTTTCGCTGTCAAATGGCTTGTCTTGTTGTAAATGTTGTCATAAAATGGTGAAATTCCTCAAACACAGGTCATGGGCTTTCTTATATTCCTGATGGATGGTAAAGAGAGTAACATCCTGAAGATGGATCAGAAGAAAAGGATCAGCATCAGCAAGATAGACAAAATGTTTAAGGTAACAACACTTTAAAATCATTTGAAGATTTATATCTCATAGCTGAAACAAGAATTACAAACTAAACATAAGTTCCATTTATAAATAAAAAAAATTGAAATTGAATGTAGCAAACTTTTTCTTCCAGTCACTCAAAACTACCTCCTGAAGTAAACATGACTACATTGCTGTGGGACTTTAACTTGACTTGGGTTGTCAATAAACTCATTTCTTACCACAAAATAATAATGTGTAAAATTGAAGAACAGCTCCCCCCTAAACCTGTCGGTAATTTGTTGGCTATTTGTCAGCTATTTATCCACTGACCGTTGGTTGTTTGTAGGCCAACTGTTGGCCATTTGTTAGTGACGGATTTCTGACAATTGGCAGAGAGGTTTATGGGGGAGCTGTTCTTCATTATTATGGACCGATGTACAATGGACTTCAAAGCACTAGGCTCTCTAATTATCAGCAGTTACCAATGTAGCTTGTAAAAAGAAACATTTTAATTGTATGACTCACTGACGGTTGCTTCATCGTCCACAGCAATTTCCAGTAGTACCTCTGTTTGGAGATGTTCAGATAGCTCTGGTGTCTTACCTGAAAATGTGCCCTCACTTTGAAAGCATGCGAGAGAAGTGGACTGTTGCGGCTGATGGAGCAGATGACAAGGTTACTGTTCAGTATAATCTTCTTGGTAAAATGGACAGCATCAGAGAGGAGCATATCAAGTTTATCAGCGAGCTGGCTCGTTACAACAATGAGGTAAATTATCCCCTTTTGTGTTCCCTTCTTCTAATACTTACATAATAAGAATGTTGTGTTCCTTTACATTATTATTTTCCACTCAAGGATACCCAAAACAAACAGGGGAACAAAAAAAATGACGTGTACATGTATAAAAATTAACAGGGTTCGTATCTATCTATCTGCCATTAATTTTCCCCCCATCATAAATGACGATTCTTGCAAATCGGTCAGCGGTAATGAATCAATAAATAATAAATAAATAGATAAAAACAGATAAGTAAAAACCATCAATTTAAAGGTAGTTTACAAATGCGAGTGTAGATGGTCTGGATTTGGAAGGCTGAGAACTCAAACTGGAGAGACTATCCTTTACTCGGGTAGAGAAGATGACGTTCACCAAAGTGGAGTAGCAATAGTGATGTCCAGGTATGCCAGTGGGTGTTTGCAGGGCTGCAAATAACTAACAGGCAGGCGCCGGTCACGTTGTCCGGTCAAACATGTTTTTGCTCGGACACTACCCGTTTTTGGTCGGTCAAATTTTAACAGTCGTAACTCTTGCGATAGTGAACCCAGATTGCACAGTAATCCTTTTATAACTAAGAACACAACTGAATCCAAGTCGGTTTGGCAATAAAAATTACAAGTTAATAGTTTAACTACTCTTTACTGCAGAAGCAGCCTCGCATTCAATACATGGAACGCTTACGCAAGATACAACCGCAATTGTCCGTTTTACTTTACATCTGGCAAAATCACTTATAATTAAATATTACACTTTGGCAATCGCCACATCATTTCTTCAACTGAACTTTAATGTGCAGAATATATGAAAGCTGAAAGGTTCAATCGGTCTCTTAATTAATTTGAAAAAAGAAGCTAACTGAAATGTAAATATAAACAAGAAACACTTAACTTTAATTCATAAATTATCGTCTTAGGGTTTCGAAATTCGGTAGTACTGTATGTAATTGTATTAAATGCATGGCGTCTTATTCCAAGTACCATTGTTGCGCTCGCTGACTGTTTTCGTTTTTAAATCCATTTAAGACGACCTCATTCTCCACTTTTATACGCTCCATTTTTGAGTTGCATCGAGTGTTGAAATCACCAGAAAGCTTAGTAACGAAGCATGTTTTGCAGGGTCTGCCAGAAGTAACGTATGGTTTGTTCGCTTTTCGCACTTTGCAACAAATGCCACGTGGAGTATTCTTGGTGCCACGAGATTAGTCTTCGTGAGGGTGCTTTCCGATCATTCAATCAATCAAACAATCAATCACTTTATTTAAGAGTCAATCGTGGTATCTAGCTAAAGGTAAAACCCTCTACTAATGGGAAACACTTAAAGTAAATAAAATAACGGAAGACACGATGATTTGTGGTTGCGATAGGACTTGATAACATCGTGGAAGTTTGCGACTACCGGGAATTTCTTGACCACTAATTTGTGTAGTTATATATTCATGTTTTTTTCTTTCGGAAACATAAATGTTGTCCCTCGGGATTTTTTAATAGTTAAAAATTAAAATTTCTCTGAACGAGTCGGTAAACGACCGGACAAGATGTCCGGCAATCCAAAGATTTGTCCGGTCAATACCCAATTTTGACCGGACATTGTCCGTTGACCGGCCGTTATTTGCAGCCCTGGTTTGGAGAGCTGGGCACCAGTCAGTGATCGGATTATAACAGCCAGATTTCACTCTAAATTCATAAAGACTACGATTGTTCAAGTGTACGCCCCAACCAATGAAGCAGAAGACGAGGCAAAAGAGACCTTCTACGATCAACTACAGAAGGTATTGGACACTGTTCCCAGGCACTACATGCTCTTGGTGATGGGGGACTGGAATGCCAAAGTGGGAGAAAGACAAGAGGGTGAGAGTGGCATTGTTGGGAAACATGGTCTAATATGCGAGAGGAATGACAATGGCGACCGCTTTGTGTCCTTTTGTGCGTATAACAACCTTGCTATAACATCAACCATGTTCCCTCATAAGGATGTACATAAGTTCACGTGGACCTCCCCAGATGGTCAGCGCCGGAACCAGATTGATCATGTGGCAGTCAGGTCTCAATTCAAGAGGTCAGTGCAAGATACAAGAGCGCATAGGGGGGCTGATGTGGGAAGCGACCACAATCTTGTAATAACTAAAGCTAAACTCAAATTGAACAGCACTGGCAAGAAGCAGGAGGGGACCATCAGGTTTGAGGAGAAAGGTAAAATATAGTTCTCGAAGACGAGTGTCCAGTGCCAATATGTAGAAATTATTCCAGACGTTTCGGGCTTAGCCCTTCATCAGTGGAAAAAGATTTACGTTAAAAAGCTGGCTTGCGCTATGAAGTCAGATTTAAAGTTGTAACGTGCGCGCGCGATGTGCACGTGACGACCTAAAGATATCGGAAGTCGGAGTTCATTCCGCGCGGCTGACTGGTGCCTAGTCTGAAAATAAGGCGCATCTCCTTACGCTTTCGTTGCTTGTTTCCGTCGCAGAGCATAATTCCACGGACTTTTGCGTCCTGGATAGTGTGGCCATTTGTATTAAAATGCTCTGCGACGGGAAAGCCCGGCAGGTTCTTCTCAATGCTGTGTAGGTGTTCACCGAAGCGTTGCCCTAGCGTGCGGCCAGTTTCGCCGATGTAAATAGCAGGGCAACGGCGGCAAGAGATACCATACACTAACCAGGTTTGAGGAGAGCAAGTTGAGAGAGCCTGCGATTAGACAACAGTTTCAGCTCGAGTTGAGAAAACGATTCCAAATCCTACAGATGACAGATGAGAACGACATGGATGAAGATGATAACCGGATTAGTGAACAGCCTGACCAAGGCAACAGCAACAGCATAGACCACACGTGGCAGAAGATCAAAACTGCATACACTGATACTGCAATGAAGGTACTAGGGCGAAGAAAGAAGAAAAGTAAGAGCTGGATTAGTATGGAAAGCTGGAGAAAGATCGAAGAGAGAAGGAGACTGAAAAAGAAAATAGGAGATGCACGATCGGAGAGGCGGAAGAACAAAGCTCGAAACGACTACAGAGAAAAGGACAAGGAGGTGAAGAGAAGCCTCAGGAAAGATAAGAGAGACTGGATTAACGGTGTAGCACGAGAAGCAGAGGAGGCTGCGAATCAGGACCAACTGAAGGGAGTATATGAAGCAACCAGGAGATTATGCAACGAAGGGCCAAGAAAGGCAGGAATGGTGAAGAGCAAGGAAGGAAAGTTATTGACTAAAGAAGACGAGGCTAAAGCAAGATGGAAAGAGCACTTCATGGCAGTCTTAAACCGGCCAGTTCCCGAAGTTGTTATTGAGATGGAAGAGGCAGACGTAGTGAATAACAGCATCAATACAGGAGAAATAACAAGGGAGGAGATTAGGAGTGCATTGAGGGACATGAAAAGTAGAAAGGCGCCAGGTATTGATAGTATCACGGCAGACCTTCTGAGGGTTGACATCGACACCACAGTTAGTGTCCTGTATGAGTTATTCAACAAAATATGGGAGGAAGAAAGTATTCCAGAGGACTGGTCTAGGGGGCTTATCATCAAACTGCCCAAGAAAGGGGACTTGACGAGTTGTGGAAACTGGAGAGGTATCACCCTCATGTCTATTGTCGCCAAGGTGTTGGGAAGAGTCTTGATCAAGAGGATTTTTGCTGGAACGGATGCTGAGTTGAGAAGAGAACAAGCTGGCTTTAGAAAAGGAAGGAGCACGACTGAGCAGATCTTCATATTGCAAAATATAATTGAACAGGTAGCCGAATGGAACACCAGCCTCTACCTTTGTTTTGTGGACTACGAGAAGGCCTTCGATAGCATACACAGAGACACTCTCTGGAAGATCATGAGGTGCTATGGAATACCAACTAAGATCGTGAAAATGGTGCAAGTCATGTATACTAACTGCACATGTGCTGTGGAAGATGGTGCTGGAAGATCAGATTGGTTCGAAGTGAAGTCAGGCGTCAAACAGGGTTGCAACATGTCAGGGTTCCTGTTCCTCTTGGTGATTGATTGGGTGATGAGAAGATCAGTCGAATGCACAAGGACAGGTATTAGGTGGAGGTTGACAACTATGTTGGAGGACTTAGATTTCGCAGATGACTTAGCTCTCATCTCCAGTACATTTATGCAGATACAGTCGAAGATTAACCATCTCAGTAGTAATGGTAAAGGAACAGGCTTAAAGATTAACACCAAGAAAACCAAACTGATGAGAATCAACGCCAACAGCAACAACACAGTTGTTATAGATGGGCAGGAAGTAGAGGATGTGGATTGCTTTGACTACCTAGGAGCAAGAATAACCAAGCATGGAGGGGCTGAGGACGATATCAAGCACCGTCTAGGGAAAGCTACAGGAGCATTTAACAAACTAACTAAGATCTGGAGAAGTGGACAACTGAGCAAAAACACTAAGATCAGAATCTTCAAATCCAATGTCGTAGCAGTGTTACTCTACGGATGTGAAACATGGAGAATGACAAAGAGGGACGAAAGAAAGCTGAACACATTCCTACACAAGATCTATTGGCCAATGAAGGTGACAAATGAAGAGGTTAGACGGCGAGCAAAAACCTGCTCCATCAGTGAGCAGATTAGGAGACGGAGGTGGCGGTGGATAGGGCATGTCCTGCGCATGAGCAGCGATCAGAACCCGCGCATTGCCCTAACTTGGACACCGGAGGGGAAGAGGAAAAGAGGGCGGCCGAAAGAGACCTGGAGAAGGACTGTGGAAGGAGAGAGGCAGAAGATGGGTTTTGACACTTGGGGAGAGGCTGTCATCGCTGCGAGAGACAGGGTGGGGTGGAGAAAACAAGTCAACGGCCCTATTCTCCCAGAGGAGATAAGGAACTAACTCCTTACAAATGCCGTGAGGAAAGGTGCATTAACCGCTTCAGATGATAAGACATTCCACTCTCTTATTGTTCTAGGAAAATATGAAAATTTGTAGTAGTCTGTATGTGCAAACGGGACCTCGTAAGCTTTCTCATTTATATGGCAACTAATACGCCCCCGGGGGGTTAGATATTTTATGGTGTTAATCCTGGTTTGTCTATTGTGGGTTTTGTAAAAAATGGACAGCCTGTTCCTTTTCCTTCTCTCTTCGAGGGTGTCCCACTGTAGTTCTTGGAGCATTTCGCAGTGGATGTGTTGTGATACACTATATCGGCTTAACACATATCTGGCTGCACATCTCTGCACCATTTCCAGTTTCTTCACATTATCTGTAGTGTAAGCATCCCGTGCCGCTGATGAATACTCTAGTACTTAATGGACAAACCAAGCTCTTATAGGCCATAGATTACAGGTCACAGATCACAGGTACAGGTCATAAAAAACATGGAAAGTCATGGAATTTTATAATTTTGTTTCCCAGACCTGGAAAGTCATGGAAAGTCATTGAAAATTATGTTTATGGAGTAAAATCACTGAGAAAGCATTCTTTTAAGGAATTAAATGGAAGAAAATGAACAATTTATTTTAAAAAAAAAACCCAAAACTTGGAACCGAGAAACAGATTTTCACTCAGTAGAAATAAACACAGTGACTATGGATATTTGACACTGTAAAATGCAAATGCTTTGTCATGGAAAACTTGAAAAGGTCATGGACTGTTCAGCATGTCAGGAGAATGTTCAGATGGTTGATGGTTCTGAGTAAATTGTATAGTGTGTGTGTGTTGATTGTGTCTTTCATAGATGATCACTTCCAGCAACAATCCAAGAAGTGATGAGCAGTATAAGGAGCTGACCACTCTGGCCCTAAGAGGGCTGCGACTTCTGTCATCATGGACAGCACAGGTCATGGAGCTGGTAAGCAGATTAATTGAAGGGCTCATGGGAATAACTGACCTATAGTGCATTTTAGATATTTGCTTTTTGTTGTTTTAGCTCAGATTTATCGGATTACATGTACAGTGCACAGATTACACTGTAATTGTAGAGCTCAACCTATAACCGACTTATAGTGCTTCTGACAGTGTAGATAGCTTCTCGTTGTTTTAGCTCAGATTCATTGGATTAAATGTAGAGTGTTACGCCACAAAATGTAATAACTGACACAAAATGTAATAGTAATGCAAAATGTAATATCTTTTGACGCAAAATGTAATAGTAACGCAAAATGTAATAACTTTTGACGCAAAATGTAATAACTTTGTTAACACAAAATGTAATAACTTTTGACGCAAAATGTAATACCAGAAAGTAACGCAAAATGTAACAGTATTTTCAGTCGGTCTTTACAGTATGTTGGGAGGGGAGGAACACAGCATCTGCGATGCTGCATTTTACCCGGAGGTTGACTTTGATTATTTGTCTGCAGATATTTGATTTCTGCTGATTCAAAAAGAAGTACACGATGATTGACCATTTTAAAAGTCATTTCCCACGCTAAATAAAGCCGCGGTAAATTTTACCGTTGTAACATGCGGTTACACGTGAATTGTTTATTATGGTAAATTAGTCGCTCTTACGGCTTCATTCGAGCTACAATAGCTGTAGGGGAAATAATCGCTGGCGATATGGCAAGATTTAATGTTATCAAGGGCGGCGGATCATTTTCCAAGTTGTGGTGGTGGCGGGGGGGGGGGGGGGGGAGGGGAGTAACTAGTAACATGAAATGGGAAAGCTGAAGAAATTCTTCTTCTCTTCCCTGTAACTTCAATCTTAACGTGAAATCTGATATATCGACAATAGCGCGAAGCAGAAGAGACTTGTTTAAATTAACATTTTTTTTTGCGGCTTCGTGTTGGTTTCAAATGAAATATCGTGATTGGCTTTCTTGCCTTGGGTATCGAAAAACCCTATTTATTTACCAAGTTAAATGTTATGGGCGCTTTTTTTATTCTTTTTGACATATCAATGCATATTCTCCATGGTAAGTTTATCTCGGGAAAGTACGGTGACATGCACCACACCAAATTTCTCACGGGGAAAGGATCATTTACCACGGTACTCAGTACCGTGAAAGGCGTAGAGTGGGGCAAAAAATGAAGCCGTAAGAGCGACTAATTTACCATAATAAACAATTCACGTGTAACCGCATGTTACAACGGTAAAATTTACCGCGGCTTTATTTAGCGTGGGAAATGACTTTTAAAATGGTCAATCATCGCGTACTTCTTTTTGAATCAGCAGAAATCAAATATCTGCAGTTAAATAATCAAAGTCAACCTCCGGGTAAAATGCAGCATCGCAGATGCTGTGTTCCTCCCCTCCCAACATACTGTAAAGACCGACTGAAAATACTGTTACATTTTGCGTTATTACATTTTGCGTTACTTTCTGGTATTACATTTTGCGTCAAAAGTTATTACATTTTGCGTTAACAAAGTTATTACATTTTGCGTCAAAAGTTATTACATTTTGCGTTACTATTACATTTTGCGTCAAAAGGTATTACATTTTGCGTTACTATTACATTTTGTGTCAGTTATTACATTTTGTGGCGTAACATAGAGTAATTGAAGGGCTTGGGGCAGAACCAACCTAACTAGAGCTTCAATCACTTTTTGTTGTTTTATTTACAACTCAGATTCACTGCATTAGATTAATTGGAGGGCTCAGGGCATAACCAACCTACAGTTATATAGAGCTTTTTGGATTTAATTGTTTTTTGTTGTTTTAGCTCAGATTTACTGGATGTGGCCTGGATGTGGCCTTGAATGCCATTAGGAAATATTGCCCCAATGTTTTATCCATTACATGTACATGTACTTTAATGTTTGCAATAAAAACCTATGATTATGGGAAACATTTTCATTTTTGTCACAAAACAAAGTGCAAAGCAGCAGTATATTATAATTGAAGGACAATGTCAATGGTTACTTGCAATATAAAACTGCAGTTTTGTTTAAAAGCCTTGGTTGGCTTAACATGCATGACATTTCCAAGAACATTAAAATGGAAATATCATTACAGTGATGGTCATGTCAGGCGGGAAACAGCTGTAGTGTAGACCCATAAAGCTAAAATGAGCCAAGAATGAAAGGTGTTGTTATTTCAATCTGGACAATCATACTGCTTACCAACAAGATGTTAAAAACAGGTACATGTAAATTATTACTGACACTGTTCTCTTTTTACCAGTACTCGTGGAAACTTCTCCATCCTACAGACAAGTACGCCAATCCCCATTGCCCAGAGGAAGCAGAAGAATATGAACGAGTGAGTGAAACCCTTTTCAACTACAGAACATGTAAATAAGATCGCTTTGTACATAGTGGAACTGCCACCTTCTGTAGTTAGTAATACTAATGGTGTAATGCTTAAGTGGAGTCAGTAGAGAGGCTGGACTGGAGGACAGAAGAGATGGTA
This sequence comes from Pavona decussata, assembly GCF_977016875.1. NCBI lineage: Eukaryota > Metazoa > Cnidaria > Anthozoa > Scleractinia > Agariciidae > Pavona > Pavona decussata. Next base: position 1,951,763 of record NW_028145471.1, read on the forward strand.
CAGTAAATTAAACGGAATGAGGATTCACCAAAATTAATTAAAGGTGCAAGACTTCCAACTGACAGTGGAGGGACAACAGAGCACAGAAATACATGTAGTCTCCACTCTCCACTAAAACTACTATTAGTACCACTTAACTAATAAATACAGCACCCTTGTTATTATGGTGTTTTCTTTTTGGCCAGAGGAAAAGCTCATTGTATCATTTTCCTTGAATGTATAAAAGCATGTTATTCCAACTACCATGTTAATAGGCTGACCTCAGAAACTTTATTTTGAGGCACATATTGCACTAATCTTTGTAACCACAACAAACTTGTTGCACTTTGCAAGTGAAAATGAACCTACACAGTACAATGTTGCTTCCTTTACTAATGATGCCCTGGGTTTTGTCAACAGTGTTCTGATAATTTTAACTGGTTTTTTTGCCTCTTTAATCCTCCTTTTGTAGGCCACAAGATACAACTACAATAGTGAGGAGAAGTTTGCACTGGTTGAGGTATTACAAAATTCACTTGAATACAGACTTCAGTCAATTACATCAGAGGGTGAACATTGAAGGGCTGAGAGCATAACCATCTAATGTCAAATATTTTGGCTTGATTTTTGCATGTGGTCCTCAGTTTAATCAAAGAACACCACTCTGTGTTTCTTTCACTCCAAAGCATCAATTGCCCCACTTCTTTCTTTGCTTTCCTTTTGCTGACCCTATATTTTGGGCTCATTTTTCTCAAAAAGTAAGCCTTAAAAAAAACCAAACAAACAAAAAAAGAACAGAGTAATGTTCTCTGACTAAATTGAAGCCATATCCAAAACTTCAGGCACTTTTGAACAAAACATGAAATCAGCCTAAAATTTTGACATACCAGAAATGAAAAAAAAAAAAAAAACCAACTTTTAACCAAGATGACGAAGATAGCATTTAATTTACTTAGAACTTCTGTCTTCATCGTAACATTGGTGAATTTGACATAATATTGCAAGTAACTGTATGACTGACTAAAGAATCTTGTGTTGTTTCAGGTGATTGCCATGATCAAAGGTCTTTATGGACTGATGTCTCGTCTTGAGCCAGTGTTTTCAGAAGCCATTAGACATTCCATTCACACTCAAGTCCAGGACTTTATCCAGATCGCCCTAAGAGAACCACTGAGGAAGGCTGTCAAGAGCAAAAAGGCCATGCTTCTGAAAACGTGAGTAGGCTTGTGGTGGCGTTGAGAGGAGTTTGTTTTAGTTTAGTTTAGTTTAGTTTATTGAGTTTGTAGCAAAAAGATGTTAAATAACATTTGCATGTATGTTGAAGAAAGGAATCACATGCTGTCCTTTTTCTAGATTCAGTAGAGTTTAATTTGGAAAAAAAATGAATGTACCAGGACATTTTAAAAGGAGATACATGTGTACATGTACATGTATAGTACAGGGGCTTGAAGTTGTGGCCTTTCTTTGGACAACACAAATTTTTCTTTATTTCTATCCAGTTCAAGAGCTGAATAATGTTACGCTTGACAGGGATTAAGTATTGATCAAATTTCTTTACCCTTGTTATTTTTTTTTTCAGCTCTTGAATTTACAGTAGTTTCAGTTTAAGATGAATCAACAATATTATTAGAAAAATGATGGAAAAAATATTATTACATGTATGTAGACATCTTCATTGAGAAGATCAATTCTGGGCTAGCATACAACTGTACATATACATTCAGTATCATCCCCTAAGCAGCTGCTGGAAGATTACTAACACCTGTATCGGGTTTGAATCTTATTATTTTTTCATATACATGTACATATTTATCTGATGTTATGGCAAACAGCAAAATTAATGACAGAAATGACCATATGACCATGTTGACCTTACATTTCCTGCACGCCATTTTCAGTTCCTTGGTAAAATTGAGTAGTTTTGCATCAACATCAAAGGCCAGAATTATAATATTTTTGCACTTTTCACAACTAGGTACTCTTTTTCAAGAGAACATAAATCCAATTAACACGTTTGCCGTTTGCCTTAAACATGATTTTAAATCTCTATAATGTTACTTCTCAGAATTCTGTTGTCCATCCGTGAGACGGGAGGAGATTGGATTGATGGACAGCACGGAAGAGGGGACCCAATACTGAAAGGAGAAAAGGACCCAAAAACAGGGCCTTCAATCAAGATACCAGATAGGGATGTGGGACCGTCCAGTACCCAGGTATGCACTTTTGATGCCAGCTTCACGCATAGTTGGAGTGCTATCAAGATGAAAAGGGGGAAAGGGGGACCCAAACAATGTTACCGTATTTTCTCAACTAATCGCCCCCGGCGTTTATTTAAAACTTGGCCTCAGGCACCCGGCGTTTATTTGAAGCCGGCGTTTAATTGGGGTCCGGCGTTAATATTAATGAAGTAAAATTTTCATCAATTTTTAGGTTGATTTATTATTTTACATTCTTTGAGACCCCTTGCGCAGTTTGTCAAGGCGGGACGATTTCTCCCTTGGACCCGACCTGACAGACCTGAGAGTGCCTCAGTCATAACAACAGGAACGTGAACATTGCTAAATATTTTCAAGTTTGTTTTGTTGTACAGCATATATCGCAGTTAATGTTATGCCAGACTTGTTTGTTGAGCATTTATTAAAGTAACAAAAGTAGTATACCGTACAGTACGTGTCATAGCGGTGCTTTTCTAGTGAATATCTCTACTTGTTGGCTCGACGCAAATAAACGCCGGTACCTCGAACAAACGCCCCCGGCGTTTATTTAAAATAAAATTTAACAGTTTTGACCCGGCGTTTAAACAAGGGTGGCGTTTAATCGGGGTCCGGCGTTTAATCGAGAAAATACGGTATGTAAAATTATTGTTTATGTTACAGTTGTACATGGTCCGTACTATGCTGGAATCGCTGGTGTCTGAGAAAGGTGGTAAAAAAGTCATGCGAAAAGAGCTGGAGAAAGAGACGGTGGAAGCAATCGAGACATTCTTGAAGGAATCCTTTTTCTTTGAGAAGCTGCTCCATTTTAATGAAATTTTGAGGGAATGCTGTGATCTCTCTCAGCTCTGGTTCAGAGAATTTTATCTGGAATTGACCATGGGTGCCCGGATTCAGGTATGTTTCAAAGCTAATTTACTCTTTGAATCAAAAAACCATGTTACTGCACCAGTACTCCTCATAACGGAGTCAAACATCTACATCTACATCTACATCTTATTAAGTCAGTAAAGTCATGAGACATGTATCACACCAACTGACCTCAGGATAGTTGCCATGATAAAACATTACATACCAGTACATGTAGTTCATTCACCTTTTTCCCAATTGAACACAATAGCATTCCAGACACTTAGGGCCAGTTATTTATACAGAGTCTAACTTAGGCCGCGGCTTAAGGCAATCAGTGGGCCTCCAAATCTGCTTATACCTGTAAGTGGTTTATTTTAGTAGATAAATAGTTTTCTGGTCTGGGATGCAAGCCTTCTTACTAACGTCAGGAGCAGCCAATGTTTAGACAGGACTGTTGGCAAAATTGAAAATGGCTTAGAACGTGGTTTTGTTAAACACTGTCTAAACTGTCTTTTAGTAACTGACCCTTACTGTTTGAAGCTGTTTTGTTTCTCGCTGTGTACGTTAACCTTTTCTCAAATCCATCGTGATCAGCATGTAATTTCTCCTTAGAATCTAACTATTTGATCAAACATGAAGGTCACAAAACTAAAGGAAATGACCATCCAAGATAACATGTCTTGATGGTTAGGCAAATTCTCCCAACTAGAGTCATAAGCAATAATATGGATAACAACTCATATGTATGCTGACAACGTTGGGACCTGAAAGTAAGCAGAAAGCAGTTGAAAAAAATGATTTGGTCATGGAATCTGTTTACAACAGTAACTGCTCTTTTTGAAATACTTAATGCTGTGGTGTAAAGAAAATTCATAGCTTTATACCGTCAATAAACTAGGGATATTTCTACGGGAACTCTGAAATCTTGTTGGCAGTGTTCAAAACTGACATGTAAATTTCAAAACTCTGTCTGTCTGTTGAATTGTAATGCACCTCCTGATTTTTTTTTTTTTTAATTAATAAAACTTACCAAATTATTTTTTTCTTCAGTTTCCCATTGAGATGTCAATGCCATGGATCTTGACAAATCACATCCTTGAGAGCAAAAATCCCAGTATGATGGAGTAAGTGTTAACATTGCCGCTGCGACATAAAATTGTAATAGAAGGGTGATCAGAAAACTCTTTAGTACACGGTTACCTTTTGAAAGTAACCAGCTGGCTAGACATAGGAATGCTACATGTATGCGTTGCAAACAAATCTGGCTGAGATAGTGAAGTGGGTGGTGACTTTTGGCCACAGCCAGCTGCTTTTGAAAATCGTTAATGCAATAACATACATGTGAAAATTCCGGGGTACATTATGATCTATGATGCCTTCCAGAAAGATGAATTCAGTGTGGATGGAAACCTAAAACAAAATAATCGTTTTGTGTTGTTAAAGGGGCAAGTGTTCTTATTATCCCAATTTCCATTCAAAGTTTGCTTTATATTTACATGCATTTGCTGTTTGTATTGTGTAGGTACGTTTTGTATCCTCTGGATCTTTACAATGACAGTGCTCACTATGCTATGACTGTGTTCAAGAAGCAGTATCTGTACGACGAAATTGAGGCTGAGGTGATTACTATATTAAGTTTTATACGTGTACTGTAAAATTCTGAATTTAAATCCCGAAACAGTTTCCGCGATCATACGGTTCAAGACTAAAAATAACACCCCTGGGTTTGCATTCATTCAAAGTAGTTTTCTTCAGGAAATAGCAAGGTACAACTTCATCATCATCGCCATCATCAACATTAGCATCATCAGCATCAGTATCAGTATCATCATTATTGTTACTTTTCCACTGGCTTAATTCTAGGAAAAGCTTTTTCTGAAAGTGGGGATTGGGTCTTATTATTTGAGGAAATTTGTCTTAAAAACGGTTTGCTAAGACATAGACAAGCCAAAAAAAAATGAAAAGAAAAAGAAAAAATACTTTCGCATGAATGGAGTCCAGTTGCACGTTCAGAATGGGTCTTTCTTGTCTAATAAATAACATCTCGTGCAATAAACAGTCAAACTTATTTCTGCATTCTTAAGGACCACAAAGCGCCTCAGTAGGTCGTCGGGGATCTTCCCGTGGATTTCTTTGTAGTGTTTGAAAATAGAAGATGACTGATGTTTTAATGTCCCTCCACACAATTATCGGTTTTTATCATTCGTTTTTGTTTGTCTTAATTTTGTGTTTACTTGAAACACTCATCGAATGGATTGTTGATTTTGTTTGTCCACAGGTGAACCTGTGTTTTGACCAGTTTGTTTACAAGCTCAGCGATCAGATATTTGCTTACTACAAGGCCCAGGCATGCAGGTGATTTACGTACATTTGTTTAGCTTTCAACAATTCGTTAAACGCGTTTTTACGTATCCATTCTTCACTGGTGTATTACGAACTCACAATTTCACCAGCTCCCAGTTGGCTTGATAGCTCAGTTGGCTGAGCACTGCACCGGCATTGCAGAGGTCATGGTTTCGAATCCCGTCAAAGCCTGTATTTTTTTCAGGCTTTCTTCTCGCAACTGCTTAAGTTGCTTAAAAAACTCCGAGGATCTTTCTTCTATTTAAGTTTTACAGAGACTGTCAGTTAGTCTTGTATCACTTGCAGAACAGGAATGGCCCAGTGTTAAATTTACTGATACTATTACACCACACTATATTGTATATTCATTTGATATGTTACGAGTCTGTAAATCGCATTTGGTGGCAAACAATAAAATAAATAGATAAAAAATAAATAAGAAGTGAAAACGAATGGAAACACGATCGTGTCGACGGCAAATGTTTTGAACCCACGTTAATAGAAATATCTATTTTGAAACGACTGAAAACGCGCGCTTTCTGCTTCTTTGTACAGTTTGTTACTGGACAAGAAGTTCAAGTCTGAAATGGTTCGCATGAATGCTGAAGCTGCTGCTAAACTGGGGACACGGCCAAACAGATATGAAACATTGCTTAAACAGAGACATGTCCAGGTACAGTATACACTAGGAGAACAACACAAGCATCTTTTTCTTTGGGAGGGGTGTGGGGAGCACTCTGTGACATTAGTAAATAGAAAGATTTGGAATTATGTTTACGGTTAACGGCAGAAATGACCACGTGACCATGTCTACCCTACATTTGTCGCTCGCTGTTTTCAGTTTCTCATTATAACTGAGTAGTTTTGCGTTAGCATCAATGGTCAGATTTGTTTTGCACTATTCCCATCTGTGTACTGTTTTTTTTTTCTTCAAGAAAACATAAACGCGAAGGTCGCGTTTGCCGTTTGCCGTAAACGCGATTCTAAGTCTCTCTATTGTCTTCTGTATACTCGTTGGAATTTAGACCAGTTTAATATTTAGCTTGCTTTATTCTGTTACTGACATCTATCAAACATGAGGCCATTTCATTCTTTGCCCATCACATTATTAATTATTTGTCTGTTGGGCATAAGTGCAGTTTTCAGTGAAGTGTTGTAAAATTAAAATCTCAACGCAATAAGAATTGGAAGCAAATACTTATAAGTAGCGTCAACGTACTTTTTTACTCGGTGACGATAGGCATACTGAGAAAAAGGAAGTCCGACTCAAGTTGGGAGAACTCGGATTTGTCATCTATCGTTTTTTCACGAGGCTTACAAAATAACATCACTTTTTTCCAATGACAATATTAATTTATTTTCATATTTTGTTATGTATTTCTTTCAGGTTTGTCATTTCAGTTATTGTTAGGCTAAATAATTTTTCTATCTCCCGCGTCACCAAAGCTTCATATAAACAGTCATTGTTTTGTTGGAACATATTAAATTTATTTCATGTGGTTTCTCTTGCAGCTTCTGGGCCGTTCAATTGATCTGAACAAGATGATCACACAGCGATTGAACAATGCCATGATAAAGTCATTAGACTGTGCCATTGGCCGGTTTGAGAGTGGAGACATCTGCGGTGTTGTGGTACGTCTAAACGCTTCTAGTAATAAATGAATCACTTTATTGAAGTATCGAGCGGATCTATTTAGCGCAGATCACTAATTGGGGAGACTTTCCAGATCGAATTGGAATTTAGAAATGTAGAAATGTTTGTTTTGAGGAAAGTGGAAAACCGGAGTACCTGGAGAAAAACCTCTCGGAACAAGGACGAGAACCAACAACAAACTCAACCCGCATATGACACTGAGACCAGCAATCGAACCCGGGCTACATTGGGTAGGAGGCGAGTGCTCTCACCACTGCGCCATCCGTGCTTCCCAGTATTATGCAGCCTTCCCTGCGAGTATTCACAGTATTTGCTTTCGGTCGGAAATCTCATGAGTCCAAGAACTAAAGTAATCTAGGATGCCGCGTTCACATTGCTTGGGAGCAGACGTCTTCGGGCAGGCTACATTCACATACCGTAAAATCCCTGTTATTAAGCCCCCTCGGTTGTAAGCCCATCTATTTGTAAACCCCCTCCCGCTTTTAGGCCTATCTATTCCCAGTTACAAGATTCCGTCAGCTGATCAATCCCTTCAAGAAGATACATGTGGAGTTTTACCTTGAGACGGATGACTCAGACGATGGCATTGGCGATGATGAACAAGACGAGTTTGAAGTGGAAAGCCTTAATTAACTTTGTGAAGTAGAACTGAGATCAAAAGCTAACCTTGTTTTGTTATGTTCCGGTTACAGTTTAAGTTAGAGTTTCGAATTTGGTCTTGTAGTGAAATAAAGTGCGTTTTGTTATCAGCTTGTTTCGAAGTATTTTTTATTCCGCTTATAAGCCCCCCCCCCCCCCCCACCCCCTTCCCACCTCGAATATAAGCCCACCCAAAACCCCTTACGAAATTGTACAAGCCCAGAGCTTGTAACCGGGATTTTACGGTAGCTGAAAAGCGCGGTCTCTCTGGAACGTTTGGTGATTGTCTAGTTCTAAAATTTCCTATTTTCCGATTTCTGTCCGACAGGATTTGGAGAATCTTCTGGAAGTGAACCGCATGACGCATCAGCTGTTGTCCAAGTGCGTTAAACTGGTTCCATTCAAGAACATGCTGGATGAAGCCAATCACTCAGTCTCGGCTCCTTACGGCAGGATCACGCTTCATGTGTTCTGGGAACTTAACTTCGATTTCCTCCCAAATTACTGCTACAACTCGTCCACAAACAGGTCAGGAATTTGTTTGTTTTAATACCTCACTTTTGTTGACTTTGGTGGAGACACGAAGACACAAAATGAGGATAATTTTTGCGATTTCGGGAGGAATGTAAACTAAAAGGTCATTAAATTTCGCAGAATGCTATAATCTTTAATTGATCATTAAATTGTGCAGAAAGCTAGATATTATTTAAACACTCCTGTACATCGTAGGCTTTTGTTCACTCGAACCTTAATGTGCCGAATATTTTTTTTTTCAATCGCAAATATTAACCTTGTTTAGTTGGAAGGGGGCGGGATGCAGGCTTGTTCCTGGCGCCAGTTTCTTCAAGAGCAGCTACAGCAAGGTCGGAAACATGAAGAGTTTATACTACGTCCAAAGTTATTTCCTTTACGGTCCACAGAATGGAAAAAAGTCTTGGATCTGCTGTCAACTGAATTTCATGCTTTTAAGGCTGATCTCAGTGATTCTCGTGAGTAACTTTGGATGCGGATCCAATCAAAAAGAGTGTTTTGTGTGTTACCTTCTCGATAGTTCAAGTTTCAACTTTTCCGTTACTTGTAACCTAATAATTTGCCCCTTAGCTTATAGCAGCGATAGGTTTCCATTAATTTATTTTTTTGTAGTCCCGTTAACAAAGCGACTTCTTGACCTTTGCCTACTTGTTTTCAAATGTCTTGAATGTTTCTTTTTTGTCTTCGTCGTGCAGATTTGTTCCCACGTCTCTTTCGTTGGTAGACAGAGTTTCCAGAGAGCAAGCTCCGAAACAGGCCTATCATTATTTATTTGGCACAAAGGTATTTCCTGGATAGAGGTTGCTATACTTTTTAAAGAAGATGTTTGATGTAAAATGGCTCCCGCCATACTCACCAAAAGAGTAAACGAATAAGGAACAACGAGCGTGTTTTCTATGACCATTTCTGTTGAAATATGTTCCAGTTTCTGTAAGAACGCTAGTTTAAAAGCATTGAAGGGGCACTGTCACGAAGAGTTTTGCTGTATGTTGGTCAAAACTAGACTACGAGTAGTCCCCCATTTTTCCTCAGGGATAGTAGGGCGAGCGAAACGCGAGCGCGCGTGAAAATCACCCCACGCGAGAAAAGGCGACACGCGGCGGGGTCAAAACTGCCCAAATATTTGACAAAGAACCTCTTCTTTAACATGAAATCGCTCTTAGAGCACCGGGAGGAAAATATCAAATGATTTCTCCGAGGAAGAATAAACTATAACCAGGTTTTAGCCATTTTTCCAATATACATGGGAGGAACTTGAAAAAATTGGCCATCCACTTCCATCCTAGCCATCCGCAGCCAAAGTTGAATGAAGCCAGTTTCTGTGCACGAGTAAGTTTTTTGTTAACAGAACTGAACCATTTTTTTGACGTTTACATCCATACAAGTATGTTTTTTGGCCATTCAAAGTGACACTAAAAATAGATGACACTGCCCCTTAAAAAACTTTTACCAGAACTAGTGTCTTTGTGACCCTGTTGTTCCCAAGGAAGCCCCGTTTTTTTAGTGCTCCTTTTGTGGTTAAAGTTCGGACCTTCGGTTGTCGTCTGCTCACAACTCCCGCGTGGTATGACACCGTATGGTTTAAGGATGGTGCCTACTAAAAAAGAAGTCTTTTTGTGTGGTTTATAACTATGCGAGGAAAGCAGATCTTAGCGAGGGCTGTTGAAATTCAAGAAGAAAATTGGAGATAATCACGCATTTTTTAGAGATAATTAAGCAACAATTATTCTTTAAAAAAAAAACCAGTAAAATACCAAGCAATGTATGGCGCTTTTTTGCAAATTGAAGCTTTATTATCTCTGAAATATGCATGGTTACCCCCCAATTGTCCTTCTTGATACCAAGAGCACTTGCTGAGTTCTGCTTTCTCCGCATAGTTTTAAACCACTCAAAAATATCCCTGTATTAGTAGACACCACCCATAGGAAACCCGAGTGTCTTGAGATGCGCCGAAAGTATTTTTTTTCTAATTGCAATTTTTGCTCTCTTGTAGCTTCAAAACTCAGTGTTTAATGCCATTGCGTCACTGTACAGCAATTTTGTTGGTGACATTCATTTTGCCTGCATGGCTCGGTTGCTAGGCTACCAAGGAATCGCTGTGGTCATTGAAGAACTTCTTAAAATCATCAAAAGTGTGGTATGTAAAAATATTTATGCTAATGCCAATTGATCAGAGAATATTTTTACTCCGTTGTTTTTCACGAAACCACTGCAGGGATGTTATCTCGTACCCAGGGCCCAGTTGTTCGAAAGCCGATTAACGCTAATCCACGATTAAAAGTTAACCGAGGTTTCAGCTCGCTCGTTTAAAATGTTTTTGAAATCCAATTTTAAGCTGATGGTAAAGAAAAGTCAAAGTCAAAACTGAGGGACAGATGATCTTTTTGAATAATCTTTATTGTTTAGTAATTAAACTCGAATCAAAATTCTCGTTAATGCAGGATCGGCCTAATCGGTCCGAAGAGCGATAAGATCTGGCCCCAGTTGTTCAAAGAGCGGATAAGTTTATCCAGCTGGATCCAGTTGCTCGAAGCATGGTTAGCGCTGACCAGAGTTAAATACCATGATAGCCTATAGTTTTTGATACCTCTTAACCAATGGTTAGCGCTAACCATGCTTCGAGCAACTCAGCTTGGATGCGTTGCTTGGAGTGTTGGTTGGAGTACTTTTATCCGCTGGATAAAGTTATCCGCTCTTTGAACAACTGGGGCCTGGGTACGAGATTATGCAGGGATATTCTCATTGCCGTTCTCTTTGTGTTTCCCATGATGCATGTCGGGGTGTTTGCTTTAAAATCAAGGCATTGTATTTTTGGTGATCATTTTCCTTATTCTCATGACCTGAATGTTTGACCAGGAGGTGATTTTGAAACAAGAATTTAGATGCTGGCCACCATTGGGGGCGAAGAGATGGCTGGTATTGCACTAGTGAAAGTTTGCATCCCGGTCACATCAAAACTCAAATATGTTGAATCTATTTTAGTCGAGCATTGAATGCCAAATTCTCGACTTGTGTAACCTGTGTAAAAGACGAGGTTAGACTACCTTGAAAACAAAGAATAGTGTGAAAGCTCAGTTGTATTTGGCTTTCTGGAGTTACGTAAAATTGACTTGACTTGGATTGTATCTCGTTCACATCAATTGATCAATTTATTATTATTTCCAACTAATATACAAAGACAATTTACACAACCCGCGTATAGCATTAGCTAATCTTGGCGGGTATTAGTAATAGACAAAAATTAAGACTTCAAGATTGCTACAATATCGGCGCTACAATGTAAGACTGTGACATGCAGTTGTTTTTAGCTAAGCACTGAAAGCTCAATGCAAGGCTTGTTTATTCTGTGTCAAAGACGAATGTAGATTACCCTGAAGACTAAGCGTATTTTGTTAGTTTACCCAGCTACTTTTTTCCTGCCCCTTGTCCTCATTAACGTGTTCCTTTTTACCCAAAGCTCCAAGGTCAGCTACAACAGTACATCACCCAGCTCATCGAAGGAATGCCCAAGAAATGCGGTCTTCCTCGCTTCGAGTATGGTTCTACAGGTATGTTGTCTTTCCATGCCTTACGCCAACATATCAAGTGCCACTCCAATCATTTTATTCCATCATTGTGTCATTATTGTGGGTTCTGTAAGAAAGCGTGTGCAAACAATAAGTGTTCTAAGTGTTATAGGATTTATTCACTGGCACCGGTGAAGCGTTAGAAAATGCTGATGGATAACCCTGCGGTGGACTCGTATCTCATCCGGTGCGGAGTAGTTATTCGTCCAGCCGCTTGTTTCTCGGATATGCACTTGCTTCATGCTGCGGCAACTGTGAGGCTCTGGCCAAGAAAGCTGTCTGTGGCCAGCGAATGCAACTTTGCTTTCTTTCCTTTTAGCTGTAGATTTAAGTTTATATATATCCAAGTAGCTTTGTACCTCATTCTAAAAGCGAGGGTAAGTGTGAAGGTTTTCATACAAAAATAAGTTTTGTTTGCAATAAAAACTATGCACGAAGCCTCGCTTTCATAATGAGGTTCCATTCAACTCGGAAATAGCCAATTTCTAAGTATAACAGGGTCTTAACTTTGTCTGTGCTTTCACCAGGTGTTCTTGAGTACTATCACGCCAGCCTTGAGCCCATCATGCAGTATCCTTACCTCAGAACAGACGTGTTCCAGGGATTCAGAGAGATTGGCAATGCTATCCTTTTCTGCTTACAACTGGAGAGCTTCTTGGTAAGGCTGTAAATTTCCATTGATATTTAATAGTACCATTTATATTTAATACCAAAATAAAATCGAAGAGTAGAGGGATCTCTGCTTGCAGGGTAGATTTATCTCCACTGATTAACAACTACATTAGAATCGTGCTATCTCAAACTCGCTTAATTTGAACTCCTCGCAAACTCGAGCAAAATCCGATTTTCCCTGGATTTTAACCCCATATTTTCAGTCATTTACCATCAGTTAACTGGAATTCGTTGCTAACTCGAACTAATTTTTGCTTTCCTTGGCTCAAGTTTATCCCGACAACTCGAGTTCACACTATTTTAAAAACGTTGATCGGTAAACCTCATAATGTCAGAACATAGCTGGTTGACTTGTCCAAATCTTTAATGAGAACATGGTTGAATTGTATGGAAACGTTCATACAATCTCGGTCTGTGGTTTATCCGTTATTACCCTGCTAGCGCAGTCTTTTCGATCTTTCCTAGATAAGTCGACTTATCTCGGAAAGATCAAAGCGGCTCTGCTAGCAAGGTAACCCTAACCTGAAAAAAACACTATCCATTGATTATTACTTCTTTTGATCAGGTCGTTTATTGTCTTTATTTATTGTTTATTGTCTGTTTGACCGTGTTACTCTATTCGCGCTGTTTCTCTTCTTTTTAGTCTCAAGAGGAAATTATGGATCTGTTGCACGCTGCTCCTTTCCAAGGGATTATGCCAAGGCCATACCTCAAAGGTACCTATATTTCTGCCGAAGGGAGCTGATCTGAAATCAGCGATCGAGGCAGGGGACCTCTTGTCATTTTTTTGTTGCTAAACCAATAGAATTGTGGTTGTGCGGGAAGAGAAGAAATTAACTGATGTTACATGTAGAAGACCCATACTGCTTTACGTTGTGCCTCCTCGCCTCCGCGCAGTGAACGTTTAGGATTCCTGCTGAAATTTCGCTATATGAACCATATTTGGTTTTAGAGACATTGAAAGTTGGAGTTGGAGGCACTAAACGAACCCTACATCTTTCAGAAATTAGAACGGAACCTGGAATTTACTTTCTGGAGATCATGTTCCAGTACTGTTGCGGGGGGATTACGGTGTTAACACTGAAAATACTCACGCCTTGGGCCACACCTTTTGGTTTTGATAGCAAAGTAGTTTCAATTTGAATAAATGGGTTGTTTATGATTCTGTGCTTATGCACTCATGAATTGCGCTATAAACGAAGCCGTAAGTTAATTTATGAGAAGCGCTCACGTTTGGAACCTTCCAAACCGGTGAGGAAATCAAGTGCCTTTTGGTTCAGAAAGTGAAGTGGTGTTTATTTGAATAAATATAGGTCTTCGCGTGATTATCTCTTTCATGTATCACTATCAGTTTGGCTTTCTTGTCAGGTTAAAAAAAATTGTAAGCTAAATTTACATTCTCGTCTGAACTTCATTAAGCTTCAAGTTAGTCTGAAGCTTGATCACTGAAATTCAGTATCACTTTTTCTTCCCTATATTTGAGGTATATGGAAACATGGAATTTCACACTTCCGGTGGGATACAATACTTCGCAAGAAGGGAAACTGGGGATAGTTTAGCTGCGATGTCAATACAGGATTACTAGTTGTTCAAAGGGCGGATAATTTTATCCACTGGATAGTTCGCTATCCGGCAGATAAAATGTGTGTAAGATTTTCCCGATAATCCTATAATTTGAGAATAGAGTCGGTAGAAACATATGTCAAATTTAAGAATGGCATTGTGTGGAAACTTGCCAAAAGCATTGGTTGGAGTACATTTGCTCCGCTGGATAGCGACTTATCCAGTGGATAAAGTTATGCGCTCTTTGAACAACCGGGGCCAGTTGTTTCATTCTGAGCATTCAACATCCCCAGTCATAATTTCGTCCACACAATTATCTTCCTCCGCACACGAAAAACAGCTGAGGCAGAGAGAACCTAAACCAACCGCGAACCTTGCGATCCTGTGTTGACGTCATAGCCGAACTATCCGTAGTCTCGTTGTCATAGTTTTGGCGAAAGTGCCAGCATTTCTTCAATTCATGTCGAGTTTTAAACTAAAACAAATCGTACCTCTTCTGTGTACCTTACAGTCTCACTGTTTCTTTCTTTTCTTCTTTGTTTACAGAGGGAGAAAAACTGGAAAACAAAATGAAGGCACTGGAGAATGAGAACAACTCGCTGCTGGTGTTGTCAATTATAACCAAGCTAGGATCAAAAGAGGTTCAGTTAAGCCCCAGTATCAACATGCATTATCCCTCCAGTGTTCAAAATACATTTCTTTTGGTATTGGTTGTGAGAAAATCTTTAAAGATCAACATCAAGGCATTTTATCTTTGCTGGTCATATTCTCTTTTCTCACGACATTTTAAGAGGAAATTAGATTCTGTTCATTTTGGGGGCTTAAAGGTTGAAGTATTGTTTCCTTGGTAATGGGCCCTTTACAGCTAACGATCACATGGCACACAATCCACAAGTAGCGCAATAGCACATTCAAAGCAAAGCGACTTTATCCAGTCAAACTTGAAGTTTCTTTGTTTTGGATGTCCCTGTGCGCAACTTGCTCCCCAGCCATGATGGCGGATGTTGTACCATGTGACCGTTAGCTGCAAAAGGCCCTTTAGTATGCGATGTGAGACTGCGAGTCACACGGTGGACAAATGAATGTAAACAATCCGCCATCTCTTCTGTCTTTAGCCCCTCAGCTTTACTGTGAAATTTCAGTTCCATTTTATTTTGCTTGTAAGAAGTGTTGGAGTCATGTCACCCTCTGTAACGTAAGTTTAGAAGTGGTTTTGTTCCTTTTGCAGCAAATTATGAACGCCCAAGAAGGGGATTTATTGACAAAAGAGCGACTCTGTTGTGGACTGTCCATATTTGAAGTGGTTCTGAAGAAGATCAAATCATTCTTGGTTCACGAAATTTGGAAAGAGGTGCCACCTGCCAATGGTGTTATGAACGTTGATGAGTGTAAAGAGTTTCATCGCCTCTGGAGCGCGATTCAGTTCAATTATTGTCAGCCTCTGAGGCAGAATGAACTTACTATTGAGTAAGTAGCTCATTGAGAGTGCCTGGAAACGCGTTATTAGAATAGTCCGGCCATTGACGGTTGCATGCTTAGTCGGCTCGTGAGCGTCAGTCGCACTCAAAGGCCAGGTAACTACATGTAAGCACTCAACTGTAGAATGAGCCATCCTTTGTATTCAGGTCCCGTTCACTTGCATTCGTTTTTGACAATTTTTATTTGATCAGAATCGCTAAAAAGGACTGAGAATTATCGGTCGTTTTCAATCGCTTACTTTCAACGAATGGAAAGAAATTGAAACTCTTACTTATTTGCGGACGCCTTTTCGCGTGGTCCTCTGAGGCAGTAGCCTCCCACGCAGTCGTTTTTAGGGGACTCGTATGTACCTACTCCGTAGGGAGGAGGTAAAACGAGGCCCTAAAAACGACTTCGTGGGTGGCTGTTGAGGTAGCTCCTTCGAGTGGTTGGGTCCAAGTCCCGCCTTGACCAGTAGCTGAAGTTGGTTTACGGTAGTACCGCGTTCAACTCCTTGTCCACGCTTGTAACTGGCCAACTGGTTTTCCTTCTGCTAGTTTGGATTTTTAACATGTTATTTTCAATTTAAATTGTTTGTTTCTAAAGTTTGAATGCTCGGTTCCACAAGCATCTCGACTAAAAAGTAATCATTACTCATGAAACTGTGAAACTGGTCTAAAACTGTAAAATCTACTGCGGAAGGTTTTACATGTTATCAGTGATTTAAACAGGAAACCGAATTCAAAATCATTTTCCTGATTTCTGTTACTGTATTGACTTGCTTACAGACAATGTTTTGGTGAGGGTCTCAACTGGGCAGGATGTACTCTGATCGCTTTGCTGGGCCAGGAAAATCGCTTCGAAGCTTTGGACTTCTGTTATCACATCGTTAAAGTTTACGCCGTGGATGCAAGAGATGAAATTGTCGGTGGAGTGGTCAGTATACTTTATAACTGTTAATAATTCATTCAAGTAAGAATGAGGGAAATCATCCATGACAGAACCTTGCATTGTGGTCTATGAGACAAGCTTCTCTCCCCATCCCCCCCTCTACATTTGTTCACTCGCTTTAGACCTTGGTGACGATCGCTTTGTTTTCAGTAATAGAACTAACTCACACAAACTTGCCATTGTTTGTGACGAATCCCTGTTAAAAATCTAAACATCACCACCAAAGAAATTACTGATCAATAACCTTCGTGAGGAATCTGAATAGATTAATTGCCGAAATTTCAGTTTTCTCTGTAATGGAAACAGCCGCCTTGACCAAATGTTGTGCGCTGCGCTTGACGCTCATTTGCAAATTTACACTTAAAATGTTATGACCACCGGTTGAATCCAGAAGGCAAATTACTAGCCTAATCCGATGTCTTTTCTCTGTAGGATCTCAAGCGTCTAGTAAGCAGAGCTCGCCACTTCAGGGTGCTGAATGATCAGATATTCTCCGTGTTGAACAAGCATTTGAAGACCTCCGAAGGACCTGTTGAACATGTGCGCTGCTTCCAGCCGCCAGTTCACCAGAAGTTTGTTTCTTCCATCTAATCTAGCCTTGCCGTAAAATCACATACTTAGATCGTCAGGCTAATTAACAATTAGATGGCGAGCTCGAGGTTTCTATCGGCTAATAGTTGGCGAGGGGGGGAGCCCCGAGCCAACTATCAAAGGCGATAGAAACCTGTGTAGCCAATCAGATTGCGCGTTACGCGATAGTCGGTCACTAAGGTATGCTAACATTTCATATAGAAAACCTAGCTAATCAAATTAGTTGTCAAATTGGACAACAGATAATATGACTACGTGGTTGTCCAATTTGTAAGTAATTGAATTTTAACGCTAAATTGGGCTCGACCTACTACCTCGAGTAATAGGTAAGCGTAGCGAGGTAAGTGGTCTTTACATAGGACTGCACCCCCTCCCCCTCCCCCCTCCCCACGATTGTCAGTGCCTTTGTGATATTTTTTTCTGGAGGGGTGAGCCTGGTTGTGGTAACTTTATTTATAAATTGCCCACAACGCGTTGCGGTCGTGTCGCGTAGCTTTTCCAACGACGTCTATGGAAATAGCTATATCCTGGTATTGGGTTTAACTAAAAGGTGGGATTCCAGTGTATTATATCAATAGTTCACAAATATAGAAGTTGTTATACCGTGAAAGCAGATAATAAGCAAAATGTATATTGTTACAAGAGAAGCTATTTAGCAGATACATTAAGATTACTGATCATCGTAAATTGCGAGGGGGTAAAGTTTTTTTCTTTCCTTTGTTCCGATGTTTTACCAATCTCGTACCCAGAGTCCGTAGGCTCTTTGGCCAGCAGTTTGTCGCCAGGAGAGACTCTGGGGTACTGGAATTTTATTACCGCAGGATTTCTGCGGTAAGACAATGCAAACTGTGGGGCAGCCAATCAAAGAATTTAATTTTTTTCGAATTCTTCAGTCTCTCTCCTGGCGCCCACCCGCTGACCAAAAAGCCTGAGGACTCTGGGTACGAGATTGATGTTTTATGAGATATTTACATTGACCAAAGTTAACTAGTTGCACTAAGATTGCTTTACTGAGGACTCCGTCCGGAAAAGAAATCAGACTTGTTTTGGTTACAACATTTGTAGATAATGTTGTTGTTGTTTCCCCAAGAAGTCCCCATTTTCTTCAGCAAAAGAAATATAAACCATAGAAGCCATATCGTGCTGCTGTACATAAAATAATATTTTTGTGTCTTTTGTAATAAAATTATCATGTATCTCTTTTTCGTCCGTCTGGTTGTTATCTTGGGTTTTGTGATAGTAGAAATCACACATTTGCGTTAACGACTTACATTTTGCGTCAAAAGTTAAAACAATTTTGCCCAAACACCGGCAAAATGCCTACTAATACCGAAGTATTTTTGTGTGGTTTATTACTATACGGGTAAAGCAGATCTTAACAACAAGGGCTATTGAAATCCACTAGAAAATTGGGGGTAACCACGCATTTTTCAACAATAATTCAGAAAACCAGTAAAATACAAAGCAATGTATGGCGTTTCATTGCATATTGAGGCTTTATTATCTCTGAAAAATGCGTAGTTACCCCCAATTTTCTTTTTGGATACCTAGAGCACTTGCTAAGTTCTGCTTTCTCCGCGTAGTTTTGAATCGTGCAATCCCTGTATTAGCAGGCACCACCCATAGGGAACCCGAGCATCTCGAGATGCACAGAACGAATGCGCAGCGTAACAAAAGTAGGCACCGTCCTTAAAAGGAAAGGTTAATATTATGGGTTACGGCGCTCCTACGGATCTTTTTTTTTTTTTTTTAAGGAAGCTCGCAACAGTTGTCAAGGTTGAGCGTTGTAAAATGTCTGACTAGATTTCGAGGTAATCGATCATCGTTTCCATGGCAACAGGTGGTATAGTAGCATGCCTTGTATGCGAAACTTTTGAGTTAAAAAAAAAATAGCCCCCTTAAATTAACTTGAAAAAATTGGAGTTTACGGAAAAGCTCCAGTATCATAGGGTTTTCAAAGAGTTTTTCGGCTCCGAAATCTGAACGCACGCCAGGTTTCTAAGTACCACAGCCGACATTACAGTAGTAGTCTGACGTGATATCTGTTTAGCCTGTGAGCAGTCTCCAAAGTGGGGTGAAAAAAAAAATTGGCAAGCCGGTTGAGCGGAGCTCGAGTCGAGTCTGACGTGATATCTGTTTAGCCTGTGAGCAGTCTCCAAAGTGGGGTGAAAAAAAAAATTGGCAAGCCGGTTGAGCGGAGCTCGGTATGGGGACTTCGGCCTTTACCCCACTTGGGAGCCTGTTCACAGGCTAGTACCTGTTAGCAGGCTACATGTACCATACCTCCACGAGGCTGTCAAACGTGTAGACGCACCTTCACAAAAACACTTGCCATAAATTTTCAGTTTTATTGAGTCTAACTTATTAATTACAATAGATCATTGCTATCGACACCTTCAAACTACTGGGGAACAAATTTCACCACCAAGCCAGAGAATTAACAATGTGTTTGGGATGATGTTGGATCTCTTCCAACTGATTCATGTGTTTTAATCGTCTCTTGACGTTTTTCTCCCTTCCGGTCCCTTCTTTCAGTACAAGAAAGTAATGACAGAATTTCTTTTCCTCGATACCAAATCGTCCTCTCCCGTGAATGCGTATTTTCTTGATGTAATGTCCTTTGCCCACGTACGACTCCGCTAGAACAAGAGAAAAGCCAGAGGTACATGTATTGATACAAAACACTCAAACGAGGTGCCCCTTTGAAAACTGTTCATAACAAGTTTGGTCGAAGAGGATGGGGTAGCGGGGCTATCAAAGACACTACCTATATCTCGTGAACATTACCGACAGAATTTTATTGGCTTAAAAATTTGAGTTGACACCAGATATTTAACTAGCAAGAGTCAGCACTGCTAGATAAACAAGGAAAGTGAGGTTTGAATCTCATTGTCATTTTTTACTGCTGTATAGAGGGGTGTCTATACAACAACCTAGAAACCTAGTTTAATGGCCTTAGCTCCCACGAATCTCCTATCGCTCAGTGGTAGAGCTTCCGAACTAGTTATCAGAAGGTCTTAGGTTCGACTCCTGATAGGAGCACTCAGAATTTCTTTTTTTCCGAGTTTGCCTGTGTCATTACTGAATAATATTCTCATTTGTTCACCAGGCTTAAAATATTGCATCACATTTCCTTTCAAAAAGTGTATAATTGGCGAATACAAACCTAACAGAGGAAACCAACGAATGCCATACAAATAAACGTAAAACGTCTTGATTTGCATAATAGGGATATAAAGCAACGATAACGGCGACAGTAGCGAAACGTCACGATTAAAAATAAATGAATTTGCGTTCTTTGACTTCTTTCCAACGTCGTCGCAATTATTTCCCCTTTGTTTTTAAATGTCAAATGTAGGTGAAATTTCCTGGCCCTGAATTCTTGGAGACCGCACCCAAGTTTAGAATCAGAAAGAAAAAGAAAAATTTGACGCCGTGTATTTACGTCCCATCAGGGCATTTCACGTCCTAGTCGTGCAGAGACGCCTAAGAAATGTACCAAAAAGTGTAATGCACGTGCAGAGTTGTTATTTTGGTTATCGAGATTATTGGTTTTTTGACGTTCTCGTTGCCTTCGCCGCCGTCGTTGCTAAAACTCCCTGATAATTGTTATGGAGATCAGCAATTCAAACCTGCATCTTGATTTTAGGGTTTACATGTTTAAAGGGGCAGTGTCACCTATTTTTGTCCTACTTTGACTAGCCAAAAAACATAATTTTATTTGAATTGATGGAATGGTCCAAATCATGATTCAGTTGTGTTAGCAATAACCCTACTAGTGCACAGAAATCAGTATTAATTATCTTTGGCTGCGGATGGCTAGGATGGAATGGATTGCAACTTGAAAAAACTAGCCAATTTTTTTCCAAAGTTCTTTCTATGTATTATAGAGAAGTCGCTAAAAACTGTTTATAGTTTGTTCTCTCTCGGAGTAATCTGTAAGTATTTTCTCCCCAGTGCTCTAACAACAATTTCTTGTTAGAAAAACGGTTCTTTATCAAAATATTTGAGCTGGTTTGACAAAAATACAGCAAAATTGGCGTGACAGTGTTCCTTTAACCTCCCATAAGTGGACTTCTCTCTCCTAAGTTTGCACTGACAAGAGAAATGTTGAACTCTTTAGTGCTTACCGATCCAAAGGTAGGCCTTGTCCTCTATTCCATGTTTGACTTGTGCCATAATCTGAGCCTCTCTGATTGTCTAAATTTCAAAACACGGACATTGCAAGTTTTGGAAACAATGCTTTCTGGAATAAGGTAAAATAAAACTTGCTAAGTTCAGCTAAACTCAGGGGTCAATTAATAAAACTAACACTTGTAGTTTACAAGCTGGGTAATTAGTTTGACAGGCGCACACAAAAAGAAACTCAATGAAGAATTCAAAAACGATTTCACAATGTTTATGGGACTTGTTTTCTGCATGAGCATGCTGTCTCAAATGGCCCAGATTGTTGGCTACAAGTACAAACGTTTATTCAATTGGTCCCTGAACATGTCTGGGTGAAGCTATTTTCATTAATATCATGTTTTTCCTTCAGTTGGTAGTTTTTTTTTTTTTTATAGATGTATTTATTTTTCCCATACAAGCTTACTTTTTTGATAAATTTTGCTGCTCTTTTGGGAGAAAATGACATTTGTTTGATTGCTTCCTCAACTGGAAGTCCTCTAATCTGGTGAGAAAAAAGAATAAAATCTCGGTTTGCAACAGCTACAACGTAAATCTACATTGTGTACACAAAGTGAGTCATTAAATTTAAGGCAAGTAACCTGCTACTAAGCCTGCAGTTTAAATGATATTAAAAACATGAAAAAGCATCACCACCCTGAAAGAGATTCAACCCAACCCCCTCCCCCCACCCCAAAAAATAGGAGTGAAAACTGAAAAGGGCAGGGAATGAGGGGCAAGAAAATGGGGTAGTTCACATGCCATGCCCAGCAACAACAAAGCATCAACAACAAAAAAAAAAAACAAAACAAAACAAAAGGCCAACCAAAGCAGAAAAGAAAGTGGGATAAAAGAGAAAAGACAGAAGTAAAAAAAAAAACCTGTCTTCGTCTAAGTTTTTCTTGTTCCCTCTTGAAACAAAAATTGAAAGACATCTCTGTTGTTTGTTACCATTCATTAGTACATACAACCCACCTGTGCTGCTACAAGGTTCATCTTTTTGGGACTGCATCTGATCCCCCTCTCGCAGTGATATATGGTCTAAACATAAAATTGAATAAATTGAATATAAACCCATTAAAATAATACTTGTAGTCCCTTGGCATTCTGCTCTAATATAGACTCTGTGGTTTCTTCTCACAATAAGCTTTTGCATGTTACAGATAACAGCTAGCCATTTAGAAACACCGTAGAAGTTTGAGGTTTCACAAGTTGCCACCAAATGCTGATGATCTAGCTCCCTAGCTATTGAGCCCTGGCTATTTGGCACCGTATTGTAACATACTTTGTATGAAAGTCATACCTTCCTTGACAAAAGACAAAACACAAAGGGAGTGGCAGTTGCTGTCTTATTTAACATGAACTTGGCGTTCAAGTTCTAACTCAGTCAGCTGGGGCAGTAGAGCCTGGTTGAGACTAATAATTTTTTTGCATACACTCGTCACGGGATTTTTTGCGTTTTTTCACCATTGCAAAAGCTTTCAAAAATAGTGCAACAAAAAGCTGTAATAATTTTTATTACTAAAGAACATTTGTAAAATTAATACAAACTTCAGCTAACTTTCTAAAGATGAACGCTTCATGAACTCTCCAATGGCATTTGAAAAGTTGAGCCAATAATAAATTTATTTCAAAGTGCTTCTCATCAACGCATGCATGGGCCTGGGTGACATAGTCCATTTAAGGGGCTAAATTATGTACAAATAAGTTATGGAGTCAAACGAGAGGTCTAGATGTCTTAAAACTAGAGGGCTGACTACTCAGCACTACACCAAAATTCCTGGGCCGATAAATGACTTGACACATGTATATTACAGCCTCAGTTAACTTGCTTCACTTCTTTATATGTACCTCTGTTGGCGGCTCTGGGATTCCTTGTTCGTCCTCAATCTCAGCTTGGGTCTTCCCCCACATCTCTCTTGTGACTGAAAATGTGGTTGCTGGGCATCCTGTGCTGGTGTGTAGCTTAGAAGACAGTATGAATGGCCGTAAAGTCAAGTTCCTTGTTGATGAACGGAGAGAAAAATTAATTCAGTTAACAACAGTACTCATAAGAAGGAATTTCGGAACAAATCGCAAGAACTTTGAACCAAATCAATGTTAATGGTGCCCATTAACCTGTAAAGACTGTTGGTTCCATTTTAAAAAAGCCTAAGGACAAGTTTGGTCAAGATCTGTCCACGGGAGTCATATATAAAATTAACTGCAAAGACTGTGAGAAAGTCTATATCGGACAAAATCACGAGCATTAAGATCTAGAATAAGAGACCAAAAAAGAGCTGTTTTGACGGGTGACAACAACTCCCTGTTGGCGCAACATAATTTGCTTGCAAAACAACCATGAATTTGATTTCGACAATGTAAAGATTATAGACCGTTGTTCCCAGTGGTCAGGCAGATTGTTCTTAGAAGCATGGCATTCCATTAGCAAACCGAATTCAATCAACTATCACATACACATTCCAGACATGTATAAAATCTTGGCCAATCCCCAGGGGTTCTCGCCTTCTTAAAACTTTTGAAAACACCTCATTTACATCTTGGACACCATGTTAATTTGGCTGAAGAAGATTATAGTATTTTACCCAAAACGTCCCATTTTTACGATTCTAGTCAGTGACAACACATTTTTTTAGCTTTTAAAAATATAACTCGTATAAAGAATAAATGAAAAAGATTGAGGTGTTCCAATTGCACGTTTGACATGATAATAAATGTACTGGATAATGCATACTGTCTATAAGACTTCTCAGAGTCCGTTTTCGTGGATCACGGGGAGAAATCACGGAGATTGGGGATATGGATAATTATTAACAAAAGTAAAATGCACCCTATTGTTCAAGACTGTAGTAAGCTTTACTATAACCCACAAAAGAAATACCAACCTCAATTGGAACTGCACGATCTTCAGAAGTCCTTCCACTAAAATCAAACAAAGGTTAATTGGAATAAAGCGGCAAAACACAAAAAAGTCTGCAAAACAAGATAAACACATGTACCTCTGGAAGCGGCCATCTTGAAAACACGGGTTCAGTTCTGGTTAGCTCTTCACGTAAGTGTCACGAAACCACAGAATACTCATCACCAGTTCCCTCGCAGGATTTTCGTGGCTTCGCGCCCCAACATGGCGGCAGATGCGTCGAGGTTCGTTCTTCCGGCTTCACCGAATTGGTACTGTAGCGCTGTAGCTGACTGCAGTTTGAACAAGATATACGCATTTGGAGCTAGAAACTGTGTTTATCTTTTGGATGTGAGCTCGCAGACTCCGGTTTTTGATGGTCAGTTGGCCGGACACACCGAGCGAGTGACAAGCGTGTGTTTTTCGAAACACAAGCTTCACGCAAATTTTGTGGCGAGTGGCTCTGACGATAAAACAGTGAAAATTTGGGATGCAGAGACGAAACTCACACTACTAGAACATAAAGCGCACAGCGTAAGGATTTTAGAAGTTTATGTAGCTTACTCTAAGTCTACTGTTTTTATTTTCTGTATTTTCAAAATACTTGAGCCCTGGAAGCTAAGGGCAGACTTGAAACCAGGAGTTTGAAAACCTTTTTCAGTTCCATATTCAAATGACCAAATCTCTTGCACAGCCAACGAGCCTTAAAACGCAAAGTTAAAATTCTTAAAATTGAAAATGTCTTTACCCTTTGGCAAATAGGCATGCACCCTCCTATTTATTCGACCCCCCCCCTCCCCCCCCAACCTTCCTAAAGGTGACATAATTTGCAGAAAAGACACTTTGCAGTATGTGGGAAAGGTATGTGTAACTGGGTCTGCAAACCACTCACTTCCTGCCTAATCTCTCCCATAACAGGTTACGGGTCAGAGTGTGTACATCTGTATGTTGAGACAAGTGAGGTTAATCTTAATTGCTCTGTTTTTTAGGCAAAGGTTACCTGCCTTGCCTGGTCTCCTTTGGTCACAGATCTTGTTGTCTCAGGTGAGCTCAATGGATACCCAACTTGTTGTACAAAATTGGTCAAGAGAAGGCAATTTAATCATTGGTTTGAACCAGAGTGTAATTTTATGCATGTACAGATGTACGTCAATTATCATAGCATTATAATTCACGGCCTGTGCTGATAGTCATTTCAATTTCCGTCAAACTGCAAAAACATTGAATTAATTTGCAAGACTGTTTGGTGTCTCTAAAGGCCATGTCAACTTCCTAATTACAATTATTTATACATAATTAGACAAATGAATATAATTACATGTAAGATGATTCATGATTGTATTCGTGCTCATGTATGTAGGTGATGAAAAAGGACAAGTTGTTGTATGGAGATTTGAAGAAAGAATTGTGTTTGGTGGTGGCCCTGTGCAGGACCACATTTTCTCTATGGCCCTTTCCTATCTCACAGAAAGTGAAATAGCTGTTGGGTGAGTGAAACTAACATATACTGAGAGGGAGATTAAATGAGCTGGGCTGGTTTGGTTTGCCAAGATCTCTGCGCATCAGTTAAACACAACTGGTTTGGCGGAAACTGGTTATCTTCAGGATCCCAGCTAACTGGGGTTAAATTTTTCCATGTAATCATGATCACCAAAGGCCAGCAATTTCACATCATTAACAAATTCCACTTTATAGCAAAATGGTTCTTAAGTACAGTACCAGACAGAAGTAACCTAACAGAGAACGCTGCGCTGAACATGTTCTTAAAGCATTCTGCTTTGCATTCCCTAAGCATTACCTTAGCGTTCCTTCTTGCATTCCCTAAACGTTCCAGTAACATGTTCCCTGTTAGGTTACATGTACTTCTGTACGGTACGGTACATGTAAATATATATTAAGGCAATTTCTCTTTTCGTATGTGACAAAATTAATGAAAGGATAGCGAATCTGAACTGATGTCTGAATAACCTTTAATCTAGCCAGTTCCAGGCTTACTCACATCATGTTATGCCAGGCTGTCAAACTCGTCTTTGTAAACCAACCTAAGCCTGGCTCATGTAATCGGTCTTACAGACATTACTGGAAAAGTATATTATATTTACTTTTCTATCCAAGTTAAACTTGATTCGTGTACATTGTATGCTAGCGACTTCGACACTATAATAAAGTTCTTACTTATTTACTTTGTATGTTACTGTTTCTTTAGTTTTTCTCTTCTTGGTGATCATAATTATTTTCAGGTCTTGTGTGAAAAAATGGAAATCATGTTTGAGGTCATTTCAGAAATCATTTCAGCTGGTCAGTTAAGGTGTCATTTTGTAGGCACAACTAAGAAGTTTGGGGAAAAACTACTAGATGACAATGTTGCCCCATTACACGGAAGCTACAATGTAGAGTACTGCACAGTATGCATAAGACCACAGTTTTAGGAGAAGAAGTATTGAATGTGGTTGGGGTTTTTTTTAATACAGGCTTGTGTACAGTTGTACTGGTATTAAATTTTGTGAAGCCTAAAGTAAAAAGTCCTGTTCATTTCATCAAAACTTAAAGGTACAAGAGTGGCCTGATAGCTGTGCTGAATGTTTCAAGTGATGGGGCTTTGTCAATAGTAAACAAGCTACAAGGGCATTCAAGTGAAATTCACAGTCTAGCTTGGTGTCCAACTCCAAAGCAACATATTGATTTTGGTGAGTAATGAGTAACTTAGAGTTGTGTAGAGTTGTAATGTAATAGTTGGACAGGAAAATATAAAATGTTTACTAGTGAAACTAAAATCAAATGTATTGAATAATTCTGTCATGTATATCAAAAGAATCTTCCTAAAAATTAAAAGTATCGTTAACCCTATAAATTTGGCCATCCACCCTTAAAAATTAATGTTGATGATAAGTGGTTAATTTAAGCTTTGCAAGTCAAAAAGATTTTTTTAGCAATATTTCTGTGAGCCCGAGGCTTTCTTAGCTGTGCAAGCAAATTTGGACTCTAAGAAGGCTAATATATAGTTTTTTTGTACATGTACACTGTAAGTGCAAAGAATCAAGACTGCAAGACCAAGCATTTTGCAAGACATGTGCTTTAGGATGCAGTGTGTGTGAGATTTATGGATGTGAGAGATCCTGGTAAAGGCTTTGCTTTTGTTCAGTACTGCTGACAGTAGTTTGTGTTGTTTCATAGTAATTCAAGTTCAACTCTTTCACTACATTAAATTTTTGTACATGTACATTGTAATTAAGCTAGTCGACTGCCTCCTGCCAGGTGGGAACTTTAACCTTGTTACTGCAAATTAATGTAGGTTCAGGAGGCTTCTTTCAAGATATTAGAATTTCCCACTAACAGTGATGACTTGTAAGGATACATCAGGATAAATCAATGACATAATTTACATGTATTTATTTACATTGTAATTCATTCATTGGACACTCATGTATGGACGGAATACCTAGCTACAGTGTACAATCGTGGACAAAACCTGTTAACAAAAATAAAATGTAAATTTTGAGCATACATTTCAATCTCCCTTAAGAAAAACACTGCCTGGTGAGTAGCAAACCTTCACTCCCCCCTCCCCCTCACTCAATGTAGCTTTGATGCCCAGAAAATGACACAGCATAATTTTTTTCAGTGGGGGGAGGTTGATGTACATGTATCACAGCGTACTGTAGCGGTCAAATTTTTAGATAAAGTGATTAAAAGTTTCTTACAATACAATACAATACAATATTTATTTCGCCATATACACAACATTTACAGATGGGAAGAAAAAATGAAGAAAAAAATTGAAGAAAGAAAATAAATGGCGAGGAAACCTGAAAGAAACCACGAGGCTTATAACAAGTCAGGCTTCCTCACTTAACTAATCTTATATTAGAATTACAATATGGACTTATGGTAAATTAACTTTGACCGCGCACACGTACACATACACATATTAAGTAAGTTAGTTAGTTAAGAATTACAGCCTTACAGAAGTTAATACCTAGAAAGAAGAAATTCTTTAAGCTTTCTTTTAAAAGAAGCGGAGGAGGGAGAACTAGTTATGTCAGAAGTTAGCGAATTATAAAAGTTTGGACCTTGAAAGTAAATTGAAAACTTCCTGGTGTTCGTTCTGCACAGTGGCAAGCGGAAGGACTGAGCATTCCTAGTATTATAATTATGGATTTGACTATTCAGTAAAAAAAAGTTATTGAATTTGGAAGGGAGTGTAGAGTTCTTGAATGAAAACATAAAAAAGCCTAATTGAAACGAATGGATATCATGAAATTTTAAGAGTTAAAAAACAGTTGTAAGTTAGCTACATAAGTCAAGATCGCCGATTGTGGTCAAACTAAATAAATATGTTTCACACTCGTCAATAGGTCCATTACAGGACAAGACCACAGCTGCTGAAGGACACTTGATTGTGTCTGGCAGTAGAGATCAGACAGTAAGGTTATGGGACACTGCACAAGCTAAAGTACTGTCCATCAAACAGCTGCCTAAGAGATCATCACAGAAGTGGAAAGACAAGCATGATCCACACTGGGCCAAGGATAGACTGTGGCTTGGTGTATGCTGGCCTGTTGCATCACCTGGACATGTTATTACTAGCAGTCAAGGGTAGGTGACACTGTTGATTATTCTGGAAGTCAACAGCAGACAGTGCGTAACATGTCCTAGAACGTTTAATTCTAATTTAACCCCCTCCCCCCCCCCCCCCCCCAACAAAACAAAGCAAAAAATGAAAAGATTTCAGAATTTTCAGAGGTCCAGGTTCAAAGTCACTTTTGATGACCTTAAGGTCACCGGAATTTTGCTCATCAACTTTGTGGTGAAACATTTGTTGATATTGCATGTCGTAAAACTTCTGCCTTGAGTGAAAATGTGTAAGAATTTTAAAATTTGTACCCCCTCACCTCAACCAGCCTTATTGTTGTGACAAAAAAGGTTGCCATACTGGGCTATACATTGGTGAAGTAGTGATTTCTTATTTTTGTAGTGGAGAGCTTTTGTTGTGGGATCTGAGCAAGGAAGGCAAAGAGCAGTGCCAGACGTTTGGTTTGGGCCACTCCAGAATTGTGTTCAACATTACCTGTGATGTTGCTGGAACAAGAATAATGACTGTTTCAATGGACAGACAGGTTAAAAAAAATAGATTTTGAAGACGTTAGTATTTCAATTCATGTACATGTAGCCTTATTCTTCAATAATTTAGTGGGTGCCAAGAACACCATTTGCCAATAATTGGCAAAAAAAGTTTATAGGCCATCAACAGAACAATTTTAAAAATACAGTGTACGCCAGGCTAAGACAAAGAAGTAGGAGTTATACAAGTCATGTTAGTCCCATCTAACATTTGAACCTAGAATATATACGTGTATATATATTATAAACTTATTATTTATTAAAAACGAGATCATTGTATAATGCAATTCCAGGGGTTTGATTGCTTAGCAGCCATGGTACATGTATATGAGGGCCATGATACCATGCCCAAGAAATATTGAGCGTTAAAATGTCTTCTGGTTGTCCTTTTAAAGAGAAATCAGCAATATCTAGCAATATTTCTGATTGTTTTTTAACATAACAATTATTCCACTACACTTGTTGGATATGACATGTGATTATAGCCTATGATGTGCATATAAGCGCCTTATTGGGTGTCTGTCATCTCATATCCAACAGAATAATAATTGTTAAATATGTCCAGACTTACCAGTAGTGGTGTACACCTGTGCCACGTTGCTAAACTCTGGAAACACAGACTTGCCCGTTGAAATGATGCCAAAAATTAGTAAAACCCTTATCACTGAGAAGATACTTACATGTGCATTACCTTGACCTTTAAATATTAACTTTGAGTGCCACAGTTTGATCAGCTAACAACAAAATGATTCTTCATTCACATTGCAGATTATCATTTGGGATCCTCAACATTTGCGAAGTCTCCACACCCTCCCCACTCTAGGTGGTTTTGCTTACTCCCTGTCCATCTCCCCCTTGGATCCTGGCACCTTGGGAGTAGGGGTTGGGGATAACATGCTCCGTGTTTGGCAAACAGCTTCCTCTGTTGGACCCTATGAAGCACTAACCCTGTGGCAAGGAATCAAATCCAAAGTCATGGTGGTGAGTGAAAAGTGGCTTACGGCAATGTTTCTGAAACGTTTTTGAGTAACAGTTTTCTTTTACAATGAATGTCGAAGGCATCCAGAAAATATAGAGAAACATATATGTAAAGTGATAATGGCCAGCAATGTTTCCTTATTTTATACTAAAGGCTTTTCATTTTAGATTGCAACTCCACATTTAACCAGTAGATGTACAATTATTCCACCATACATTATGTACATGTACATGAGCTTATAACAAGCTGTGGAAAGACTCCTGTAAATGTATCATATCATATGCGCATTCAAGAATATTCCAAGCACTGGCGGTACAGATATAGTTCTTTAGTTTGAAAGGTCTGTTCTCATTCCTTTATAAACAGGTTTGACAATAGGGTGTTCCATTTGGCATGTAATGATCCCACTGAAATAGTTCTGCTTATTAGCAGGGTGATGTACAGATTTGGCTGTACATCTACAGGTAACTTGAGCAGCAAATTTGCAAAGACAAGCCAGTGTACCAACAATACCAGTGAATTTCTTGAATAACTCTAAATTCTACAATCATGTAGCTATCATACAGTGCAGGACATGTGAAACTGGGGTTGGGTGCATTCTAACTGCTGGCAACATTTTAATAGCCTGTGCACAGCCTCCATATCATACTTATAGTAAGGTAAACTGTTAACCTCTGGCTGAGGAGGAGGAGGTTTGCCAGACAGCAGAGACTCCATTTGCTCATTCCTTCCCTGCTCACTATTAACTTTTCTTTTCACTCCATTCTCCACTACGCTGTAAGAGGCCGGATAATCCTCTGTTTTTGTGGCTAATGTAGGTCAAATGGCACCCCAGTAAAGAAGGCCTTCTTGCTTTTGGTGCAGATGATGGACAAGTTGGTGTGTACAACACCATTTCTAAGAGGTATGCCAAGCTGTTGCACATTTTTTGTACTTAACAAGAACATTATGACTGACTTGAAGTTGATGATGAAAACATGAATTCACTGTCTTCCTTTTAAATGTGGTGAACGTAGATTCAGATTTCAGATTTTTTTATTTATGCACTATTTCAATAGTTTGCTACAAAAGGAAATTACAATACAAAAAGTTAGAGAAACAATTATTATGGCTGGATTCAAATTCAACAAAACTTGCAGTAGTTCAATTTCTTTTTACTTGGTTTGTTTCAAGACTGAGAAACATTACTCTATCCATGGGTACATTTAGCTACATCTGGTTGAGGCAGATACATTAAATTTTTGTGAAGATTCATTTCCTTTCTTTCTCACTGGACTGCTCTCACATCCTCCACAGATGTATTACAAACTCACAATATGCCAGCTCCCAGTTGGCTTGATAGTTCAGTTGGTATAGAGCACTGCACCGGCATTGCAGAGGTCGTGGGTGCAAAATTCCTTTCAAGCCTGATATTTTTTTCAGACTTTCTTTTGGCAACTTCTTAAGTTGCGTAAAGAACTGTGAGGGTCTTTCTTTTATTTATAAATCTTTCATCCAATGTTCAAATTTATGTTCCATAAATGTGCAGTTCCAGAAAAAATCCATACCCCTGCACCCCACGGAAGGTCATCAGAAATTCCTAGGGGGAGGGGGGTCTTAAATGTCAAAATTTTAGAAGCAAAGTATAAAGCTAAACTGGAATTTCATAGGGGGAGCAGGGGTGCAAAACAAAAGACCTTCCGTGGGGGGAGTATGGAAATGTTCTTGAACTGCACAATGTATCTTCATATTCAGAATAAATTATTGTACAGTATCGGCTGTATGTAATTTTGAGATATGTCCAGAAATGCATACTAATGCATTCATGAACTGTATGATAGACATCACAAGGTGTCCCCTAACCTTAATTCTTACTAAAACACAAATAATTCTGTCAAACATGAAGTCATGAAAACGACAAAAAGGTCTGTTTTGTATGAAGTACCCAAATTCGGGGTTAGGTGCATTTCTGGACATAACGTGATAATTTTACATGTAATTTTTTATTAAATTTGTTTCAGGGCAGAGATTTCTGCAACATATCACAAGAAGACAGTGTATTCTCTCTCCTGGGGTCCCCCTTGCCCTAACTCAGGTATGCATACCTTTGTATCATGTTACAAAAGTTACTATAAGCTCAGCAAACATTGAAAACATGTAAAATGAACAGGATGTGTTTTTGGTTTGATGATTAGGTGCTGATGGTAGTACCACTCACAATCTGTACAGCTGTGCTGGAGATGGACGAGTCCTTCAACACAGGCCTGGACATTTCATGGATGATCCTGTGGATGTGAATGCCTTGATCCTAAAAACTAATGATCTTAAGGTACTAATTGTCTTTACGTTTTGATGTTTGGGCTTTGCACGGACATGCAAACAATACAAGGCCTTTATCGGCATACAGGTTTTTTATGTGGTATTCAAAGTAAATTACTTTTACTCGTCAGTTTCAGTATTGTACGACCATATACATTTCCTTAGCATCATTATCATAAATGTCCTACACAGCTGTCAGTTTGGGTCATAATACTAAACATCTGGGAGGCGCGGTGGTTAGTGGTTAGCGCGTTGGACTTTCGATCGGACGGTCGGAGGATCTGAGGGCCAGTTTGGTCTCTTCATTGCTGTGTTGTTTCCTTAGACAGGAAACATTGCTTCACATTGTCTCTCTTCAGCCAGGTGTTTAAATGGGTACTGGCGACATACTGCTGGGGGGTAACTCTGCAATGGACTAGCATCCCCATCCAGGGGGGAGTAGCAATACTCCTAGTTGCTTCATGCTACAGGAACCGGGCTAAGCTCCGGCCATGTGGGCCACTTAGGCTCTTGTTGTGCGACTTCTGGCAGAGCGTTGCATGGCATCCCAACGAACAGTTTTATAGGAGACTATAAGAACATTCACACCTTCCTTCCAGGTACTTCAGTCGCGTTAATTTACTTGCAGGTGAATCTGTCATGTCCAACCTGGAGCGAATATAACTGAATTGAATCACCTCTGCATGTAACTGAAATTACGGTTTCTAATGATGAAAAATCAAGTATGTAAACTCCCTGTCATTTTCCTAAACAGCACAAGCCATTTAGTCGAACAGATGTGTCATGGAACTTGGATGGCACGGTGATGGCTTTGGGGAATGAGGATGGGTGAGTTGAGACTACTATAGTATAACGAACCTCGGCTATTAATCAGAAATTGTCGAGGGTTTGTTTTTCGTGCCGAATGTGCACCTCCCAAGATTCCAGAGTGCCTCTTTTCACGAAAGGAGCACAAGATACGTGTAATTATTTGAACCTCTCATACACAATTTGAATTTAAATTGGTGGTGTTAACGTAATAATCCGAGATGTCAAACTGTTAATAGTAAAAATGTCTTTATTTTTGTCGTGGAAAGATTACCAAATGATCACGTTTGAGAAAGCTCTTCAGCTGGTACAGTAAAAAGCATTGAATAGTAGAAGCATCATAGACTTCCTTGTCGCAGTTGCGTGTAATTGCATGTATATGTTCGTTGGCTACGTTTTGACAAACCGGTGCAGATTTACTCGTCAACGTATTTTTAGTCACGGTAATCCCACAGTGATGTGTGTTAGAACAAACCCTGAATGATTATTACCCTTTTTTTTCTTCAGGTCGATTGAAGTTTATATTCCTCCCGACTTGATGCAAGTTGGAATGATCATTACACACAAGAAGAGCATCACCACGCTTGTGTGGCATCACGGCTACAATGAAATCACCACTGGAGGTAACTAACTGCTGGTCTGAGTCAACAAGCTAGCCTCCCATGCAATCGTTTTTAGGAAGTCATATTACCCTTCCCACAGAGGAAGGGAGTACGACTCCACCAAAAAAAAAGACTGCGGAGGAGGCAACAGACAAGTCAGTTTGCTACCCTGCAAGCAAGCTCTCTTTTAGGTCAGCCGAGAGAGGATAGCGCGTCGTGAGCCACAAGAGGGCTGCCAGTTTGCTTGAAAATATGCCCTGCAGATATGTGTAGTGTTAGGATGTCCTCAGCTGCTTTGTCAGTTATCATCCTCGAGTGTTGGAAAAATTTGGGACCCTCAGCTTTGACTACGAGTACGAGATTGAGTACGAGTACGACTTTTCAAATCTAGTTTGCGTGGTTTAGATAACCGCTTTTCACACCAAGCATTTTTCTAGGGTCTCCTTATCTGCTGGTAAACAACGAGAAGGAGCGAGAGTTCAGTGGATGTGACTGATTTGAAAGTCGCACTCGTACTCAATCTCGTACTCGTACTCTGATCTGAAGGTTCCTAATGACGGTTAGAGCGTCCCGTGATGCCCTGATTACAATATTAGCTTCAAACCTCATTAATAATTCATAAGCCCATTGACCTATCAAATGGTCGGTAAAACATCACGTCGTATGCTAATTTCCAACGTTCACAAAAGCATCATTGTTATGAACTCTCTTGACCCACGCTTTTCCAGGAACCTTTTTGAAGCCGTTCAAAAAACTCGTAGCACGTGTTTTATCGGGTCTAAAACCACCCGGCTGCTCTTGGTTTTTAATCTCGATAAAACACTGCTGCTCGTGTTTTAAACATTAGCGTGAAGAGGGTTATCTAATGGCGAAATCAATCATGTACGGTATTGCAGTTTGTCTCGCTTTTATTTCTGTTTTAGATAGTGAGCCAGGTTATACCCTTCCAAGTTAACAGCACTAGAATGCTTATTCGCGGAGATCTGTGAGGTCGAAGCTCATCCATAATGAGAGTAGTATTTTATACTTCTTAGCGATAGCAGAGCGGGCGAAACGCGAGATTGCGCAAAAACCGTGTCTCCACGCAGGAGGCGATTTTAGCGCGCCCTCTCATATTTCGCCTGTTCTGTACAATTATCCCTGAGAGAACTAAGAGGCTACTCGTAGCCTAGAGAGCATTTGACACCATAGATATACGTGAGAGCTCTTTTACGATTGAAGTTTATTGACCTTCTGGGCTGAGTTGCTCGAAGCATGGTTAGCGCTAACCGTTGGTTAAGAGGTATTAAAACCTATAGGTTGTCATGGTATTTAACCCGGGTTAGCGCTAACCATGCTTCGAGCAACTGGGCCCTAACTTTTAGTCGTGTGACAGTGGCGCCGGGCGGGCACATTCCAAGCCTTACATTTTCTCCCTGAGGAGTAAGCTCGTGAAATAAGACAAAATGAGAGAATTGGAAAAACTCACTTTAACGAACGTGAATGTATTCGAACATGCGCTTTAGACAAATGTTTTCTTACTTTGTGCGTTTCTTTCTGTGCTGAACATGCTTACACCAGCACAATAATTTAATATGACAGCAATGTTTTCTATCTGTTTGCAGATGTTGTTAGCTGTAAGTATTGGCTGGCTTCAGGATCCAATGAGTCTACAATTCATATCCATGATCTTAGCAGTGTGTTAGGTACGTTGCCACCCATAAAAGAAGGTCATTCTTGTTGTTGTTGCCCTTTGCTTTCCTTTGCGGTTGTATCAGGGTTGTATCATATTCTACATGTATCTACCCATCTTGTTATGATTAACAGCTTCATCTCTGATTTCGCCAAATGAAAGAGAGATTGGATATGTCGGAATTCCATTGGTTATAAAATGGAAATAAGTTAATACACTGTATGTAACACACCAGCAAGGCATCCAAAGTGTTCTCTTTCTCGATTTAACTGACTGGACCATTTCAGGTAAAATCGACCGTTGTGTAAATGGACAAACAGGGTGGAAGTACATTGTTTACAAGTTTGAGAAATATGAAATCCGCGGACTTCAAATCATTTCCATAAAACGTGAAATTAAAAAAAAAAAAAGACGAATTTAAAGCCTTACTTGTTTGATGTAAGATTCTTCTGTTCAATCTGGAGCGACATAGCCACGCTAAAATTTTCCCGCTGCTTTGACAAGGTTTGAAAAAAAAAAAAACCTTTGACCCAGTTGTCGCTATAATGTAGAGTCCATTTTCTTTTTAGACTTCAAATTTCACGGAAATTGTGGGAGTTCTATCTTATTTATTTATTTGTTTGTTTAGTTATCATACATTGTGTCTTTTGCTGTGCTCGCCAGCAGTTTAAAGCTCTGTCATATGTTGGGGTTACTTACAAAGCTGTCGTAGCACAAGGCCACCCAGCTACACCAAAATACGTCTCTTCCGTGAAACTTGCCCCAGGTCAAAGTGTCCATTAATCGAAGTTCTCGTACTTTTCACGCGCAGGTGATTCATCAAGTTCCAGGCCTCGCTCGGCACCCATCACTGAGTGTTTCCGTCAGCTATCAGGTCACTCGGGCCGAGTAACTGGTTTGAGCTGGAGTCCTCATCAGTCTGAACTGCTGCTATCTTCTTCCTACGATGGAACCGCTCAGGTGAGCCAGTCAGTCATTTGCCACTCTGAGTCTTGTGGGCAACAGTTTCCCTTAAGGTGGCCGAATACAGTGTTTTAGTGTACAGGTGTTAGAAGACGTTATTTGGAAACTATGTATTTTTCGACGCCCAAAATTGGTATGGTGTAAGACTAACTAAGAAGGAATGTATTTTCGTAGGTCTTGTTGAGCTAAGTACCGTTTCCATGGCAATGCAGCGAACTATTAAACGTCCATAAATAGTAGGTTTCCTTCATATTTGGAAAATGTACTCATTAGTTTTTTTCAATTTTTTGTATCCAGAAAAACTCACAAAATACTGACACAGTTGCACTATTTTCATGTAATTTTAACAGAGAGATCTCCTATAAATATTGATTTTGCATTTTAATGTTTTGTGAAGATACCCTCTGTTAGATTTAAGTTTCTCTTTGTAGGCGAGTTACGCTTTTAGGCAACTATTTTCATGCCAAATGTCACGAAATTCTAATGAGCGGTTCCTTAGAAAACAGTTCATTTCCGAGAAAACAACCAGTCGCAATTTTTTGGTCGAATGCGCATGCGTGGCTTTAATTGGGTTTCATGGCAAAGATGAAAAGCATGCAAAAGGTCTTGGTGAATGACTTTTTTGCTCGGAAAGAAAAGAAAAAGAGTTCAGAAACGAGAAACTTCGTTATTTAGGATCAAAACTTAACTTTATTATCCATTTCATGTGAAATTGAGAGATCACTTTATCGACCGCCGTATTCGCGTACCACAACCCTAGCGCGCGTAATAGCATCCGTAACAGAATCTGTTTAGCGCGCGCAAACTGTGTTCGGCCGCCTTAAGTCATCGACCTCTAAAGGAGTCCTCAATGAAATGTTCACAAAAGACATGAGATCTTTACCTTCTGATGCTTTTAAAATTTCATTACTTAAAAATTTTAAATCTCAATAAGTTTTCCCTTAGTGTGACATCTCTTAGTTCATCCATTTTTTTATATTTTTTAGTATTTATAATAATTATTTTAATACGTTGTCACTTTTTTCTATGCAGTATCCTATTGAAAACCACATTATGTGACATAAGCCATCCGTAAAAAGAACTTTCTTATTATTAAATTATTAAAAGGCGAACCCCGTTTGCAATGCCTCACATTACTGGTCCAGAGAACAAAAGAACGAACAACAAAACATTGCTCCTAGCCTTAGAAACAATGCAGCTGCAGGTTATCAGGGTCCAGATTTGCTCTGACGAAGTGCTGACGCTCGAAACGTCAGCACTCAAATCTCTTTACGGTTTAGTTATCAACTCTGTTGATAAACCAAACATTCGTTTCTACTCCCGACCGACGCAGCACCGCAGTTTCTTTAGAAACTAACCCCCTTATCCAGTGATAGTAGAGCTTAGAACGGGTGTAGGCTTACTTTCTTACGGCCATCCCCAGCATGCTGACACCTTCTCTGCCTAATGGCCACGTGACCATGTTTATCCTATATCTGCCGCTTGCTGTTTACAGTTTCTCAGTTACAGTTTCTTTACAGCCAAAATTATTGTGTACTGTTCTCTTCTATGTAGTCATTTTGTCAAGAAAACATCAACGCGAATCTCACGTTTACGGTTTTCCGTAAACGCGATTCTAAATCTCTGTTGTTTTTCTACTTGCAGGTATGGGATGTGTTTAAAGGAGAGCCTCTGTACAACTTTCGTGGCCACAGCAGCCGTGTGATGTGTGTAGTGTGGAGTTATCTTGATCCTGACTTGGTCTACAGTGGCGGAGAGGACGGCACAGTGCGACCATGGAGACCATCAATGCAACAGAATCGACAGCCCCCTGTGCCAGGTAGAAGGTCCATTTTTCCATGCTCCTGTATCTTTATCAGTCTTTTGGAACGCTTAGTTTTACGTTGTCTTTTCTCGAGATACAGTGTTCTCGCAAAAACTCGCCGAACATTCCATTCGTAAGGTTTTGGTTTTGCCTTTGAGAACCCTCGATCTTGAGGCTCCTAGCAAAGTAAACGGAATCATGAGACTTATTTATGTAAGATGCATGGTTTTCGGAAACCTTTATTTATTTACTTGTCTATTTATTGGAATGCAGATAAGAAAATGGCCCATTCTGCGAGCAAGTCTTCCAAGAGCAAAAAGGCCAAGCAAAAAGCGAAAGGAAAGGTGGAATCCATTGACAATGGATCATGGAGACAAGAGAGGGAAGCGAAACAAGAGAGTGATGCAATTAACGACGTACAGACACCAAATAAATCCAATGACAAGTCAAAAGAAACGACGCCAAATTCGTGCGAGGTTGCAGAGATCCAGCAGGGAGTTGACACTCCTCGGAGTGAAAAGAAAGGAATGAACTTACAGGATGAGAGTGCAGAGAAAGGATCGGTGATAGATACTGTGGAAGGAAATGAGGACAAGAACGGAACTGTCGAAAAGGGTACATTAGAGCTGAAAGAAGCAGTGTCGTTTGTGGGGAATACAGACATGAGTCTTGTGAGAAGTGAAGGAGTGAATCTCGCTGATGGGTATGAAAGTGGGAAGAAAACGACAGCTGTCGTTGTTCAATCACAGCCTGTCATGCCTTTGCGATCCAGAGGTGAGTTTCAAACCTCCACGTTTTGTCACTCCCTTTGTTTTCCGTGTGTGAAGAGAGGCACTGGGATTAAGGTGTACATGTATTGAACCCATCCGTGCGCTCTCATTGGACAAAATGTGTCACGTGGTAAAGAATCGGAGGACGTTTATCAGACGATTTACCTCGGCCGATTTTACGGATAAGAACAAAATGAAGAAAAGAAGTTCGTTGTAACTTTTTTAAAATTTACCCAAAGCCTAATAAAATCCACTTAAGCTCATCACAGGTGCCCCAAGATTCACGAGTGTTTGTTTTACCTTTGTAATGTAGGCGCCAGGTGTCACCTAATTTGAGCTTTACGATAGCCGTTGAAAATAACAAAATCACAGGGGTTTATAAGGGGGAATAATGTTTGAGCTTCACGATAGCTATTGCATAATAACAAAATTATAGGGATTTGTAAGGGGGAATGTTTGAGCTTCACGATAGCCGTTGCATAACAACAAAATTAGGGATTTATAAGGAGAAATAGTGTTTCCTATTTGAAGGTAAAGAATTGGAACGATTTCGAATAAAAAATGCCCACTTGAATTGCCTTTTTTGCTTAGTCAGTTTGTGTTGTTTTGGGTCGATACGAAGCGATTCCTTGAGTTTGAGTTCCGCCGTGTCGACCTCCATTAAGCGGCAATTTCTACTGCACTTGGAGATTTTGCTGTTCTGAATGGAAATGTGTCGAGAGAAAATTAACAAATCAACAGCAGTTTTCTATGGTCTATAGCTATTCAGACCTCATACCACTGCCTAACGACTGCTACTACTTGGAATGGCACCT
This sequence comes from Pavona decussata, assembly GCF_977016875.1. Classification (NCBI taxonomy): domain Eukaryota; kingdom Metazoa; phylum Cnidaria; class Anthozoa; order Scleractinia; family Agariciidae; genus Pavona; species Pavona decussata. The sequence goes on from NW_028145471.1 coordinate 1,991,669, forward strand.
GAGAGGGACGGTATCTGAACTGAGCCTTGCCTGCTCTCAAAGAGATTGAACTCTCGTTATTGTCCAGTTTTGTGGTCGTTTCAGCGGACGCAGGCGGACACCCATGGGACCAGAAAAATGTCCGCTTAAGAGAGGTTTCCGCTCTTGGGAGGTTAAAAATGTAGAGTATGTATGTAGCTGAGAACATGACCAAGTGTCCGCTTACGAGAGGTAATAATAATAATGACCCTTTTTAACGTGTCAAGCAACAATCTAGCAGGGGAGATTCCCGCAGGTGTCTGCATGCGGGAGGTGTCCGTAAGCGGAGGTTTGACTGCAGTGTTTTTTTATTCATCAGTATCACTGGAGCCTTGCTCGTCCTCCTCATCCTCCAAAAAGAAGAAAAAAGTCAAGTCCATGTTTCCACTTTCTGCTGTTGCTGACAACAAATCCAAAGCAGTGACTCAAGAAGAATGCGTCGAGCTGACCAGAATACTTTACGGTAGGGCTATCAACAGAAAATAAGTTGACAATAAATGAATCCAATCCGTATTGCTAATGGTGGTGATAGAGACTAGAGGTGCTTACCATTTACGCAAACCACCCGGATGAAAATGTGCGGCATAAATACGAAATGATTTAGCTTGTCTTAACAGAAGATTGATAACATGCCAAATGTATGGACATCAGCTGTAAATCCCAAAAGGAGTAATAAAAATGCATCTCTTTGACCAGAAGCCCATAATTTCAGAAGTACTCCAAATGGAATGATACGTACCATTTGATTTTCAAACTGAAATTTCGGGGTTTTCCATGTAAATGGTAAGCACCCCTTGTTTAGTAGTCACTATAGCCTCTTAGCTTTCGATTAAAGCCGCTTATTGTTATAGATGTCCAGAAATTATTGGCCAGGATTGTAGAATAATGTGCACGGAAGGTTTGTACGTGCTAATTGCCGTCAAAGCAACAGCTTTTTCTTTTACAATTCGTTTACAGGTCAGACTGGTGACAGTAGTTCTCAGAGCACCTCTCCCCTTGGTGAGGCAGGTTCAGACGGACTTGTTAACCTTGGATTGTTTGCTGACCGGCGTGCAGCGTACAGAATGCTGGCTACAGAGGGTACGTGTGTTTTCTGAGCTTATCACTGTTTCATTTTTAACCCTGTTGCCTTCAACGTCTCACTGGGGACAGTACTGATCAGAGTATGAGTACCAGATTTTTGGAGTACTAGGAAGACTTTCAAGTTTCAAATCAGTCAAATCCTCAGAATCCTCGCTCCTTCCCGTTGTTTATCAGCAGATAAGGAGACTCTAGAAACAAGATTGGTGTGACAAGCGGTTATCTAAACCAAGCAAAGTAGATTTGAAAAGTCGCACTCGTAGTCAAATCTGAACGTCCTTAATACCTTTCCTTAAGCATTGCTTTCAAGGCTTATACCTTCATCGTATTCCAGAATTACAAATCCCTGTCCAACAATGATTTTAGATACGGAATGCACTGGGTCAGGTATTGGGGCCACTGCTGTGGTCCAAGGATTGGAAACTGTCAAACAATACAAGGGATGCGCCATTATCAGCAGTCTTCACAAGTAACATTCGCAACATTGGTCTCTTGCCTTGCTAGAATCTGGTAGTTGTCATTCATGTGTCTTAAGCAACACTTAGCTTTCTGTATATCTCGTTTTAACTTTCATATATGTATTTCGTGAATTAGGATTTTGTAACTTAGTAGTGACAATTTTTTGCGTTCGACGAAGGAGACGCATACTAATCTGTTGGGTGCGTGTGTTTTCATGTGCGTGTCCTGTGCAAACCAGTAGATCCTTTTCTTTTATCTTTTCGTCGCCATTTTGAATGACGTCGTATTGTTGTTCCCCAAATAGACATTTCGAACGCACTCGCTAATCTTTGATTACAACTAGTAGCTACTGTAATTTAATACAACAATCTTAATTTATCTTTAGTGTTCCCAATATCAGTACAGATCGCGCTAGAAGTATATGACACTTAAATAACGTTTGCTACTTACTTTAATCATCGCGCCGTTCTCAATTCATGACTGAGGTTATTTGAAAGCAAGGCTTCGCATATAGTTTTAATTATGAAAATTATGTTTTCTCTTGTGCAGGTCAACACCACAAGGAGAATGGTAACCTTGACTACCGACTTCAGCTGGAGATCTGGAAAGGAAACTTGGGAGGAGCGCTGGAAATGGCAACCAACGGCAAACAGCTGACAGACTGGCTTGTGGCTCTCAGTCCTCTTGGTAACGCACTCTACTTTCTGATCAAAATTCTCCCATCCTTTTCAGTTTTATATTTGGTGCCATGATGTTTGTAAATAAACACATAATCGCAATTGCTTTATGAAGTAAACAGATTAGGCGCTAGAGCACACCACATTACTGAACAATTCGTTACAATGGCGAAGGAGTTTATTTTTAGTAGACGTTTTGGTTAGCATCGCCCTCGCGGTTGCTTTAGCCTCCTACCCACAGTACCCAGACGTCCTTTGGTGCGTCACGTCAGGCAGTCCTCCTCACGTGGGGAGGATTGCGTGACGTGACGAGCCAAAGAACGTCTGCGTAGGAGGCTACGGTTGGTTAAGCTCCAACTTTTTTTGTTCACATGGAACTTGTCTTACAACGGCTATAAATAGTAAGTTGTGGTGTTACAAAATAAGTTGTAATGTAGAAAACACGTTGTTAGTTACGAAGGTAGAACCCACTTTTCGCAACGCCGGATTGCGCCAAAGCTTTTACAAGCGTTTTGTAGTGTAGTCCTACAATTTTTCTCGATGCTGCAACGCATTCTTTTTAGCCGTTGCCAGGCAATTTGTACCAAACTTTGCCTCTTATAGTACCCCTCTAAATTATTTGTTCACAGGTGGACGTGACGTATGGTTGGCTACCACACGAGCGTTTGCTGACCAGTTAGCATCGCAGGGAGCTTATCAGCGCGCGGTGCTGTATTACCTGGCCTGTCATGACACTTACAAGGCGATTGAGGTGTTCAGGAAACAAGCAATGTACAGGTGCCAAAGGAGATTCGTTTCTTTCGTTGCTATTGCTTTTCCGTCATAACGTGTAAATCTAAAGGACATTCTGGTTCCTGTTGGATACGGGTGGCCTGGTTATTTCATGTTTGATGTTCCTTCGAGAATCTGGTAATATCTTTCTTTTTGTGTTTTGGGAACACTTCTTGTATGCGCGTTAATTAAGGTTGCTGAGTCTTCGTTTGGTGCGACCTGTATGTTTGCGACGTCTAACATTATTGGTCCAGAGAACAAAAGAACGAACAACAAAACAGTTCCCCTGGACATAAAAACAATGGAGCTCCAGGTTATCAGGGTCCAGTGAAAATAGAGCTAAGAACATGTGCAGAATTATTGTCTCATTTTAGTACAGTTTTGCCAAATGAAAGGGGGAGAGGGTCGTGGCATAAACTCGTGACCTCAACTCTGGACTTGACCACTTTCCCAATAAAACAAATATTCACTTCACTTGTAGCCACTTAGCGCAGGATTTGAACTTTACCTCCTTAGTCGTACCAAGGTCATCTCACGTCTTTGCCAATGTATTACGCTTTATAATTTTGTTTTGTTTTCAGGGAAGCGATCGCATTGGCCAAAGTACGGCTATCGCCTCTAGACCCAGTCCTTTTTGATCTGTACAGTGCCTGGGCCAGGAAATTGGAGACTGAAAATTCTTTTGAACAAGCAGCCAAATGGTAAGCTTCAATAACGTCGATGCGTCTTAACACAAGCAGGGTGTCTGGAATGTTACGAAATGTCACGCATGCTTTGAAGTGACTGTCACGTGAAGCGAGTAAAGAGTGACAACCACGTGGTTTTACGTGTTCGAGTGTCTGTCCCATGCGTGGCTCTGATGATTTGAATCGTGCATTCCGATTGCCTGCACTTGTAATCGAAATATTTTTACTTGGACCAGTCTATAACTGCAGCATTGCGGAATAACCCCAAATAAAACAATATTATACACTTAATGTATGGTCCCGAGGGAAAGAGTTAGTTTTGTTTTCCCGAGAGTCCTGATGTACATCAGGACTCGAGGGAAAACAAAACTAACTAGTTTCCCGCGGGACCATACGTTAAGTGCTTTGTAATATATTTAGACTTTCAATTCCCTTCTACAATCACAGCAAAACAAACAAACAAACAAACAACTGAGAGGGCAACAACTGCGGAATTGTATCCCGCTCGGGATACATTTGTATTTGATCAGGGACACGTGACCAAGAATCAACTAATCACAGTGCTCGTTTCATTGAGTGAAAGTCTAGGTATATAACAATGGTACATGTATACCATTTACTAAAAATTCTCGGAAATTCCGGGTGGGATGAAAATGGAACGCGATCTTTTGGCCTTGTCAACAAAAATCCGTTTTCGGTCGTTTTTACATGAAAAAGGGAATTTTCTATCTAGTTTAATACGTCTTCCGTCCACACGTGTACCAGTGAAAAAATGCCCCAAAAAAGGAACGAATTTTAATGACCTGTGGTCGGCAACAACGAATGGAAACGGAGGCCTTCGACAACGCTGACGTGATAACGTCAGTAGGAATTACTATTTTCGATCGTTTGAAATCCTTTACATGTGGACAGCAAAACAAATGAAAACGGATACTTGTGGGCGTAAAACGCGTTTGTAAAAATCTTATTTTTCAAATGAAAGGTGCTAAGTTTTGAGGAATATTTGACAGAGTATTGGATCAGATTCATTATGCTTAGATTTTTCACTGTCATTTGCAAGCTGAAGTGCCCAATACATAATAATCCAGCTTCGCTGTTATATTCTTTCAGTTACTTGGCAGTTCATTCCTCAGCTGAAGCGGTGCGGGTTTTATGTCGTCGCGGCGATCAGCCTTCACTCAGGACGGCGCTGCAGGTATTGTGCGAGGCCTTGTGTTTTGCTTTTTCTTCTTAATTGTTGTTTTCCTTGGGATTGCGGATATCTAACAAAGTCTGTAGGAAATCAACAAGTCTGTTATTTAAAGTGGAACCTTCCGGCTCAAATGAGCACCTCTTTGCGTCGCGGTCAAACGTTTTTTTGTCATACCTTGAGTTTACTAAATCATTTAACAATTTCTGATGTTTCCGTAGACAAAAAACTAAAGTAAAACAAGTTTCAGCCGTTTCACAATTTTCTTGTAGAAAAGCCTAAATTTAGTATAGCAAAACAAATGGAATGAGGAAGAAATCTTAGCTTTTCTCGAGACTACAATAACTAAACATGCCAAAAATACTATTTCCACAAAATGAAAAATGTCGTTTTTTCTCTATCGAACCACCTTAAAGGAAACCTCCACTCTTGAAATAAATTGACGTTAAATTGTTGAAAATACAATCTAACTTCAAATTTCGTTGAAAAACATGGAAATAATATTTCTGTGTCGACAAAACAGAATTTGATTATCGCCTATTTTTCATTTCAAATTTCCGGGCGCCGCCATCTTGGATTTCATGACGTAATACGGTTGCTCTATTGTTTCACACAAACGAACTTCTGCTTACTTACAACAGCGGCAACCGTGTGACGTCATAAAATCCAAAATGGCGGCGCCCGGGAAATTTAAAATCGAAAATAGGCGATAGTCATATCTAATATTTAGCACACTTGAATGTCACTTTTTACTTTTTAAACTAAAATTTAGAATTTAGACACTATTTCCGACAATTTACCGTCAATTTGTTGTCGGAGTGGAGGATCCCTGTAACAGTGAAGTATGCGGAGACTGATCGTCCATGGGTATGTTTTCTGTTTGAATGCATGTCACCCGGAAAACCGATTCACTTAAAGGTTCCTGTAACATTTTTAGTTCATCGTAAAAAGTTTAGTAAACTCATAAAGTCACAAAAAACTTGTAAGCTTTGAGCTCTCAAATACAAACCTTTTCTTATCTTTTGACGTTTGACCGCGGCCAGCAATCGTAAAGTGCTATGTCTTCTCTTATCCTAGCGACTGACCTATGCACTCAAACTCCCACTGAAACTTTCCCATGCCCAGGCTTGTAAGGAGGTATATAATATTACTAGGATCAAAGGGATAGGAACAGGGATCGCTTGCCTCAGAATCTGGATCAACAGGTTTTTACTTAGGGATCAGGGATCGGGCTGTGTTATGTTTGTGCTCCTGCAAATCACACTATCAGTTATCGAAAATCAGAAGTTTGGGTACAAAAAAAATGAGGATAATCGGTGGTAAAATATAGAGTGTGTGCACGGCGGCCATGTTGGAGGACTAAAACAATAGAAGATGTTTGCATAAAAATAGAATATATTTCCCAAAGGAATGTCATTGTATTGTTTTGGTCCTCCAACATGGCCGTCGTGCACACACTCTATACTTCGTTACTACCCTACTATAACGGCCTCAGCTCTAGATCAGCTACTGCCGCCAGAAAATTCGTCTGAGGGTGGCCGTTGTCGGAAGAGTTCATTCGCTATTTGTTGGATCTTCAACTATTACAGACTGGTGGAAAACTTTTTTGCCCTCTTCCCAGCATCACTAAACATCGGTGTGTATCTTTTTCAGGTTGCATTGCTTTGTAATGAGACTGAAGTAGCCATTTCGCTTAGCCTTCGTCTCACGCAGTCGTATTTAATGACATCACACTGGAAGGAGGCTCGTGACATTTTGATTGGCTGTCCTGGAGTCGAGGTAACTTCTACATGTGCCTAATATTACGTGATGATGAGTAAGCGAAAGAAATAAGTGAAGCATCACCATCTTCGGCGTTCAATTTGGAAACTCCAAACAATTTTCCATGTTCCATTTTGAAAAACAACAATGTCAACACACAACAGAGGTATTTGCTGAACGGCTCCCATTTGAATAGCCACACTCTAGAATTTTATCCATATATAGACCCAAACGTTAGAAGCACATTGTACAAGTTAATCATTAACATTTCAGCGAAGTACTGCTTGGTAGCTTTTCATTTAAATGGTCACACTTTCTTGTATATATTCAAAAGTAAGAACGATTTAACCGCGTTCACTAGTCGCGAGTTTTTTGCTCTCTGTCACCATTTTTTCGACTCTATTCAGCCTCACATATTAAACGTCTGTGTGCATGAATTGTTGCTCGTGACGCTCATTGAAGAACAAGTCGTCAGCGAAGATACCTGTGAAGATGCTAAACGAACCAAGATAAGTTCCTTCCTCAAGACCGACACGAACACCAGGGAACCATGGGGTAAGTTACTATATTTTATTGTCGTAAAATCGTGTCTTGTCCGTCCCTCCATTGCCCATCTCCTCCCCTCCCCTCTCCTCTCCTCTCCTCTCCTCTTACCTCTCCTCTCTTCTCTTCTTCTCCCGTCCCCTCCCTTCTCCTCTCCATTCTCCTTTCGTCTCCTCTTACCTCTCCTCTCTTCTCTTCCTCTCCCCTCCTCTCCCCTCTCCTCTCCTCTCCTCTCCCCTCTCCTCTCTTCTCCTCTTACCTCTCCTCTCTTCTTCTCCCCTCCCCTCCCTTCTCCTCTCCTCTCCCTCCCCTCTCCTCTTACCTCTCTTCTCTTCTCTCCTTCTCCCCTCTCCTCCCTTCTCCTCTCAACTTCAACTCTCCCTCCTCTCCCCTCCCCTCTCCTCTCCTCTCTTCTCTTCTGCCCTTCTCCCCTCTCCTGCCTTCTTCTTTTCTCCCCTCTCCTCCCTTCTCCTCTCCTCTCCTCTCCTCCCCTCTCCTCTCCTCTTACCTCTCCTCTCTCCTCTGTTCTCCTCTTCTTCCCTCTCCTCTCCTCTCCTCTCCTTACCCCATCCCTTCCCATCCTCGTTTATCAATCTTTTACCGTACCACAAGCTCAACAAAATATTCCTTTCCTGTTAGGGACGTACTCCTACATGGACACTCCCTGCTGTGAATCACCTTGGATAGCCAATAGCAAGCCCGGCAAGTGGTTCGTTGCATGCGTTTTACAAGCTTGGTATGACTGTGGTGTGTTCAAGCCTCATTCGACAATCACTTTGCATCAGACACTGAAGACCTATTACGAGAGTATCTCAACTGGCACAGAAACTATCCCTGAGGTAAAGCAAATTCCATTTAACTTTGTATTCAGCTTGATTTGTCCTAGGTTTTTTTATTCAGTTTGTTAGACAGTACCATGGATTAAAGGGTGGATCGCTATTTATTCTTCTTAAGTTCCTAAACGTAACCTACCCATAAAACGTAGTTAGTGAAAAGTGAACTTGGGGCATTCATGCCTTGGCAGTGTTGTAAATAAATGCCAACAGTAAACAAATCAATCAACCAATCACGAAGTGCAAAGTGGGCCTTTACAAGAACAAAGATGACGAAAACGAACGGTCGAAAACAGTCTTTGGATCACTGAAGGTTTTATTTTCATTCGCAGATAACACTAAGAGCCCTGCCTGCCCTCCCCCTTTTCCCTTCTTCTCCGCTGTCGTTTAACGAGAAAGGGGATGCAACAAAAACTCTTCTTTCGTTAACAACAATATATATCTTATGATGAGAGACTATCATAAAAGCAAAAGAAAGACGCTTTTTTCAATGATTTGCAAACACATCTCCCTCAACTTGTAATTTAATCTTTTTGTTTTTTACTTTCCAGACTTTATCCAGGATGTCCCTGGAGATAACTCTGGGATTGTTATCGGCGCTGACCGGTGATCTTTACGCTGCTTGTCAGTACTGGCTGCAAGCTTTATCAACTTGCAACAAAAACTGCTTGTTTGCCTTGCAACGGCAACTATGTTCCATGCTGCTTCCAGCTGGGATTACATCTTTAGACAATCTTCTCAAGTTAAGTCATGAATTAGGTAGTGTGAACGCTTCTGATGGGACAACGAAAGGTGTGGGTTTAGTGCAACTGTTTCAGCACTTTCAGGCATATTATTGCAAGGCACTACTAACTGAATTATGGTATCGATTACCTGAGGCGCTGGCAATTTTTCAGTGTGACCAGAAGGAGTCTGTTGATGAGACTGTGAAGAGCCGCACTGAGACTGAGATTTCGTTCGGCCTGGGTGAATCCGAAGGTTACTTGCAGTCGGTGTCCAAGGCGAGTAAGTATAGAAGCACTTCGGGAATCTCTGACTCTAACCGAATCAATGGCGACGAGAAATTCGGAGGAGCAGTCGAAGCAAGTGAAGTTTGTATCACTGCTGTTGATGATGAGAATGAAAACAAGGCTTTTGATGCAAAAGAATTTCTCTTGGCAAAGGAAAGTCCCATGGTTGGGAAACAGAATTTGAAGTCGACTTTGGAGAACTTCGAGACTGTATTGCTCTCAGGTCATCACGTTAAACTTAGTAATCTGCGAGCGCTGCTCACTGAAATCAGAAAGGCAATGTTGCTGAAGAGGTCGCGGCAATTTCTACAAGCAGGATCTGCTGGAAAGCATTTAAGCCAGAAGAAAAAGAAAGACAAGAAGCTGAAGACTCAGACGCTCCAGTTGGTGGGCTTTTCCAGAAACTCTAGTGAAGGCGATCCAACAAGTGAGACTGCCAGTGGGAGCAGTTCAGTGGAGTGTACTCAGAGCAGTCAGATGGAGCATACAGAAGATGAAGGAGCTCTAACTGAAGAGTCATGTTCACTGGTAGAAGCGCTAGACATAACTGGAAGAGATGAGTCAGAAAAGCGGGATTCTGGTGGGGATGAGGAGCGTATGAATGAGTGTCTAGCTGTTAATAGATCAGTTGGAGTAGATACTCAGAGTGAAGTTGTGACGAAAGGTTTGACGACCCCAGATGGAAGACTCCCAATTGACTTGAGATTCATGACCAGTGATACGAGCTTGGAGTTTCTGGAACAGGAGGAAAGAAAAGTTCTAAAGGAGGTCGAACAGTTTGATTTGAAGGTTTGTTATTCAGTACTAAGTCTTGTTTTAAATACACGCACAATCTTAGCTCCTTGATAAGGGCTTCATGCTACGGAAAGCAACTGTAAGAGCCTATCGGGTTTTTTGGTTGCTTTCTCGATCGCTGTCAGCGAACGAAACTTTAAAAGACGGAGCGCACTGTAAAAGGGGCTCCTCAGTTCATTTGTCGATCAACAGTGAGCAGCACAGTAGCTTAAAATTAGTCGGAATAAATTTCCGTAGTTTTCTCTAGTATAACTGAGTAGATAAAAACAAAACAGGTTTGCCTTATTTCAGTAAAACCTACCTTTTAAAAAGTTCTGTTGTAGAACGCCCCGTAACCCCCTCTTCCCCCCTCCCCCGCCTACTAACAACAAAACCCTCTTTCAAAACATCATGGATCCGCCCTTGAATTGCTGGAACCAAGGAAGGTGAAACAAATCACAACAGTATGTCTACGCTAACGCTTATAATTCCACAAATTTTAAACTCATTCTCTATATTACCAGTAAGTGTTCCAGTACGTGTTCCAGTTATTTCAACTCACAACAAATTCTTGAATTTCAAAGTGCAAAATCGTCAAGCATTCTTGCAGTAAACGAAGTATTGCATCAGAGTTCAAACGTTCGTGCAAAATCAAAAGTGGCTGAAGCTATGTGCTTTTCATAGTGCGTGTGCATTGTGCACGTCTCACGTTCTCTCGTATTGTGCAACCGGCAGTGCAAATGTGCAGCCAGGGTGAATGTCCTCCTCGCGTATTTTACTGACTGCTATCCTTCTCCAGTACATACCAAACAAGTAATAGTGTTGGAATAAATGTGATGGTATATTTTAAGCCTGGTGAATAAATGATGGACGTATTTTTTCAGTCAGTGACACAGGTATACTCGAAAAGCGGCCTTAGCTCTCACGAGTCTCCTGTAGCTCAGTGGTAGAGCATCCAAACTAATAATAGGAAGATCTTAGGTTCGACTCCTGTTGGGAGAACTCGGGTTTTCTTTTTCCGAGTATGCCTGCATCAATGACTGAAAAAACAACAACAACACATCTATCACATAATAGTGAAACGAATGCACTCGAATCTCTTTACGGTGGCCAGTTTATGTTTATTTATAAACTCTGTTGATAAGCCATGCATTCGTCTCCACTCCCCCACCTACACAGCACCACAGTTTCTTTAAAAACTAACCCCTTTATCACGTAATAGTGTTTTTCGCGCGCTCTGATTGGCTGTTCAAACTCTCGATAGTATTTACCATTCACCTCGCAGTATTGCCCTTGGTTTTGCGCCTGGCATTTGTCAGGAAAAACAATTATTTCTTGAGGATGGTTATCCTCTGGTTTAGCGTATACTAAAAGAATTATTCGCTTCAGTGTCCGGCGTTGAGTGGCGGTAGAGCGATGAAGAATTTCGCTCTGTTTTCAGTTTTTGCGTAAGCATCAAAGGCAAAAATTATTTTGCGCTTTTTTTTTTTTTTTTTTTTTTTTTTTTTTTTTTTTTTTTTTTTTTGTCAAGAACACATAAACGAGAATCTCACGTTTGCCGTTTACCGGCCGTAAACGCGATTCTTAATCTCCCTAATTCACCTTGTTGCATCGTAGATTGGAAATAAGCGCCTCTACCTTGAGTAATAATTAAATTATCCTTTTTTCCTCAGGATCTTCCCTTTCCCTCGCCATTGGAGTCTGCTTTGACATTGGGACATTTTTGCGCATGCTCAGAGGGGCTCCCAATACTCGCAGCTGACCTACGCAAAGTCGGAAAAAATGTTGTACTGTGGGCTCAAAATTATGCCCAGGCGTCCACAGATCTGAAAGGAGTCCAGAGACTGACTTAGTTGTACAGTGAAGTTGACTCAGGGAAAATGAATATCGTACGACAGTACTATAACGACCAATAACACCTGGAAGACATACCATAAATGTCGCCGTCAGAAGTTGAGAGTAGCTATTCCCAGTCCAAGTCACGTTGAAGTTGAAATAAATCAGTGAATAAATAATGGTATGGATGCATACGTGTCAGTGATTTTTTCTTACAATATTAAGTAAACAAAAAATGTTTCTACTCAGGGGCCAGGGGCTATCAGGTAATGGTACCGAGACAATCCACTATGAAGAAGTTGTTTTTCATCACTAGATTTGATTCCCACAAAACGTTAAAAAACTTGCGAATTTGAATTCATAGACGAAAATTTTCAATAAAGAAGTTGTTTTCATCACTAAATTTCCTGCCCTCAAATCGTCAACAACTCGTTAATTTGGCTTTAAAGAGAAATTTTTCAATAAAAAGACCGGTGAAACACATTAAAACAACCTGTTTCCAAGTGAACTGTGAAATAAATGCAAGTTTATTTGCGAACGATCATCCATCTGCGAATTTTGGCAGCTAGATGGGCTGTACCTCATTCTTGATGTCTCCGCCGATTATGAATTCAAATCGATTAAAATCAGAGACAATACACCATTTCCGAGTTGCTGTAAACCTCATTATGAAAGCGAGACTAAGTGCAAAGCTTTTCATATGAAAATTAGTTTTGTTTGCATATGAGTGAAAACTAATTTTCATAATAAAAACTTTGCACTTAGCCTCGCTTTCACAATGAGGTTCAACGCAACTCGGAACTGGCCTAATAGTGTGCGGTTTTCGAAACCTTTATTTTAAATTCGTTTATTTCGAGTTTCCTTGAGTATCCAGTGGGTATGTATTCAATGAAGTATTTACGTGTGGAATTAACATGAAAGATAAACTCATTCTCATTACAAGATAATGCATTGCTTGAGGTGAAGTCAGACCTCAATGCTAATTTGGCCACAACAATTTCTGTACCAAAAGACATCTGAACGCAATTCCCTAGAATTAATCCACCGCGCTCTATGAGACCGGAAAAATAGTGTTCCGGGTCCCTTACCGTCCCTTGCCCATCAAGGTAAACCACGGAAATCATTACAAGTGTTTTCCCATCCGTAGGGAGATTCATAACGCACTAAGAGAGAAAATTAGACTTCCGTTTGGCGATTTCCAAAGGTCCCGAATAGGGCGTTGGTATCCTCTGCTGTGGAAAAAGCTTAACGTTGACGTTAGAGGCCACAGATCAGACGGATGACTGCTTGCTTTGTGTTTATAGCCAGTTAAATCAAACGCACTTTATGACACCACTGTTGGATTTTGGAGGATAAATATTGCCCAGGATCGTCCGCGACTGAGGCCAAATGCTGGTCAGTCTAAGGGGTGTTAGGAAGGCTGTTTTAACGTTTATCAAAAATAAGACATGTTAGTCTTTAAATTATGACTATGACATGTTTATAAGCAAGTCCAAGACGAACGATTAACCAAGCGGAATGTCGAGTATTTCCTTTTTGCACGCGTGTACCTTACATCACTATTAAAACGTTCAGGTTTTTCCGGTGAAAAGTCGCTCCTTCAAGAAATTGTGTCTGGGCGCGAAAATGTGCGTAAAAAGGCAAACAATGTCAAATAAAGCCGTTTGTACTACTGTCGTTGTAATCCCTGTCAAAAATTGTAAAAACTGCTGTCGTTATTTGTAATACGTGTCATAAAGCATAATTAAGCCACAAATCACGATGTGTGGCATATGCGCAATGGAATAAATGTGATGTCTCGTCATGTGGGCAAGCCCTGTGATGTATATCACAGAAACGGATAATTATACATTTTACGGACTTTTTACCAAACACGACAGCTTGGATTGCAGATAACAAATTAGGACGTGTTAATAAAATCTGCGAAAGGTAGGTTATTACAAAATGTAACATGCGTTATTAGAATTTACACTGACAGGCATTACAAGTGATTACAAGTCACCATAGCTACTGATCACAATCCACGAAAGTACAAGCGTTCTCTCAATGCAAACGTAAAACCTGATGAAAGCTAGTATTCGGCCCGCTATATTGCCGGTTCAGGTTTAAAATACTGATCAATGCTCACTTTTTGTGTTGCTTATCTTTGCCGTTCAAGATCCCCAACTGGAGTGTACCTTGATCGTACACTCAGATGGCCTTCTTCAATGCAGTTCTTACAATCCTTAAGCTCTTTTCAAGCATCAACGGTTTCATACGTTTTTATGTATAAACGGAGGTTTTCATCCTTTGAATTGGACTTCGGTCCAGCTGGGGACCGTTTCTCGAAAGTCCCGGTAGCTTACGGGCCCGATAAGTGTCTTTGGTGATAACTGTTTCTTAACAGAAGTCAATTTTTGTTAGCTTTGAATACTGAATTTTAAAATCTTATAATTCTATGAAAACATTGGTCAAGTACCATGTCTGTAATCACTAGGTAATTGGCGAAAAAACATTTAAAAATATACTGATGCGGGCCCGGATATGTTACCGGGACTTTCGAGAAACGGGCCCCAGGACGGAAAAGAAGCAACAAAAGAGGAGATTTTAACGAATGATGTTTGTAAGTGAATAGTTATTGTTTAGTAAAAATAGCTTTATATTCAAATCACTACACCGCATGATCACGTCATCCTTTTAAAAACTTTTTTCCCGTAAACGATTAATAGTTGTCGTTCCATTTCGCCTTTACTTCGGCGTTGCTGAAGACATGACTCATGGGACAAAACTGAAGACGAATAAAATAAATGTATACCTACATGACAGAGGGAGGGCGTATGGGAGAGAAAACGAAACATTTTGAATTTTCAATTCAAATTCTAGGGGAGCTCAATTACAATAATAATAACAATCTCTATGCCAGGAGCCCCGAAATTGAAAAGAAGAATGAGAATTAGAAATAATTAAAAATAACTAAAATCATGCTCTTTGACATGTTCCTTAAAAATCAGAAGGGAGTCGATTTCTGAAACAATCCCTTCTTTAATACCCTCGTAAAGGAGTCAGTCCCTACCATTGTTTGTTCTAACGAGTGGAATACACATGGATAGCGTAAGTTCTTTCTCCATGGTATAATAGCAATAGATGTCATTGTTTCTTAAAACATTAAAATCGTAATCAACGAGCCCATATATTTTCGCTAATTAAACTTCTTAATTGTTACTTGTGTAAAAGGGTATGTTGTATCAATTGATTTCAGGATTCCTGTTCGTGTAAAAGCAATAAAATTTTTAAGCAAATGGAAGAACATAAAATCTTGAAACGTACATTTCTAATGCTTGCCATTTTATTAATTTAACATAGTCGTTGGCAATACACATTGTCACTGGGATGACGAAAACTGTACGGAAAATGAAATGTTTATTACGCCTTGTTTTTTTTTTTTTTCTCTTGTTATTATTAACCATTATTTTAGGGAAACCAAAGCGACTATCATTCCTTAATTCCTCAAAGAAAACTTGGTTTTTTTTAATTTTCCTAATTCTAGAACTGACTTGCTTTATTTTTTCTGTTTTATTGATTCCTCTTCATCCCTAATACATGATAATATTGCTAATGATTGTCAAGCGTCTAAGATAGCGATGACCTTAAAATGTCTGCATGTACATTTTATTGAGCACGTTTTCAATCTCGCTAACAATGAAAAATTGTACTCTTCTTGTTCGAATGTTTTTTTTTTCGTCTTGTCCCCTGCGGCTAAAGCCCTTTCAAAAGTACAGACGAATGGCCCCTCTTTACCATAACAAGGCGAAATTTTGCCAGATGTGAGAAGTCAAAATTTTCCAATGATTATTTTGTTTATTTACGTTTTCTTCTCTCACACTTATTTTAATTGAAAAAGATAGAAGAGCACATGG
Organism: Pavona decussata; assembly: GCF_977016875.1. NCBI lineage: Eukaryota > Metazoa > Cnidaria > Anthozoa > Scleractinia > Agariciidae > Pavona > Pavona decussata. The sequence continues at coordinate 2,007,202 of NW_028145471.1, forward strand.
GTTTTGCATGGATAAAAAAGAAATGGAGTTAAACAAAAGGATTTTGAACCGGCTGCAATTTTCAATGCGTGTTTTGTCCTTTTTGGACAGGGGCACAATACACCCTTAACTAGCAGTTTGTTAGATGCGATAACAGATGCTAGCGACTGTTTCCTCTGCATTTAACTGACTTCGTACTGCAACAATACTGGGGTCTTGCTCTTATAATTCTTGGCTAAAAGGTCACTTGTTTAAGCGTCAGTCTATTCCTAAAGAAATCCAACTGTGTGGCTCCTTTGAATTATATATATAACTTTTCGACTAGCGATGAATATTTTTTTTCTTACTTTTGTCTGTTTGGAGCCGGTCGTCCTTTATCTTACCACCTACACAAAAAGGGCTGCTGTCGTTAGGCGATAAATGTTATTTCATGACTGTGGCTCTCGACTGTAAATTTGGTTTAAATACATTTTATATTTAGAGCATGTTTTATTCGTGTCGTGTGTTATGAAACACTACTTGGTTCCCGTTGACTGTATGATCGCCCGTTTCTTCTGCTCTTGCACATGATAATCTCTTTAAAGCCTTGCCGAAATTTTTTGTTCATTACTCCATAAATGATCGGATTGCAGCCACTGTTCAACATGGCCAGCCAAGTGGTTGTAGCGAAGTACGCGTCCGGCCAGCTATTCCTGCAGGTTTCAAATAATAAACATGTCATTCCAATAAAATGAGGTGCCCAGCAGAACATGAATGTCCCCATCACGATAAGAAGCGTTTTGGCAGCTCTCGTTTCTCTCCTAAACTTCTCCTTTGCTTCTCTATCTTTGGCTTTTTCCTTCGCCGTCGGAGTTGCGGCCACCGTGGTTGAGTTCTTCTCGACGCCGAAGGCAACCGGCACGGCTACCATTGTCTGTAACGTTTGTTCTTGAAGCTCTCCAACGCGCGGTGAAATTTTCTTCGATTGTTTCCTCGCTGCGCGAAGTATGTGATAGTAGCAGTAGGCCATGATCATTAGCGGGGCGAAGAAGCCGACGGAGAAGATGAACATAGTGTAGGGAATGTTTTGTCCCCAATCTGCAGTGCAGATCGACTCGTTCGTGATGTATGTGTAACTGGCCCAACCGAATACGGGAAGAAAGGCGCAAGTGATTGCATGGAACCAAACGTACGTAACCATACCGAGTGCGATTCGCTTGGTCATGATCAGAGGATACTGGAGCGGTTTGATAATGGCCACGTACCTGTCTATTGATACGGCCGCTAACGATAGCATAGAAGCGATACAAAATATCGAGTTGAGCATGCCGTTGATCTCGCACCAAATGTCCCCGAAGATCCAATGGTACGTAATGGACGAGGCCATGGTGAATGGCATCCCGAGAAGAGCGAGGAGGAAATCCGCCATGGCGAGATTAGCTATGAACACGCTGGTGATGCTGCGAAGGCTGTAATTTCGATAGATAGCGAGAAGAATCAGCGTGTTTCCGATGAGAGATGAAAGTATAATGACGAGAAGAAAGGCCGCCTGGATGGCGATGGCAGCCTGGGATCGTGTGTCTTCATCAACTTCTGAACCCATGACCACGTGCAGTCGGTTGTGTTCTCAGTGTACGTCATAAGGCGCTAAAATCCATCGTTTCTGGTGTCGAGTTCAACTCTTCAGGATGCAGCCAGTTTGTTGACGTGATTTGTTCCTGTCGCCTTGTTGTTGATCCAGTTAGGAATAGGTAAACTGTTATGACTGCCAAAATTACTCCACGAAAACGTGACCGATCACCACATTGGAGCACTACTGTTTTGATTCTCTCATTCGTGTTTTCACTTTTTCGGTAAAATCTCCAACCGGCTACGTTCTCAGAACTACGAATACTCGTTTATCCTGATGCTTCCAGCGACTGCTTACTCATAAAATATTCACCACAATATTCCGTGAGGTGCAGTCTCTATGACTACACCATATATACCTTAATTATTTCTTGGTATGCCTTTGTAGAATTAAATTTGTTTTCTGTGTATATTTACCGAAACAATGTTTCTGAAATCTTCGCTAAAGCAATGACGTAGATGATAACAATACGAGATGCATTTTCCGAACGGATGTGATCATGCACTATTTTACAATGAGTGATGTGTTTATGAATGCATTTGACGCGGCCAAGAACCACCTGCCTTGATTCCAATGATCTGAAACAAATAAAAATAAAGTTCAGTTTGTCAGGATACTTAGAAAATGCAGCATCATTTTTCGCTCGATTTCTCTTAGAGGAAGAAAGATGGGTTTTTTTTATCTATTTATTCTCAAACTGGACAGTAACAGCACCAATTGTCACTTTGACCAGTCTTTCTGAAATTTCATTTCTATAACATTTGACAAGTTACGCAAGCTATTGGTTTGTGGTTTTTTAAACGAGATACATAATGAGATATGGTAGAGCTAATGCTAAATTAGCATTCATCAGTGATGTAGATTTTGATCAGTAATCCAAATTACTTTGATTGAAATGATAACAGCGCAAAGGAATCGGAGCTAATTTTTGCGTTTGATTCTTTTTTCAAAATCGTCGCTCGAAATAGTCAATATTTGCTTTTATTCGCCGCATTCGTTATTTTTTTCACGTTAAAACAAATGTTATGCCATAAGGAAATACAAATATTTAATATTTAATACAATTGGTAAGCTGTTTTCTGTTGACAATGTGTTTATTTGATTGTTTTATCTTGTTTATGGCCGAAAGTTTTCCCACTTATGTTAATAATAAGAGTGGAAATAAATCAAAAATTATTTAGACTCTTCTCACAAGCGTATCTTTTCTGTATGTTTTCCGCTCTTCGTTCTTTTCTATCAGTTTTTTTCTTTTTGTTTTAATTGCCGAGCGCCAACGTGTGTTGGAGGTTCAACTTTTCACAATGTCACGTAACACTGATATCCGGCGGAGCAAACGCACATTGTCCTACGTTCTGGTATTGCTGGGCAAGTAGCCTCGCCGACAAATCGATGCATAGCACTTTTTTGTTTTGTTTTCGCGCCTTCCTAGATGAGAAAAAAAAAGAATTGAAGGACTTAGAGAAAGTCTAGCCGGCATGCGTATCCCCTTGCTTGAAAAATTGAATTGTCATTGATAAACATAGGTCAAAATCTAAACGTTCGTAAACTGAGCGAGCTATGCTTTACACCTGTGCATTTTCACGGTCACAGTACGATGTTATCACAGACCTACTAGAAAATATATGTTTTTAAAACATTTGCGGGAATACTTGAGTTGGATTAAACGTGTTAAGAAAATAATTGTATCTTTCTTTTCTTTTCTTTTCTTTTTTTTTTTTTTTTGTAGCTGATGTTACTTACTACAACGTCTTTTTTCCCTTTTTTTTACAACGTTTATAAATCGATCCCCTTGTTCACACACTGAAAATGGCGTAAATATTGCGTTTACTTTGTTTCATTGGGAAATCAAATAACAGGCTGACAAATTTCGTACGTTTTAATATTTCAAAATGAACACAGAATTGTATTATTTTCGTTTTCTTTTGGCTTTTTGGATACTTTTTGTTACTTAGCAATGGGAAAACGGCATAGATGTCAATATGTTTTCCTTTATCGGAACATATTTATTGAAAAAATTTCCAAAACAAGATCGCTTAACTGCTTCAGCAAAACGGATTTTTTTAACAAATTCTTAATGTCACGATTATAATGTTAAAATCGAAATATTTCTTGCACTAGGTTAAAAATCCTCCACTTTATCCCATAAAATCCTAATCTCCTTGAAAACTTTACATGTTGATAAATCGAAAACTTGTTCCGCGTACCCTTGTTTATATTCATTTGAAAAATTGCAAAGTGTGTGAAATAATTGCGTTCTGAGTATTTTTGACCTTGGTAAAACCCCTGCTGATAAAAGAGATAATAGATTGTGCCACCTTGTGACAATTTTCCCGAAAGTCTATGATCTTATTGTTTGAGGCCGAACAACAGCTAAAACAATTTGAAATCACAATTATAGTCGATCCCTTTCTCTGTCGGTGCCATTCAAAATTTCAAAATAGAGTACCTTCACAGGTTCAACTTTTGTCGAAAACTCAGTGATAGTAATCACCATTTGAGCGACAAGCGAAGCTATGTTTTTAGCTTTATATCTCAGTACATTAATCTGACGGTAAAGAACTATCAAGCCTTTAGAATTGTGGTCCGCTTTATGGTAGACCACAGTGGAAATTCGCGTAATTAATATTTATATGTCCTATATATTTTAACTAGCTTTTACTACACTTCGTTGTAACTACATTTTAAAGGGTTCCTGTTGATAAAAGTATGATATTTTGACGGGGTTAAGACATGGTTTAGTAAAAACGGTTTTTTTTACTTTTGTTTTCTTTTTTTGTGGAAGGGGGGAGGGGGTGGGGGGCTTCAGTCTTCTTACTGTTCTATCCCGGTCCAAATTCGCCCGAAGCCTAAGAATTTAGTAGATTTTGGCGTTTTTAAATTTTATTTCATTATTTCTTTCTTTATATTATGTTTTTGTTGCACTTTAGAGATACTTATTTGCAAAAAGGGGGTTTCGTGAATAACGCCTGTTGACAAAACTTACTTGTTATGTATTTATGCACGTGCAGTATGACTGCAACATAGAAAATATTTCGTGGCTTTTGTGAATTATAAACAGACTTGTCGTGGCTGTTTGGATAGCTGGTTTGTCGCCACGAGAAGTAGGCGACGGTCACGATTCCGCGTCTTCACTTAATATATGAACACTGATAAAGACCATGCTATCTGCTCTGTTTATTTTTAAATTATTTTGAATATTTACGAAGCTAAGTTGTTAAATGAAATTTAAAGTTGATACGGTAAAATTATGTTATTCACTGTTATTATTGTAATTCTCGCAACATGTTTGAATTAATGCAAAATCAGTGAAAAATATATCTGGCAAGCAGGGTGGACGACATTCCTAGAATAAATTCAATAGCGTTGATGAGACCGTAGATTTCACGTCAGCAAAATTGTCGAAAACTTAAATTTAAAAATCGAACGCGGAAATCACAGAAATACGAGTAAAACAGCTGAAATTACACTTGCCTATATTAAACCAATCTGTTTAACAGGAACTTCAATGGTTATACTGGATAATTTTAAAAGTTTGAAGGCTTCTGGCTGGATCGAGATGACTGACATACACTCTGTCACTGTGGTACTTCGGATACTAAAATGGATTCACCCAATCTTACCTTTCTGCCTGCTTGCCCTCAATGCTTTTTGTACACAATAAAACAGTAATGACTTTCTTGTATCTCCTATTGGCGGAGTCTCGTTGATCTCTCGCTGTGAGGTTGATTTTTTTCCACTTCCACGTTAAAGCTATAAATAATATGAAGCAAAATATATTTTACAAAACATGAACAAGAAAACAGCTCCACAGGAAAGTACTACGCACGCAAACGTTATTCTGATTTAAATGGCTCAACCCAAATTCTTACGCAAGTTTGCCCGAACGATCTGTAACAACTTACCTGAAATCTTTTAGTTTAACTGGCTCGATTTTAGACGGTCGGCAAGGGGGTATGATTTTGCTCGAAAAGGCAGCTTGAAAATTAATTCAGCTGCACTCTCTTATAGGCAGTCCCAACATGATACAGACAGATTAGCATCCAATTGATAGATTGCACATTAATGTAGTCTAATAATGCACTAGTCATGTTTTAGACTTGCTATACCCTTTCAAGCTTGTCCATCACATTAATCCCTGTGTTAAAATGAAAACGTTTGAGGATTATCAAACGAAAACACAATTATTCTACATTGGCTTTCATTCCATGTCTTTTGTTTTGTTTTGTGTGCATTTTTTCTTTCTGTTTAATACTGTAGCAACAACCGGCCGATTCAAATATTCAGTTCATAAAGGCAGAAAAACTATTTATTCAAAGCAGGAAACGGCTTTTGTAATCAGAAAATCTACATGTGAAGAGAATGGATTATTAACGATCAGCCAAACAGTACCGCAAGCAGGTGCGTCTTAAGCCGCAGGAAAAAATAACATTTATATTATCAGTGTAAGATTAAGTCACACTGCGAGCCTTTGCGGCCCACCCGATTGGAATGTAACCTGAAGCAACTACTATGAGTATTGCTACTCCCCCCTAGATCGGATATCGATGCTAGCCCATCACAAGATCACCCGAAGTTGAATGTAGTTGGTAGCCATTTATACTCCTGGGTGAAGGGAGACAATGTGGAGCAAAGTAGTGATCAACCTAGCCTCGAACCACCGACCCTCCGATCTTCCGAATGATCATCCGTCGCGTTAACCACTACACCACCGCGACCACTACTATCGTCAAACTGCAAAACGTCCCCTTTTGTAGAACGTTGGTTTTCAAATGTAATGAAGGGAAAAAATAGTAGTTTTCCCTTGCAAAAATTCTCTCGAGGATCGATTTGGTTTCTTAACAAATATTTGTATTGATCCAGTTTGTGACTTTTGTAAGATGCTCCAAGGGAAGAATGGAAATAAAATCTGTTCCCAGCTGAAGTCGAACCCAGAATATCTCGCACAGCGGTCGCATTCTCAGACACTTTGTAGCTGCCTACAGAGACTCATGACAAGCTGACTCATGCTTCATACTAAGGCACACTATATACTTTAGTAATTCAATAAGGTCTGAGTATCCACCTTTGCTTGGTATGTTTTTCGGTATTTATGCCGCTTCTTTGAACTTCCAAAAGCCGTTTTGAGCGATTATTGTGTTAACATTTTGTCTAAGTAATTAACGTGGCTCTTGAGCGAAGGGGAAATACGTGACGTAGTGTTGACTAATCGTTAAGATGAAAATTGCTTAAAAAAGAAAAAAGATTGTAGGAGCTCAGACAATCAGCAAAAGCACATTAGAATCATGATTGCGGCTTGTGAAGGATACATGTCGATTACTTTTCCCTCAGATACGAACTCTCACTCCACGCTTTCGCTACCGGTGCCAAAACAAATTGAATTCAGTTTGCCACCATGTATGAGATCACAATGTAAAATTCTGCGTGCCGTAAGGAGTCCTATACCCAGGATCTTCAACACAGTGGTCGAATTTTCCAACCTTTGAGCTCCTGGGGGAAATTCGTGGCGAATTTTTGGTACCAAAGCGAGATCTTTCGTCGATTTAAGAATCAAAGACGGGCAAAATGTTCAAAATACAGATAGTATTTACAGTAATTAGATGAAAACATTGACGGGCCGACTTAGCTGTGTTAATTCAACATGAAAATTTTCATGCTTGACGTTTCGTCGAATGACACCATTTCAAGTAAAAGCAAAACCTGCAGTTGAAATGGTGCAAAGGCTCGGTGAATCGTAATGTTTCTCGTCGTGCTAATATCACTTGGAAAAACGAAAAAAAAAGCTATAAATTATTCCATCCTCCTTTCTTTGCAAATAAGGATACAGTGTTTCGTCTTGGCTGAAGATTTCATTTCATTAAAAAGTAGCATTCTATTTGGTTCATAAACGCTTTAAACAATCGACCCAGAGTCCCTCAAAAAATCGTTGATTTAAAACTTAAAATACTCGCCTACCTGGTCTTGAAAAAACCTTTGAACGGTGTTGAACGGCTTTTGATGGTTCGTCAAATGACCCTATTTCCAATTAAACTTGTCGAAATAATCATTATTTCATTATTGTCATGTCTGTGTCAAACAAAATTATTCTTTTGTCACCTGTCTGCAACCAAACAAAAATGCAAATTTAATATGGTCTATCACCGCGTGCTAAGCGACTTACGACGCATAAACAGCCCTTGCAATGGTTTCCCTGCTGGGGTAAAACCTTTACGTGGTTTAAGGTATCGACTCTGAGGTCCTTTCAGGTGCTATTGACTGCTGTGTTCCCTGTTATACCACATCTTGCCTTATTTTTCCGAACACATGGGAAAACTATGAAAGCGGCTGATATTTGTTTTTTGTTTACTCGCACCGTTTCAAGCTCTTTCAGATGACATTTGTGGAAAAAAGACTTTTTTCGCTGTTCGGATCGTTGTAAACGGCCAAAAAAGTCAGCGAAAAAGGTAACTTGCGAGTTCCAGTCGCCATGGAAAATCCTGGCGGTCTGGTTTCTTTCGGACACAAAACAACACTTTCATCTCTCCGAATACAATTAAAGCGCTAATCGTTTCATATTACAAAAGATTATTGCCACACTTCATTCTAATCCACCGATTGGTCAAAACACACCACGTGGTACAAAATTAGGCGCGGGAAGGACAACACCAGGCTCCAAAAGGGTTTTATTCATAAAATAATGAAAAGTTTAGTTAATTTACTTCTAAATATCTTAAGGGATGTTCCACCAAGACGAACCGCCAGAAAACGTGTATAATTTCTTGCGCTTACGAAAAATTCCCAGTGGCTGTCATCTTGAATACATAATATTGGACTTACCTAGCGGAGAAACGGGTGACGAGAAATATATCCAAATTTCACTTTTTTGCAAGGAAATGTTTTAGAAAACTGGTCTGATTTTTGAACCTCTTTAAAAAAGTGGTACGTGTGTCTCATGGTGCACATAAAATGTTTCGTCTCCCATCGCTCGGCCGACCAAATTCGTTCAGTTTTGACTCCTCGCCATGACTCCTTTTCTTGCGGTGAGAGACTAACATCCAAATTGGAACTCATAACGACTTCAGAGTAATCGAGATATTTAATTTCAAGTTCATCTCCATTTTCTCATGAAGATGACCACAGAATGATTGTTAGCCAATGTCTTTTATTTTTCCATTTTTTGTTATGATTTTTGCATTTATATATATATATAGTTTAAGGCATTTACAGTGTCGTGTTTTTTTCCCCTTTTTTTTTTTTCTTTTGTTTTTTTGTTTGTTTGTTTGTTTGCTTGTTTCATTTCACTTATCTTTTTACGAGAGGGAGGGGTTGATACGAAAGAAACATTTCACCGTGATGAGTGAAAACTCCTGCGTAACGTTTCTCTCTAACCTGATCGCCGGATATTTAACGAGGTTCTTTTCTGAGGTGGCTTTCATTTCCAATTGAATCGACATATTAGTATAATGTATGGAACGAGTTGTACTGATTTGGACTGGAATTCCATAAAAATAGTGTCATTTGGAGTAGATTTGTTTATTGGCGCAGTGACTAACAATAATTCGCATTAGCATACTGTACAATATATATGGTCAGGATTGTACTGGATCGGACTGGAGTTTTAGTGTTGTTAAAAAAAAAAAAAAAAAAAGAAAGAATTCTCTTCGGTTATTACGGGAGTTGCTTTATCTTAATAATTTGTTTGTAAATAACCAGATGTCTTTTAAACCAAGGTCTAACTGCACACTTCGTTCTTTACAAATGTTAAGTGAAGATTATACGAATTTGATCCTCTCTAAACAAAGCCTCTGCTTATTTGTTTATCTACTTCTTATCTCGTCTTGAGCAGCACTTTCAATCCATGCGCAGCTGCACGAATCTTCAGTACAATTTGTACACTTTAATATGGTGTGCTCTTCAAAGCCAACATGAGTAATTAAACGACACTTTACGTGTAAATAAACCAAACTGATTACAGGGCGGACATTACGACAAAGGGCTCTTTATTTTGGCCAATATGATTTTAAGTAGTACAACTAGTCTTTTTCAGGGCCAGAGTTACCATGAGAATCATTTCTAGTCTTTTTAAACTTCTTCACCCACTTGTATCTTATGAACCGTTTATATATATGCTGCATCATGTACCTTAGTTAATCATTAACCATTCATATTTATGTTCAAATTTTAACTTTAAAGAGCCGTTATTTTCTAATTGTAACATAAGCTGTGGCCCTGAAGAAGACTACTGGTACCAGTTGAAATATTGGCCCAAATAAATTGCTTCTTGCCGTAGTGTCAGGGCTGTTTTCTTTTTCACGCACCTTAAACACTGAGATATTCTAGAGCTGGTTCACGTTGAGAAACGAAATTTTATTCTCCGAATTAACTAGCTGCTGTCGGTTTTACGAAAATGCTAGCTGGACTATTTTTCTCATTTTTAACCACATATATATTTGCTCCTTCAAAAACGAAAGGAATTAGTTTTCCAGTGTTACGAACTTTGAGCTGACATTTCGTCGAAGAAACTAAAGATTTTCTTTAGGACTAAATCCGAATTTCTGAGGTGATCAAGGCCTTCCGAACAGATACCCACCGAAACAAACCGTAGGGTGACCCTGAATGATTCACCTCAGTGTCGGTGAAGATTAGTAGATATTTACTGAGCCTCCTTCCCTTACATTATTATTAGTCGCCCAACGCAGTGATGAAGAAAGCATATTTCTCCTTGAAGAAATCTCTCTGTTGGTTAACTCATAACATTTTTCCCAAATCAATCTAAACATAACCCTGAATCTTGTCCTGTATATGAAGTTCATACCGAGTCAATTCCTCGCTGCACTCAGCCTCGTTGCTTGTACAACGAGATTTCCTTGAATTACTCTTGATTGCGCAAAATGATTTTCAAGGTGAAGGATCCTCGAAATCATCTTCTTTCGAATCTCGTGAACTTTAATGAAGCTTTCAAATACTACTTTGATCGTAAAGTGTTACTTACAAATCCATTCTCGGAGTTCTAGCTGACGCTTTAACAAACAGAATAGCCCCACTAACCTCAATGAAGTACCTTAACAAGACAGACCGTATTGTCTCCTTCGACAGTCAGTACTATCGATCATCAGTTCAAGCATCTGACTCTGTGGAGATTATACAAATACTCAGACTTTAAACAGGAAGATACATGTTTTGACTATGTTTCAGATAAATGTATAGGACGGTATAATAGATTGCAGGCTGTTCAACTCATTAGCCGAATCGGCGAACGTTAGTTCTGGAAGGCAACAAGTTAAAGGAAAATTACACCTTATCGGTTTTAAACGCCTTCGAGAGGTCATTGAAGGCGACAACTCAATTTAGCTATTTTCCCCAAAAAGATTTAGCGACTCCGCTTTTCTCAGATTTTTTTCCCTCAGTTTTCATCACTTTCTAAAGAAATTTTTAATTAAAGGAAAGCTTAAATAATTTGTGAAACTGTCCAATGCGCTTAGGTTTATTGTCGCTTTAAAAGGTCCTTATAAAAAATAATTTTCACATTGCATTGAGTTCGGCACTTGAAAGGAACATTTCCGAATAGACCACAGGTCTAACAAACATGTAGATCTAGAATGAAACCGGACAGGCGCAACCTCGGGTACATGCACCTGCTAAGGCAACATCGCCTTCCACTGAGGAAAATGATTCACATTCAAAAGACGTTAGTTATTTATTTACTATTCCATTGAAGAACTCAATTGGTTGAGCTCTCCTCGAGGGACTTGTGACGGACCATATTAAAGTTTTCGCTGTCATATATGTTTTCGTAATTTTTGCACTAATAGTTCGTCCGACATAAAAAGCGTGAATTAAGTAGCCTCTCTGTGGCCTCTTCAAAGCCTAATTTTTAGCCAAACATCAGGGTTTGAAAATGTTTTCTTTGCCAAACAAGACAGCGACGCTGTGAAACGTCGTCCGTTGTGTTAGGTTAATTGTTTTCAAGGTGTCGAAGAAAAACTTGCTCTTACGCCACACGGGCCGATAAGTTACTTTTTTGAACATCAGTTTAGTGGCAAAATTCATAAATACCTGATTCGCAAAATATTGACCAATTAATGTGCGGTATGGTATTACCAAGGGATGAAAGGATCAATATCAATAGCGACACTAGAATTAAAATTCTGAAAACCAAACACTTAGATTCCCCACACACCTCACCTTATTTCCGAAATTGCTTGTTTAAACTTGAAGAAGTTCACTGTGTCCATGTTTTGTTCTCTTTTCAGTTACTTTCTTTTTTGTTTGGGGATCTTGTCTCTATGTCCCGCAGTTTAAATAAACCAACTGGTAAAAACAATCCTTTAAAGTTCTAATGCTGAGATGGTCTTTCAATTATATGGTGATACAAGTAGTTTTCCTGCCAGGCTCAAAATTCCTTAGATAGAATGATGGATTAGGTTGGTCTGTGACGACGCGGACCATACGAAAGGAGATTGTGGGGTAAGGGATTATTACGATTTTAAAATATGCTTCAGCTTAATAATTTGAGCGAACTGTCGCCGTTTGCAACGTCTTACATGTATGGTTGGTCAACAGGACAAAAGAACGAATAAAAAACAATTTTCCCAGCCCTAAAAACCAATACAGCTGCAGGCTACAAGGATCCAGTGAAGAGCTTTTGAAGGGTGTAGGTCTACTGTGATAATTTAACTCGACAATTCATGATTGTCCGTCATTTCTAGGGGCTACGTTTTCCGAATCTGTCTATTTATTGTTATGGTAATATACATGATTGAAAGAATTCTTATTCTTGAGTTATATCGGCTTCATTGAGGGGATTTGAGACAAGGTGCGCTTCATGATTTTGTTGTATTTATGCCAGAAAAAAGGAGCTCGTTCATATTACTCTCACCTCGTTCGGTACATGACTACCTGATCCGAAAGTGTTGTACTTGTGAACTTTCCACAGCAATATTCTCTGTATTTCGGCAACCGCATTAAAATTTCATCGAATGCAATTAACTTGGTCGTGAGCCGCATGACTGTTGTGACAGATGTCTCCGAAAAGAATTAGTCATTTTTGTGTTTGGCTTGTTCTGCCATACATTAACAGGTAACGTTGGTCGGCGCTGAGCTCTGCTAAAAGGTTTATGTATGTTAAGAAAAATATGGTACAAATGCAGAATAACTGAAAAGCCAGTGGCTTTGTGTCTTAAGATTTAATATGTAAATCATTCAGTTTATCGTGATAGCAAAAGTAAATAAATTTAGTTTAGTCGGAAGAAATTGACCGCGGGGATTTTTTTTTTCTTTTTTATAGCATGGCTCATGGGTTACATGCCGCTTGACTTATTTGTCAGCACGCCTTGACATCATCGAATTTTATTTTACTCGCTGGTCAAGACGGCATCTTGAGTATGAAAATAGCACTGGAGAGATCGTGGGCATAAATTTATCAATACAAGGAGAATCGTTTAATCAGAAAGTTCTCATTATATGAAAAAATTTGCTTATTTTACAAAACTAGACTCGTCGCAAAAACAAAACGAAATGTGATTTGTATTTTCATGTTTCAAGTTCCTCGCCAAGTGATTATTTGCATTCTTATCACAGGACGGCAAAACGTTAACTTTAAATAGCATTTTAATATTCTCCCTGTGAAATGAGAGATCCATTTAGGAGAAAATGGAAAAGAAACGAGATGTAATTTTCACTTTCTGTTGATGTAATCGTTCGTTCGACGGAGGCTGAGTCTTTTGCCTATCTCGTTTGAGGAAAATATATTGATGTTTACACAGACAGGTGTTTCAGATTAAACCTTCAAGTGTGACTGCATTTGTCAAAAATGTTATGAAATTTCGCGTCGACTGATCAAACAAAGAAACTATATAGTTGGTAAAATATCTGGCGCTAGCTTGTCAAAAACAAGCGAAGAAAATATTAGAAGTAAAAAACACTTCGTAGATTTTTTATGGGGAGCTTCGCGTCCTTGATGTAATTAATTTGCCGCTAAAGAGGTTAATTGCTCCGTCCGTAAAGGGAAGCTTCAGTAGCTCCTGTTACGACGACTAACGGTAAAAGGGCGAGGGAGGTATTGAAGATTTTAAGGTTCAACAGAAGTCGTTCAGTTTGGTAAACACGCTTCGGTCAAAGATTGTCGAAATAAAGATTTCATAACCCTCCCTGTAGGTCTATCGTGAATAATTACCATAGGAAAAAATAATGATGTAGTATTAAGCTTATTTGCAAAGAATACGCTTAATGCTCTTCACCTATCCCACATTTAACCCTAGTAAAATATGGCAAAATAGGGGGAGAAAAAAACAGAAGAAGAAAAGAAAACATTACTACTTTAAGTTTACCTTCCTTTCTCCGTCGAAGAACTCGATTTATGAAACGCGTTAACGTCAATCACTGAATCTTAATATTTAATTATATTGTTTTAACAATGCGCTCGGGGTTAAGCTTGAAACCATTAACTATGAAAGCAAAAGTATTTAGCCAATCATCAATCGTCATTCTTGAGTACCTAAGGAGAAGGGGAAACAGCGTATAACCGAACCTCTTTAGTGTAGCGGAAGTGAGTTGATTAGTGGCTCATTCATAAGGTTACTGGCAGACTGACAGCTGGGCTTTGGAAGTGTAATATAAAGAAAACATAATTTATTTTATTCCTTTTCATTCTAGACTTAGATATCCATTCATGCAACGTAAAAGAATTACTAACGTGCGACCATTCAACCCAATTACTTACCAACAATTTCAGGTTGTGAATTTTTTCACTTTCCAGGTTGATTTGTCGTTCTCCTTCAACTCTCAGTTAGAAATTTCTTCTCTCTTGCCATTGAAACAATTGAACGAGATATATTTTCCAACGCAAAACAAGCCGTAGATCATATTTTGACCATATTATTATCATTTTTTTTTTTTGGCGAAGTACGTGATTTCAATTGTGAAGTATTACTTCCTGCTTTTAAACAGCACAGTTGTTCTGTGCTTTCCATACTCAGTTGGGGGGGGGGGGGGGTTCTTTGTCTTGTTTGCATTTATTTCGAATTACAATATGATATGATTATGTAAACGGTATTTATTTTCAACCTCTCCAAAAGACTTTGAAGACACCATGAATTTTTTTTGCAAGAAACAGTTTCGTATCGTCGGCGTAAAGGGAACTCGAAAATTAAACTTTTTACATAACCATGGCTTATCACAACGCAAGGAAGTTTTTTCAGCCGATCGTAAACTATTCCATAATTTAAAATAGGCATTTCCCACTTTGCTTATAGTGTGCATGCGTAAAGTACATGACAATTTTCGAAAGGAACAACTGTTACTTCAATAGCACTGAGACTAATAGTAGTGATGGGCAACTGGCTACAATAAAAACATTGAACAAAAAGTATAACCAGATTGTAAAACATTGACTAGGACTTTGCTTTGACAATTTTCTTTTAGTGCTCTCGCGTGCTACGTGCTAACTTCTTTAACAACACTATCAACTCATATGACAATATCACTTGCAGCATGGATAGTACGCTCAAAAATGTTAGCAGGGTGTTTTACTGGAAAATACACCAGTCGTAAAATTCAAACGAAACTACATCCGGGACCCGAGTGACGTATTTTCCTTATACCCTTTTCACGGTTGGATATGCATTCCAAACAGTCGGTGAAAAATGGCGAGTGATTGATTTGTCTATAGAATAAAAAGAAAATTACATGGTGGCTTGAAGGTATGAATTTTATTTGCCCGTGTTAAAAGCAAAAATGGAAAATAAAATTGATTTTATATCTTCGCGCCCGCCGAGTAATAGCTGCCGCAGCAAGGGAGCCTGAAGCGACCGAGCAAGGCAGCACTCTAATCGGCACAGAAATATATTTATGGGGCCTTGCGAGTGCTTTCTTGCAAACCGGAAAGGATTGTGGTCGCGCAAAGATCAAAGGAAGAAGGCATTTTGGTTAAATTTGGGGGCACCACAATGCAACGCGCTTCTGTGCTCTGCTCGACTTTTCGGATCGACTGGAGGAATCGAAGTGAGTATTTTCTCGTTTTTAATGCCCCAAATTTTACGGAATGTTTCTACTTCGTTTATATTGTCTTAACTGCATCGCCAATCCAAGAATTAACAATAGTTTGAGAAACTATATCAAACACTCGAAAGAGTGTTTCCTCCTATTTCCAAACACCTCGAAGTTGGTTAAAAAAAACTTGGCTGCGCCTCGTTTTTCTAACCTACTTCTCGGTGTTTGGAAATCGGAAGAAACCCTCTTCCTCGTGTTTGATATATTACTTGAGTTATATATATCTTCAGCGGAAAATGTTTTGAACCATAAGCTAGTGTTCTTGTTGATCGAAGGAGATCACATTGCTGAATTCCGATGACGTTCGAGAGCATAAAACACTCCTGGATGAAAGAATTACGCTCTCTCTCAAATATTTCTCCTGTGGAAACTATTAACGCATTTGTGTAAAGTTTGAAATGCGTACAATAAAGAAAATTTGGCTACCACGTAATGTTTCCACGCGTGCAATTTGGCCGCTCGGATAAAAATAAAATTTTTGTTTGAAAATGTATTACTTTGTAAATATTCCTCGTACAGAAATATTTATAGTCTCATAATAAACGTTACAAGAAAAGAAATAAAGAAAAAATAATGTTTGGTTATGTTTCGAAATATTTGAACGTTTACTTTAAAATTAGGCCGCACCGTTTACAGATATGCGCTGCGAATGAATTACACAAGTCGAGTACAAAATGTTCAAAACAATTAGTGACTCGAGGAATATTTCTCCTAAAGAAATAATTCTAGTCTCTAACTAAAATTTAAGAAAAGGATACAGGAAAAATAATGTTTGGTTGTGGTCCGAAATATTTCAGTGAGCGCTTAAAATTAGAACGTGTTTACAAAACTTATGCGCTGAGAATGGCGAATGAATTAGAGAAGCCCAACACAAAATGTTCAAAACAATTCATAACTGTGAATATTTCTCTTACAGAAATAATTATAGTCTCTAAGTAAACGTTAACAAAAGGAGAATACAGGAAAAATAATGCTTGGTTGTGGCCCGCAATATTTCAGTGAGCGCTTTAATTTAAAATTAGAGCGTGTTTACAAAAGTTATATGCTGCGAATGGCGAATGCATTAGAGAAGCCAAACACAAAATGTTCAAAACAATTCATAACCCTGTGAATATTTCTCCTACAGAAATAATTATAGTCTCTAAATAAACGCTAGCAAACGGAGGATACAGAAAAAATAATGTTTGGTTGTGGTCCGAAATATTTTAGTGAGCGCTTAAAATTAGAGCGTGTTTACAAAACCTATGCACTGCGAATGGCGAATGAATCAGAGAGGTCCAAATCAAAATGTTCAAAACAACACATAACTCTGTGAATATTTCTCCTACAGAAATAATTCAAGTCTATAAGTAAACGTTAACAAAAAGAGAACACGGGAAAAATAATGTTTGGTTGTGGTCCGAAATATTTAAAAGTTTACTGCGTGTTTACAAATGTGCCCTGCAAATGAATTACACAAGTCCAGCACAAAAAAAAAAAACACTCTGTGAATAGCTCTGTGAATGTTCAAAATTAATTATCCACTAATATTTGTCGTATGGCAACGATTAAAAACGGTGCCTACTATTGTTACTGCGCATACGTTCTGCGCATCTCGAGATACTCGGGTTTCCTATGGGTGGTGCCTGCTAATACAGGAATATTTTTGCGTGGTTTAAAACTATGCGGAGAAGGTAGAACTTAGCAAACGCTTTTGGTATCTCGAAAGAAAATGGGGGGTAGCCATGCATTTTTCAGAGATTAAAAAGCTTCAATTTAGGAAGAAAATCCCATACATTGTTACATTTTTTGGCGCTTTTTGGAGATCTTATTGCTTAATTATCTCTGAAAAATACGTGGCTACCCCCAATTTTCGTTTTGGATTCCAATAGGCCTTCCTAAGATCTGCTTTTCCCGCATGGTCATAAACCGCACAAAAATACTTCGATATTAGTAGGCACCGTCCTTAAAGTATTTGTGTATAATGTGGAGTATCTTAAATATGGAGAATTACCGACAGTTGCCTGCAAAAATGCATTTAATTTCTATGCGAGTTGCTTACTCACCCAGCTCACCACATGTTTGTTTTCAACTGACATTTCGCCTGTTTGTTAGTCGCTCTCGGGTTTCAAATTTGCTTATTAGTCGCCTGCTTTCTCGACATATGTAGTTTGACAACATATTCAACGTAAGTGTTCTTCAAAATTCTCGTTTGTTTTTCTAAAAGAAGTAAGCCATCCCACTTCCCGCCGAAAAAACGCGGGTTGCCGCACAGGTTGAGTGTGACATTTCACAATGGCTTACATAGAGAGGCGGAAGGACGTACGGACGGACGTATGTACGCCTGACAGATAGTGCCGTCATAACCAAAATTTTTCGCATACATGGGTTTACCAAAATCTCTTATCAATGGGGCTCCGCGCGCGCGTCTTCGGCGCGCGGAGCTCCGCTATTACTTCGTGATTATTCCAATTCGTTCAACTTGTACAATGTGGCAGAACTAACCAGGAACAGAACAGGTGGGAATGGCGTTCCAGTTGAGACAGAGAATGAAAAATTTACCGTCATGTGCTCACGTTCTGGACAAAGCCTTGAATTTGGTCATTTCACTTTGTTGTTTGGCTGAGTACGGCGAAGAAATGTACCAAAATTTATAACGCACGTGAGGGCCTTTGTTTTTCTCGTTAAATCCTATTGTTTGGTGAGGTTTTCGTTGCTGTCGCCGTAGTAGGGAGGTTTAAGAAGCTACTACGGCGACGGCAACGAGAATGTCACAAAACAATAGGATATAATGAGAAAAACAAATGCCCTGCACGTGCGTTATAAATTTTTGTACATTTCTCCACCGTGCTCGGCCAAACCACAACGTGAAATGACCAAATTCAACGTTTTGTGGAGAACGTTGAACGAATTGGAATCATCGCGAAGTAGTACAAGTAACGCGAACTCATATTTTCAAGAGACGTTTTCCTTGGCGTTGCCGTTGTATTTTTTTTAAAGTCCCTATTAAATGACAACGGCGACGGCAACGGCAACGAGAACGCCACAAAACAATAGGTTTAATGAGCAAAAACAATCGCTCTGCACGTGCGTTATATGTTTTGGTACATTTCTTTGCCGTCATCAGCAAAACAACAACGTGAAATGACTAAATTCAAGGTTTTGTGGAGAACGTGAGCACACGAAGGTGAATTCTTCCTTCTTCTTCCTTATTTGAACGCCCTTCCTATCAATTTAGTTCACGCATAGTTCGGCCTCATTGTACAAGCTGAACGAATTGGAATAATCGCGAGGTAGTACATGTAACGTGAACGTATATTTTCAAGTGACGTTTTCGTTGTCGCTGCCGTCGTCGTTGCTAAAGCTCCCTAGTAGCTTCTTAAACTCCTTATTCTCTACTACTAGCAACCTCCATAGTGTAGGCAACGGAAAGTAAAAAAAAAAGAAGGAAAACAAACAAAAAAAAGAAAGAAAGAATCGGACCAATTCGGTTCTACACGACGTGTTCGCCATTGATGATCCTTGATGAGAATTCTCCTTGTTTATTCATTGATCATTAAGTTGAACCGTTAAGAGCAGGTTCATAGTCTCTCTCTAGAGTGTAACTGAATAAGTAAACTGAAAGTAGCATTTTTAAATTTTTTACTTGGAAAGTATTGTTTCAAAACGAAAGGGCTCATTAGAGAATCATGATGAGTTGCGTTTATTTTTATGCTGGTGTTACTTTCATTCATGATTCAAACATCTAACTCAACTTGTACAGCATTTATGAACATAAATGTTTTAAAAGTTAAGCATCAGGCAACCAAGTTGAACTTTACAAACTACAAAAACAGATGTACATTTTGGGTATGGGTTAGTAATGTTATTTTCTTCCAAGCTTACCTGGTGCGTTCGAACAGTCATCGATCACCCCTGAAAGATAGAAACTTCTGCTCTTAAAATACAGCTGTGAAAGTAGAATCACACAAAGTTCCTGTTTACTTATAACGAAACTTCCACATGATGGTTCCTGTGAGAAATTAATCACTTTAGTGGGTAGGTGTCAGCTAGGATTTGATGGTAAATGTGCCCCTGAGGGTACATTAGATTGGACTTATTATGATCGACTGGCCGAATGTTAATTCTTTTCTCAAAGACCTGAGTCATGCCGGAAAAGACCATTTTGGGAAAAGCGTCTTTAAAGTTAAGAGAATAATATCCAATCGTTGTGCTGAAGATTTTGCCGACAAAACTGTCTTGTAAAAGGGAACAAACTTAAATATCACAGAGTAACACGTGTCAGTGATATGTCAAATAGGTTAGTTAACTTACCAAAGTAAACAGTTTTTGAAGGAATCCCGCCTTAATTAAAATACAAGTCAGATTTGATATTGGGTAGACTTTTCAATTCTGTTTTGTGTGTTTTAGATAACCACTTTTCGCTCCAATCTTGTTTCTAGGGACTTTTGCTTGTAAACAACGGGAAAGACAGCTAGTTCTGGGGACGTGACTGGTTGAAAAATCTGAAAGCCTTGGACAACCGAATATCGGTTCCTGTAGTTGCCTTCCTCGTATATTTGTTTTTCTTCATTGCTGGCAGGTAGGCGAGAAGAAGGCAGATGTTTAGACTTGAGCACATAAACATAGGGAAAACAAATTAAAAACTCCAAATATATACTGGCGTTGTTGAAACGGGCAAACGAGAGGAGGTAACTGCTGGCAGAACCATGATGGCGTGTCTATTTTCGCCGTAAACCTGACCTCAGTTGTTCAAAGTGCTACCAATTTTATCCAGCGGACAACTCGCTAAACATTCCATAATTAACTATTATTCTACGAGAGCGCGTTGGATATGAAATGATAGATAACCAGCGAGGCGCGTAGCGCCGAGTGAGTTGGTTATAATAATCTCATAACCAACAACGTGAGTGGAATAATTGGAAGAATTATTTCTAGATTTTGCTGATTTCGCTTTGCAATAACAACCAGAAGGCAATTTAATGGTCGCTATTTCTCGGGCATGGTAAAATGCCTCATAAACCATGGCCGCTAAGCCACTCAAATCCCTGGAATTGCATGATACAGATTTTAATAAAATGTATCAGTTGAAGGATAAGTTGGAGTGCATTTATCCGCTTGATATTTATGCATTGGATTAGAAGCCTTATCGCGTTTTTCGACGCCATTTTGACGAGTAGGCAAACAGGCTTGAAATAACAGTTTTGTATGAAATCCCATGTCAAATAATTTTCATAAAACATCGCTTCTGAAAAATTCATGAATTGGAAACTTTTGGCATCATGAAAAGGATTTTAAGAAAAAAATTGGAGGGATGTAGCTGTGCCAGAAAGCGTCCAGTCATGTTTTAAACTTTCCATACATTTGTCTGTATAGCGAACCAGCCGTGAATTGCTACTAAAAATAGTTCGCGGAAAAAAATACAGGGAATGTATGGAAAGTTCAAAACACGACTGGACGCTTTCTGGAACAGCTACACCCCTCCAATTTTTTTCTTAAAATCCTTTCCCTAATGCCAAAAGTTTCAAATTCAGGAATTTTTCAGAAGCGATGTTTTATGAAAATTATTTGACATCGGATTTCATACAAACACTGTTATTTCAAGCCTGTTTGCCTACTCGTCAAAATGGCGTCGAAAACCGTGATAAGGCCTATTTGAACGACTGGCGGCAGGTGGTTAAGCTGTTTGCGACTTCTCCAAGACTGGGCATTATGGTAAAGCAACGCGAGCAAAATAGAAATCGTCACTTCGCTGACTTCTAAATTTATTTTTTTATCATAAGAATACAGTCGACAATTAAGTCAAGTAAGGGCTAATTAATATTGGAATGGTTAACACCAAATGATATCCTTTGTATGACCTTTAAACTAGTAGTGGCTTGTGTTTACGCGAAATTACAAAAAGAGGAGAAGAATTGCTAAGTAAATGTCATGCAGAAAATTTTAATTGGAATTCTTGGTTCTCTAGATGCAGAAGAAGAAATATATTCCTTTGGATATCGATAAGGTTTTCACTTTGATGTTTGTCATTCCCTAAACCAATCAGCATCTTCATGTATATTTATTTCTCAAGTAACGTTTACGTATAGATGAGAATATAGGCCATGGAAACAGAGTTGTGAAAGTTTGCACGTTTGGAAGATGATTATTCATTCAATTGTATATTTTACCTAAACAAACATCACGTCTTTTTTTTTTTTAAGCGTTGTAATTTTAAATGCACGAAATCGAGTAGATTCCATTAATAAAATTGCAAAATCGACTTCAGTTGCTTGATCGACAGTTTTAAATTGTCGACTGTTGCCCTACTTGGTGGTGTATTTTATGGCAAAGCCTCTACTTTGGTTGGCGCCTAGTTAACCACATTATTTCGTGTTGTGTTTCAATGAGAAAAACCTAAAATCTTTTGAATCTCCTGAAATCTCATGAAGGATGTAAATGAGCTAGAAGGCATTTCGTCCAGTAGTGAATTTTCCACACCCGTGTCAGTGGAACATGAAAAGTCTTCTGCGGAAAATCTTTACAAACTAAATGCAAATGTTAGAAAATTGAAAATTTATATGGATTCATTTGACTTTCAAATTCGAAGCAGATAGAAGAGCAATATTCGAAAAAATAACGCGGCAGGTTGCGTACTTTTTAGTTCTTCACGCAGCCGAGGTTGCAACAAAGTTAATTACATTCTCGTTCTCCGCTAAAAGGTTACAGGATAATTTGACAATTTTAATGTTGTGCTTGAATCCTGTAGATCGCGTTTTTGAGCTAAAGTTTGGTTTTTGACCGTTAAACTTTTTATACCGTCGACGAAAGAGAAACAGATAAAATTTGATTACCGCTTGCCACCGGTTACGATCTCCTAAGAAACTGACTCAAACAACACAAACCCTGACTTTACCTTGGAGATTTCAACAGCGGAACTGACAACTCGACTAAGGAACCTTGGACAAGTGGTGCTTTCTCCTCCAATATATATGGAATTCATATGATAAATTCAAAACCCTCTAGAGAAATTGCAGATGGCCTTTAACGAAACAACGAGAACGACAACAAAGCCGATAACATTGTGTACGCGCGTGTAATTTTCTGATTAACCCTCTAGCGTCAACTATAAGGTTCGAGTGATTGTTATCGCGTGCGACTGATAAAAAAGATTGGCTATTCCATGTCCATTCACCAAACTGTTAATTGGGTTAAATGGCATGGATCCATCCGGCAGTCGATAACTAATTATAGGTTTTACAGGCAATTTCTAGAATATATTTAGAATTGAATCCAATTCATCCACTTAGCTGCAATCTAAATTGATCTAATAAACCTATCTATCTGTCAAGTGTACGTTGGGAAGTGCCATCTCGAAAATTTCCGTCGTGTACATATCATCTATTTCAAAGCATTGGCTGGTTGGCTGGTTCGCTAAGTACGTATTCCTCAAGAAATACGTTATGTTTCTATACTTTTAGTTTTGTTTTGTTTTTCAAAATTTTAAACAATATTGCCAGAATCACTTTAGCTCTTGCCTTTCCGTTACCACAGTATTATTAGGGGAGATGTCTTTTAGTTTGCGTTGTAGTGCACATGTTTCGATCAACAGCTGATAGATTCTGAGCTCCACAACATTGGATTACGTAATAAACTGCAAATAGTTTGTAAACAATACCCAGGACAATATCAATTCACAGTCAAGTGCTAACCTTTCACATAATCACAACACATCTCAAAAGATTTTAAATCATCTGCAAATGATAATTTGGGATAGAGGGATGAAAAGTACCCTCAATGTGATAGTTGATTTTAGTGTAGTAGTGTCCTCGGTGAACAATATCGACCGATACTCGGTCGATATGTCGACCCAGTACCGGTCGATATATTGGTCGATATTGTCGGCGGACGACACTACCTGCAGTAAAAATGATCCATTCGGCATTATGAGAGTCTTATGTCCGAATTTCAGTGGTAATCTTCGAGCCGCGGTTTATCACTTCATATCTTTCATTTCCCTGAACTGTTTGTTGGTCAGAATGTTTCACTTTTAAAATGACTTGGAGTCACTCCGTAACCAACATGGAATGCCGACTGACAGCGTTACTGCTCCCCCTGGATAGAAAGCTTGGGCATCACAGGATACCCAGCGTGAAGTGACTGGGACTGGCATGGATAGAATTCTAAATCCATCATAGGATATCAAGCATGAAGCTACCAGCAGCATTACTGGGGAGCTTAAGCAACGACGACGGCGACGGCAACGACAACGTCACAAAACAATAGGTTTAATGAACAAAAACAATCGCTCTGCACGTGCGTTTTACATTTTGGTACATTTCTTTGTCGTCCTCTGCAAAACAACAAAGTGAAATGACCAAATTCTAGGTTTTTTGGCGAACGTGGGCACACGACGATGAATGTTTCAATTTTTTTTTAACTTAAACGCCACTCCTACCAATTTGGTTCCAGGATAGTTCGCCGTTTCTGTAGAAGTTGAGCGAGTTGAAATAATCGCGAATTAGCATAAATGAAACAGTCATATTTTCAGGTGACGTTTTCGTTGCCATCGCCGTCGTCGCTGCCTAAACTCCCTACTAATACCCTTCTACGGGTCACTCCAGCATAATCATTCGCTGAATTTCCATATCAATTACTTTGGAATAAAATAAGTCTTTGTATGGTCATATTTAATAGACCATTTCCGAGTTTCTTTAAACCTCGTTATGAAAGCGAGGCTAAGTGCAAAGTTTTTGTTGTGAAAATTAGTTTTCATTCATATGCAAACAAAACTAATTTTCGTATGAAAATTTTTCCACTAAGCCTCGCTTTCATAGTGAGGTTTACAGCAACTCGGAAATGGCCTATTGAGGAACTGGTTGTGAAACCTTGCCTTGAAAACAGTGGTGCTGCAATTTATGTTGGAACGGCCACAATCCTTTGTTTTAACGTTCACACTACAGTTGAATATCTTAACAGGAGCGTTCTATTTGTTAGTTTCTCTAACAAATTTCAAAATCTATTCTGGTTTGTGCACGGTCAAGGCCGAAAATGGTAACAAACACATAACAAAGAAGTTGGCAAAACACTGCATACTAGTAAGGAGGAGGTTTATCGATACGAAGTCACTACACGTGATGTATTATCGACCATTTGATTATGAATCATTAATGACTTTTGAAATGATTTTAGTGCATATGCAGCAAACTGCTTACCAACGATAACCATTGCAATGATAATTGTTACGCAGGGGAGTAACCGGTTTCCTCTTAAAATAATTAAAAAAAAAAAACATTTCAATAGAACTGACATTCTAAGGTACATGATTATGTGGAGCTGGGGGTGTAAGGAAATCAAAACATTATATACGCTGTAGGTAAATATTCAGGACAGGATCGGCTATTTATCGAGTTACGATAGTTTTCTTTACGCTCAAAAGATAATTGTATAGGGTTCTGTTCAATGGATTCCAACTAATTAACTGCTACGGCTCGTGCCTCTCTGCACTTCTCTCGTGTTCTTAAAAATTCCCGCGTGCTTATATAACTCAACAATGCACGAGGAACAAGTTTTTTATTTCTTTTATAAAATATAAACAATCGCAACTCCTCAGACAAGTGCGAATTTTAATGAATCAACATCAAGTTTCTCCTTATACGAGATAACGCGTAATTTAATAGCGCCCGCTCTTGCCGATCACGACAGGGCACGCGACAGCGCAATCAAGTAAAAAGTCAAACTGTTTTAGTTTTCGTCACGTCGTAAGCAAGTTCAAGAAGTTAACTCCAAGTCAAGTTTAAGTTTTAAGGTGTTGAGAGACAAGTTGAAGTTAATTATAAGTCTGGAAACATCAGTACAAGAGACTGTTCTTTGCGAATCGCTGGAGTGACAGCGCATTCTGTCTCTGAATTTCTCAGATTTTTCACAGGCAAAAAATCTGGCGTGTGCTCCGTGCAAATGTACAATTATAATGCACGCACCATACGTATGCTTCGTGCATTGCAGAGTTTTACAGAACTCAGTTTGACCAATCACAGTGCTTGCTTGACCCTGGCTATTTTATAAAATCAATACGTTGAGCGGAGACAACGACATTAGTTACACAGGCAACAAAGCTTGTTAAAGAAGGATGCAAATGCTGATCCCGCTGGAATTAAAAAAAAAGACGTGAATTTGTGGTCTCACAGCAAACATAAAATGTGATATCTCCGGTTCTATAAAGCGCGCAGAGACGATTGAAACGGCAAAATATTCTGTATTTAAGGTCACGTTTCCCTTTGGAAGTGTTTATGATGAGTCGTCTACTGATGAGTAATTTGTTTGCAAGCAGTTCATGAAATTGAGTTATTTTCCGTGCGCACCGGCAAACGTGAATTTGTGAGTGGCGTCATGGCCAAGTACAAAAACGTACTATCTCCGCTTCCAGAGGGTGCATAGAGATGATTGAATTGGTGAAATACCCTGCCTTCACGCCTGGTGTTTGCCGTAAAGCTATTTATAATGTGCCGTCTTTTAAAGAGTAATTTTTTCGTGCTCTGTCGTTTTGCTTCTTCCGCTGCTCGTCACTACAATTCTCTTTTTTTTCTCGCGCTATGTCTTACTGTTTCTCTCGTTGTTGGTCACTGATGTTTCGCCTGTTTGCTCGTACTCTCAGTCGCCCTCCGTCAAGTTGAACTTTTCTTATTCGTCGCCTGCTTTCTCCTTTTTTCTTTCTCTTCTTTTCCCGTTTGTCCACATATTCAATAAATACATAAATTGACCTTGACACTTGTCTTCAAAATTTTTTTTGCATTGCCCATGCAACTTTCCGCGAAACAAACGCGGGTGGCAGCACAGGCTTCACATATTTGAGTGTGCAGTCGCATTGATTGTCCTGTGGTGTTGCGTATGGACGGACGGTGACATCGTAACCAAAACCAAAATTTCTCTCATCGAAAGGTTACCGTAATTAGAGCAGGGGTCCGTTTCTCGAAAGTCCCGGTAACTTACCGGGCCCGATAAGTATATTTTTAAATGTTTTTTTCGCCGATTACACAGTGATTACAGAAATGTTTCTTGGCCAATATTTTCATAGAATTATAAGATTTAAAAATTTAGTATTCAAATTTAACAAAAATTGACTTCTGCTAAAAAACTTTTATCACCAAAGACACTTACCGGGCGCGGTAAGTTACCGGGACTTTCGAGAAACAGGCTCCTGGTCGCTTACGAGGATGGGTCACGTAAGCGGCCACTAGAGGTGTACGGGACAGATGGCCGATTACGGGCGCTTCCTCGGTTACCAATAAACATTGGAAATGCAAAAACATACCACCGAATTATTATTTTCTTTCCTTATGCAATAGCCAGCCGCGAAAACGGTGATAACTGTAATGAATGTGATGTATAATCATTGTGACGAATAGCGATGTACGGTTGATTGATTAAAATATGCAGAGGCTAATGGGATTTTCTTCCGGGTGTCCACTAACCTGAGCTTTTAAGTTTTTCAAAAAAAAAAAAAAAAACAGGAAAAAACAAAGGAAAAGTCTAAATCGTAACCTCTGAAACTTTCCGCGGCCGCTTACGGGAGGATGCCCGCTGACAGGAGTGTGTCAAGACAGAGTTTGTATGGTAGATGTAGTGGGGTTTTGTGAAGGCGGTCGTAAGTAGAGCTGTCCGGTTACGAGACTATCAGTTAAGAGAGCTTCCACTGTATAATCAAATCAGCAAGATTTAGCGATTTTTATATTTTTTTATTAATCAACTATTCCACTCGCGTTTGTTGGACACGAGATGATTAAAGCCAAATCAGGGCTTTGCTCCTCGTTGCCTGTCTATCACCTCGTATTCAACGCACGCTCGTGGAATAATTGTTAAATACTGTCCAGTCGTATATCTTGAAGTCTACGGGATTCCCAGAAGTCTAGCTGTGGTTTAGCCTCCCATGCAGTTTTTTTCTAGAAAGACATATAACCCTCTTCAAGAAGGGTAATTATTACTCCAGCCTTGTCTCTACTAGAGATGACGAGTTGTGGTTTGGTATTTTTACACAAATCGAGTCCACTGGATTATCAGCAGTCTAGTTGTGTTATAGACTAAGGACACCTTATCGACAGTCGCGTGATCACGAGTGGAATGAATGAGAGTCCATTGGACTCGCTTCAAGTCTAATCGTGACAGACTTGGAAAAAAGTCCATGTAAATTGCTAGGGAGATTAACAATATCGTCCTTTGAATGCGATTAGATCACGTGCTCACTTAATGGATAAAAGAACGAGGCATACTGACAAGTTGTATTAGCTGACTTCCGCTTAAGTTGTTACGGACAAGACTTCCGCTTGGTGCTATCGACGAGTGAGGACTACATTCAGACAAAATCTCTCCGGAATAACACAGATGTTTACTCCTCCGTTTTCATAGCAACATAAGAAAAATATTTGTAAACATTTGGACATCATAATCAGAAACTGCATTTTAGCTGTTCGAGCGTTCGGTGTCTGTTTCCAGCCGCTTCATTTTATTGTTTAAAATAATAATAACAATAACTAAAGATTGCTTTATGTACTAAATCAACTGATCAGTGATTTGTTAGTAAGATTTTTACCACAACTAAAAACACCCGGATGAGGAAGTGTTGATCCCGCTAACTCCTTTCCAGATAAATTTAGTAAGAGACGAAAATGAATAATACCACTGATAGATAGCAGATTACAAATATCACCATTTATTGTTCAAATCTGAATTGCAGTTTTTCGTGTCGGAGATGTGAATTGATGTCTGTCCTCGTGGATATTGACCTGACAAATTGTCAAGTTCCCAAGAGTGTTATCCCTCGCTGTACAACTTAAAATGATTGTGAAATTCGCCTTAAATTATTGTTTTACACCTTTCCATGAAAGGAAAAGAAAAACAGATTGAGAACATTAAAGAATGTTTTGAATTTGTTTCCCTTTCCTTTAATGGAGGTTCTCAGCTCCAGCAATAAAGAAAGAAAATGCTTTTCTACAGAGTACAGGGTCTGTATGGGAGTTCAAACGTGTTTTTGTGAGTTTTGTATTTAAGTCCCGATACTCCACTTACGACAGTATGAGTTAATAGAGTTTCCTTAGCAAGATTTAGCGATTTTTAGTGTTTTATGTTTTAACTCGCCCATTCCACTGGATTATTAGAAGTCTCGTTGCGTTATGGGTTAGGATACCTTACCGATAGACGCGTTGTCACGAGTGAAGTGAATGAGATTCTATTGGACTCGCTTAAAGTCTAGTGAGAGACTTACAGAAAAACCCACGTAAGCTGCGAGGGAGAGTAGTAATGTTGTCCATTTGAGTCGAATGGATCACGCGGTTACGAGTGAGTTGGAATGTTTTCCGTTGAAGGCGAATTGATCACGTGGTCACTGAGTGGATAAAAGAACGAGACTGATACTCATACTCACGCTTGTATTAGATGACTTCCTGTTAAGTAGTTACGACTTGGACTTCCGTTAAGTCATATTGACGAATGAGGACTGCATTCAGACAAAATCTCTCCGGAATAAAACATATCTTTATTCCTCTGTTTCCATAACAACATGAAAAAATAAATATTTACAAACATTTGGACAGTTCTTGTAGTTTAACACAAGAAGAAATCTATTTACAAGTGTGATTAATTATTAATTGAACAGACGTTTCAGTGGCGCTTGAACAGTCGGCGGAAAACTCGTCTGAATAAACCAGGCTTCTTGTTCTTTTTATCCGCACTCTAAGGGAAAAAAGAGAAAAACTGTGAGAAATAAAATCAGACTAGGCACAATAGAATCTGTCAGTGACGCGACCATAACCACTCCATATAACGTTTGTCATATTATTGAGTTGGGTGGATTAACGAGATTATATTTATACAATAACAAAATTAGTTTATGAAGATTTGTTTAGACCAAACCAAAATAACCGTAATCACAAGGTGGTCGTGTTGACTGCGGTGTGGCCATAAGGAGGGTCTGTTTCAGTGTGCATAGCTTAGAACTTGTTAAGAATTTAAACAACAGCAAATAAAACAAGCCAAAACTCACACACAACAACAAAATCAATTTCACTTCTCTGCGATCTTTAAAGGACTGTATGTGTTTTAGAAACTTTAAAGCCGGAACATTTTGTAAAACCAATTTAACAATTGCGTCACTGACCAGAGATTAAAGACAAATTTTAGATGAACGGACGGTGCAGTGAGAATCTTTTTCTTGATGAACATGACTTCATCTCAGATTGTTGAAAACCTGAGCTCATATCTTCAAACTTCTTCCTTTTGCATGCGGGATTAAGCGCGGAAGTTTTTAAAGAAACTGTTGTGCTTGTCTAGTGCTTTGTCGGTTGGGAGTGAAAACGAATAGTTGTAAGAAAATATGTTGAAAAGGTCAATTAACCAGCGTAAAGAAATACAAAAGCTAACGTTTATTCGTCCCAGCGTATTTTTGGCATCAATTTTTTCATTAAGAGCAACAAACAAGATCACAGCTGACCGATTTCTAACATTTGTAATTTCAGATATAATTTCGCATTACTAAACATTGTCCTATGCAAGCAGAGAGCGCGTCACAAAGATGATGCTAAAATCTTTTTACATCGCCAGGAGTTACTTTCAACTACTCGACTAAATAAATTAAAAATGCAGAAGCAAAATTGAAAGGATTACAAAAAAAACCTTGATAAGATCCTTAAACTGGTTGGTTCAGGAAAAAAACACAGACTGGTGAAAAGTAAAACATCCCAAGGGAATGACAGACGGAGGCGCTACAGGAAGACTACAGCGCATGCAGGCCTTTAGAGACTCTTGGAATTTGGATGAAGAAGCTCTAAGTGGATGTTATCTTTACTCTTTTACTTATTCTGGCCCAGGAGTAATCACTTAATATTTTATTTCCATTGCTCTAACAACAATTTGATCCTAGAAGAAAGGTACTTTGTCAAAACAAGTGCGTAACAGTGCCCCTTTAAGGATGGTGCCTACTAATAAGGAAGTATTTTTGTGTGGTTTATGACTACAAAGGGAAAGCAGATCTTAGCAAGGGCTATTGGAATCCAATAGAAAATTGGGGGTAACCACGCATTCTTTAGAGATAATTAAGCAACAATTACACAAGTATTCTAAAAAGCAGCAAAGTACAAAGCAATGTATGGCGTTTTATTTCCAAATTGAAGATTTATTATCTCTGAACAATGCATGGTTAATTCCGGTTTTCTTTTTGTACGCCAAGAGCACTTGCTAAGTTCTGTTTCTCTGCACAGTCTTAAACTGCGTAAAAATATCCCTGTATTAGTAGGCCCCACTCATAGGAAACCCAAGTATCTAAAGAAGCTCAAAACGTGTGCACAGTAAAAAAAATAGGCACCGTCCTTAAAGGCAAACACACAGTGTTGCTACAATCAAAATTTAGTGAAACCATTCCGTTCGCACTCAAGTGAAGTCCTGGCGAATTGAGGCAGATTTCTCACAAACTCAACGGTGTTTAGTCCTGTTATGACGTACACAAGGAAGAGGCAAGAGCAATCAAGAAGTGGAGAGAAACACTCGCCTGTATTTCGTGTTTCACATTACAGTTCTTTCACGCTCCCGTCACTTTCAATGCTTATACATGTACTTACTTGGGCCTGGAGGAGTGCAATTTTCTCACGGACGGCATCAATCTCGCTGTAGAAAAAAATGAAATTATGAGGAACAACTATAAAAAAAAAAACGTTAGCAAGAGGCTGCCGCTTAAGGTTTCATGTGTTAGGAAACATTGTGAGGTTTTTTTAAGATTAAGTTCATGCGTGATGGACTGTCCCTTTAAGTATCGGTGTTGTTTTTTTGCAAACGGATTAAAATCCAATAGAAAATCTTCAATGGGTCCTTCGAGCTCGTAGGGCAGCCTTAAAACCCCGTACACTGCATCATGGCATACTTTTCAGGAAAACTCGTAAAGGAAGACAACCCTTTCCCTAACTGGCCACAATACTAAGAGCGAACTTTTATCGACTGTTTCCTAAACATCTTTGTTGATCATTTCATTATTCTCATTGAATCGTGTGTTTGATCAAGTAGTTACATAATAAGGACAAATCGGATCGTGATCACCATTTGGAAAGGTTGACTACCTAAAACGAGCAAGGTTTAGTTTGTTCATAAAAATCACTTGAACGGTACATCTTTAAAATCAATAATTTTATTGAATCAATTTGTTATCAAAATCTTCATTCGTAGAACTAAAAGAACAAACATTTCCGTTTTACTTGGATATAAACGACAAAGAAAAGTCAATACTTACTTCGCTTTATCGTTAAATTTCATCTTGGCCTAATGTTAGGCCAAGATAAAGCAGAATAGACAAAGCACAAACAAAACCCGATTAATTTGCAATTTTGCTTACATTAACCATCGATTAACTAAGCGTGAGAATAAATAAACTTATACAGGCCAAGATAATAATAATAATAATAATAATAATAATAATAATAATAATAATAATACCTTAAGACAGAAAAGTCAATAACTACTTTGCTTTATCATTAATCTCAATTCTAGCCTAAAATTAGATGAAAATCAAGATTAACGAAAAAGCCAAACAGAAGACTGAAGCAGAAACAATTCCGATTGATTTGCACACATTAACTACCGTAACTGATTAGAATAAACTAAGTAATACAGGCCAAAATCAAAGAAAAGTCAATACTTTGCTTTATCATTCAGTTTGGTCTTTTGGTCTGACAATAACCCAAAACATCAAACTGAATGATAAAGCAAAATAGAAGAAGCACAAACAAACACAATTAATTTGTAAGACATTCAGTTAACCGGCTGCTTAACAAACAGTGACAACAAATTAACTAATATAGACTTGCTGTTTCAATACTTACTTGTCCTTTTGGTTGATGTTGATTTTCATCTGAAAGAAACAGATCGACGGTTAGTTGTTACACGAAGGCCCTTCATGGTTTTGGGACAAAAATGGAAAACAACCATTTCGTGAAGGATTTCAAACGGGAGGAAACAGTTTGGTAAAGTTCAACAAACATAGAACAAAATCTATAGAGGGCCTTGGACAAACGAGATACCAGGATATACCAGGCCCGTAGCAAGGCTAAAACAACTGAGGGGGCTTAGCAAAATGGTGAAACAAAACTACCCCCGTCACTCAAAAACAGACTGATTTGGGAGTTTAACGAGAACATCAAAAAACCCCGGTAGATTTAGTAAGTAAAACAATAACTTTGCACCCTGGATCACACTCTTAGGTACATCTTTCTGCCTTTTCTTTATAACGTGGACTACTACGTGAAGTTTCCTAATTTCACGTTTAAGGAAGGACGTAGACAAACGACGACAAATTTTTGTTTCTCTTTTTAAATTTGGAATCGGGCAGTAAGAATCCGACGGCAGGAGAATTTTTTTTCCTCTGGTCTTGAGGACATATTTGTGTGGCTTTTTGTGTGACAACGCGGGAACACTAAATTTTTTATAAACTAAGGACATTTGTATTGCTTAAAATGAGCGGATGTCTTAGAAAACAAGTAGTTTATTTCGATAGCTTTCATGGCTTCAGATTGGTTGATTTCAATCCATTTTGATTCTTATTTCCGATTCACAAGATAGGAGTTCCTGTTAGCGAAGGGTACTGACAGGTAGTAAACAGACTATTATATTTAAAGGTTGTGAAAAGACACTTGCAGCGTCAGAATTCAACATTAATTTGTTTTCATGATATTTTTTGGGCACATTGCTCTTTAACTTCCAAAAATTCTGGGGGGGCTCCCCCCCCCCCCCCCCCCCCCCCGCTACGGGCCTGTATACTGCATGATAGTAACTTACTGGTAGGAAACGAATTCAAGTCGTCGACAGAGATAGAAAAAGATTTCCAAGGACAACATTGAAGGTAAAATACTTAAATGTCCTCTTCTGTGCTCCCAGATCGTGTTCTGCCCTTTTAAAGCCATATCTGTGTAAGCGAATACAGTTTGATCGTTTTCGATGCTTTAGCTGTAAATGTAAAGACCTGATTGGTTTTAGGAAACCAAATTTTGCTCCCTGAGTTTACGAGCTGTTGGGCTTTATTAAATTTATTCATTCATTTATGAAACTGCAAGGTGACCTTATTTTACAGTTTCAACAGAATATTTGACCCTGTCAAAACAAATGAGGTGACAATTTGCCGGAGAAAACTTTAGATTTTCCTTCCAACTCATTCCAAACATCTAAGGCCATAAAACCTTTCCGCACAGATATAAACTGAAATGAACTGTTGAGTGGCCTTGTGACGAGGAAGGATTTTAAATCAGATTCTTATAAATCTTTACCTCGAGACGCCAGATTGCGAATTCGCGGTCGATCGCAGCATTTTGGCTGAAAATTAAGAAAACAAAATCGTTAACAGATCTAAAAAATGTCTTTCATTGAAAAAAGTACTTTTGAATACGTTAATTAACATTAATTTTCGGCTAGGTTTGTGTGGTATGTGGGCGACAAACCGGCCAGGGTAAAACGCAGTTTTCAAAGCACTTCAGCGACTTTTTAACAGCTACGGCACTAAAATAATGAATATCATTCGTGCCTCCTTACCTTACAACTTCGGCCTTCTTCTTTTCCAATTCCTACAAGAAATCAAAATAATTTGATTCTGAATAGAAATCCAATTTCAAACGTAACTAGTTTGAAACTTAAAACCGCCGGAAACGTTTGGCCAGATATAAAGCGCGCATGGTTTGCAGGTAGAACTCTGATCCATCATCAAAAGATTTACTTTTGGCTTATCACATGATTCACTTTCTTTGTGGTTTTAAAACTAACCTGAACTCTTCTCTCAAACGTTTCCACAGCCCTGAACATCTCCAAGCATTTTTTCTACATAAAGCGAAGAAAATGGAGTATCTCATTGTAACAACATGCGAAATCCTTCCTAAAGGTTGCACTATCAAATGCCGGTAAATGAATTAAATTAAAATACATCAGCGGACTTAAAACAAACCTGGATGTATTCCTTTGTCTCGTCGATTGTCTCTTGTTTTGCTTTATTCTGCAGAGCAAGGCAGAAATTCTTGCTATAATGACAAATTTTCTGTTTTTCCTTTGGGCACCAAAGTTAATGTTGTGTAATAGCATTCCTCAAATGAAAACCACATAGCAAACACTAAGGATTTACTGAAATCGTACTTATGTCAAGAAAAGGTTTGCTATATGTAAAAATAGCGAGCGCGAACGATAATTGTCTGCATATTGCATTAAGTTGATTTTTAAAAGTAAATAGCTCTTATATTATATATATTATATATTCATTTTTTATCATTATGATATGCACTGTCAGGCTTTTGTGTGGAATGAAAAGTAAGTCATGCACATTAAATTATATGTTTTACTTACCATTTCACGCACCGAATTTAATTCTTTGATGGAAGACTCCAGCTCTCTAGAAATAAGGTATCACGATGTGAGTCAATGTTAGCTACAGGTACATTTGTCGTCGGAGCATAGCAAGGTAAAGTTGGACTACTATCTTAAGTGGGCCACACGGCTGGAGCTTGAAGCAACCAGGAGTAGTTTTACTCCCCCCTGGATGGGATGCATATCACCCCAGGGTTACCCCCAGCAGTATGTCGTCGATACCCATTTATACACCTTGGTGAAGAGAGACAATGTGGAGTAAGGTAATGAATACCCTAGCTTCGAACAACCGACCCTCCAATCTTCCGAACGAAAATTTGATTGAAAGGTTCGGCGCGCTAACTACTACATTTCCGTACCTCTATCAGAGTATAGGAACATAATACATTTTGCGCTTGTTTGTACATTAAAATGGATAAAATAACTTAAAGTGTTCCTTATCAGCCCGAAAAAAATATAACACTGTTCTGAGATTACAATTCTCGACCATGTTTAGTGAGTCACATTGTAAATGCTTTGGGTAGACTCTGGGGTAAATAGAAATTTCTGTTGTTGTCGTCTAATATCATGAATACTCACTTCTTTCTTTCCTCGTGCAGCTCGTTAAGCTGGAATATTAAAAAAACACATAGCATAAAGTTGTTGAGTCGCTCCTCAATAATTTGTAATTATTTTGCTTCCGGTGTGTTTCTTAAGTTTAGAAAAAAGTTCAATTTCGCAATACAAGGCTACATAAATATTTGTAAACTTTTTAAAAAACTGTATCTGAAAATAGTGACCACAGTCCCTAAAAAAAAATATGGGAGACACCGAGCTTTTTCTTAAAGCATAACCACTAAAAGCTTAAATTAGGGAAGTTTTTGGCAGCGCACACTGTTGCTATGGTAGCCTGTTTTGTCAACAAAGCGGCTATCACTTGTTTACCAATCATTAGGCATTTGTTTGTCTACTATTATTGTGGTATTAATTGACAAAGGGTGGTAGAACTGATCCATTAAAGTTTAAGTGCTGGAAAGTGATGGAAACTATTACAAGCCATCGTAACTCAATTAGGCTGTCTCTTCCCCAAAATAAGTTTATTATTTTCTTCTTCAAACGTAGAAAATATTGATAAAGTTCACAATACGTTACCTTCTGCAACTTTATCTTTACAGTTTCGTTTTCTGATTTTGTGATTGTTATTTCACTGTGAAATGATGAAATTCAGTGATTTTTTAATTATAATGTTTGAACAGAGATAAAATCAAAAGTCGCTACTAAATGATTGAAAGTGTTAAAAGCGCAAATCATTAGTTACCTTTTGTATTTGTCAATGAGTGCAGTTTGCATCTGTACAAATAGCAAAGAAGGAAAGTAATTAACCCATGAATGAATAGATGAATTAGTTAATCAAGCAAGGAAGGAAAAAACGACTGATTGGCTGTCTGGCTTGGCGAGAGACAGAAAGATTGGCAGAGTGACAGACTGACTAGCTGATTGATTGATTGATTGATTGATTGTTTGATTGATTGATTGATTGATTGATTGATTGATTGATTGATTGATTGATTGATTGATTGATTGATTGACTGACTGACTGACTGACTGACTGACTGACTGACTGACTGACTGACTGACTGACTCACTGACTGACTGATGATTGCAACAGACTGATTGGTTCGGGTAGATAGAGGGATTAATTTATATGGAAACTGTGTGGCTCCGTCGAGAGGAAATAAATCTTCGTTTTTATCAAGTGAGTTGATAATGTAATTTGGCCGTCGTAAAGAGATTCGAGAGCAGGCGTTTCGCTGAGAGTTAGCCCTGAGACAGAGCGAATCAAGGAATTGAGGGTTGTATGTTGTTTATACAGCTGTTTCACTCCGCCTTAACGATGGTCAGTTGTCTATTACAAATGTTTGTTTAAACCTTTAAATTAGACACGTTAAACCGATTCAAACCTTCATGTTTTCTTTCACGATTTCTTCCGTATCTGCAAGTTGTTGTGTCTGTTTGAAGAATAGAAAAAATATTTATTGGAATAAATAATCTGCAAGTGCGTCACTCAGGTTACATTTAAGCCCATGTGATAGTAAATCATTTAATATCGTATGTACCGCTACGAAACTTGCCCATTCTTTTAACCAGAGCTTTGTCCAATTTTGCAGTAGAAATTAAGAGAAACGTGAGTTCTTCTGTTAAATTTTAAATGGAAAATATAAAAATAGTTTCAGCTTTGCTGCGGACCTCTTTATTTGCACGCGCTGCGGATCTGTTTGTTTACGGACACTAACTCACTCACTCTATGCCTGATGACATAGTGGGTAGAGCACTATACAGTCCACTACACAAAAATCAGTCACAAACCAATGGCTCGTAAAAAACAGTAACTCTGACACTCTCTTCAAATTCGGTGGCTGACTTCCAGATTGTTCCAACAAAGTCAAATCACAGCACAAATAAATAACCGTGAACGCTTTGATTAACTGTGATTAACAAGGTCGCACTTACCTCAAGTTCCACTTCTTCCAGTACCCTTTTTAGCTCCTGGAGTTTCCTGAAAATACACAAAATCACAATAAATACGCTACAAAAAAACAAAGTTTTCCTCAAATTTATCACTGGTTCTTTATTAATATCAATTACCTTTCCTCTTCTGTGTTGGTACTGGCAGTTGCCTGCGATTAGAGGAAAAAATACTTTAGACATTTTTTTTGGATGTGGGTGTGGGTGTAAGTAATATTCACAATACGCCAAACACTAAATGCATTGCCGATATAATTCCATCACGGAATAACGATTCTTAATTTTAACCTAAGCGAAAGTCAGAACAGTAAATAATTTTCACCTCTTTCCTTGCAGCTTTCCTTTCTTCGATTTCACTGAAAGCAAACGCAACTAAATCTTTAGTAAAATAAGTTGTTTACATGCATACAGCTTTAAATATGGACTACATTTACTTATCATTATCGGAAACTGCATTTTACCTCTTCAATGGTTCATTTTCTGCCTCTAACCGCTTCATTTCGTTCTGTTTAAAATAAAGATCAAAGTTATGTTTCACTAACTAAAGTTTGCTTCACGTACTAAATTAACTGATCAGTTATTTGTTAGTAAAATTCTCACCACAACTAAAAATACCCGGATGAGGAAGTGTTGCTCCCGTAACTCCTCACCAGAAAAATTTAAGAAAAGACAAAAATTATCATACCACTAGATCGCCACCGATAGATAGCAGATTACAAAGATCACCATTTATTGTTCAACTCTGAATTGAATTATTCAGGGACCCACACCTTTAAGATGGTTAATTTTTTCTTAATCATATTCATCACTTACAGAAACAACTTACCTTAGAAAACCGACAAAACCGAGAATTTTAGTCAGTTTGTCATTAGTTTTGCTGCTCAACGGACGACTAGATTTCAACCGTGAAATAACGGAATTTCAGCTGTTGTTTCTATTTTCACTCGTTCGTTCGTGGATTGGTATTTCACGAAGGTGAAGTTTCATCGCTGAATGAGTCGAGGAAGTTTCTACACGAAGGCGTTAATTTATGAAAGCTTGCGGGTAAATATTTGAAACGGAGAATTATGCACAGCTACTGTCATCATGGATCATTCAGTCCCGCTGTCATAACGAATAAAGAAGCACATCTGATTTACGGAAACATGAACAAGGAAACTGGGTCTTCACAAGCTGGCTTCCACAAGAAAACAAGTCAAAAATTTCTATTTCTTCAGTCTGTTATGTTGGTCAAATGTAAGGGACAGACTGAAACATTGACTCCTTACTTCAAAAGAAAAGAAAACATATTTTAGTTATATTTTAGTTGATACAATTGACAGTTTTTGATGCATTTCTAGCCATTTCAGAAGACTTAAGTTTAAATTTTTTCAGGGGGAGAATGTCCCTGGATCCCCCTAGTTGTCTCACGCTAAGGCGTTCGCTTTAGCCTTTAGCACCCCCCCCCCCCCAACCCACTCCAAAACCCGCTCCTGTACGACTAAAAAAAAGGAAATTCGCCCAAAATGAATTGTGTTTCATACCTGAAGCTTCTCCATTTCCTTCCTGTGATCTTTTTCCAACTCTCCCACTTTCTTCTTCTGTTCACTGTGTAAGTAAATAAAACAATTAACGATGGAGCATATGTGGTGTACACTGATTGTCTTCGTCAGGTGTATAAAAACTATTTCACTTACTTTCCCAAATCTTTAATATTTTTGATTTGGCTTTCCTTGCCTTTTATAGAGGTTCTCAGCTCCTGTAAGAAAGAAATAAAATGTTTTCCGTCTTCAGATGAAAAGTATCTTATAGGTGTAATTATTTACTTGCACAATTAAACCTTAGTATCCTCCATCGAATAAACGGATATAGCAAAGCGCCCTCCTCAAATAAACCCTCCGCGGTGTTGTGAAACAGAAATGCACCTACGCTAGTCGCTCACTAATGAAACGAAACTGGAACTAATGCGTTACCACTTGCGTTTTTTTTTTTTTACCCCAAGGTGTCTGAGTACATCAGTGGATAAGTGCCATTTCCTTGTATATTGACAATAATCTATTAACGTGTTTTCCTAGCTAGTTTATAATTTGTTGTATGTATGTAAATCATAAGGTGAAATATTGAACAATCATTTTGACTGTTACTGGAAGTGATGGCAGGCCAAAGTAAACATATCGGTAAAAAAAATTGAAAATTTTGTCAACAAAAAAAATATGTAAGAGCCTTACCGCATTCTGCCTCTCTATATCCTGTAGTTTCCTTCTAAGTGAATTCCGATCGTCGAAGGTTGACTTCCGACCTGAGACAAACAATTTTAAATGGTAGCCAATGCATTTCCGAGGTTTTTGTTGCTTTAATTAAACGAGGTTAAATATAAATCAGCAGCAAAGTTGAAGGAAAAACAAACTGTCAAAAATGACGTGATTGTTGCTATGGCGCGTGTGGTCTGGTGCGCGTTCCCAGGAATTGGAGCTCGTGCCACGGGAGACGATTTGTTTACATCTGTTTTCCAGTATTTTGTTTTGTTATCTTTTGTTTTTTTACAAGAAGGGCAATTAAATACAATTTGCTTAGGAACTCTTTTTTCAGTCACTGGGCCATGCCGTTACTTTACTTCCTAACGATTCATTTTCTGTTGTAAGTCACTGATAAGTTGGTTGAAATGTTGAGCGCAAACTCTATTTTAAGAAATGTGCCCTTGTACTGCGAGAAATCTCTTGTCGCACAGTTTTCTATGATAAAAACTTGAAAATTTACCTTTCTTGTCGGATTCCATTTTAAAATCAAGCTCTTCACTCTGTAGTATTCCGTACAATAAATTACTCAGCAAAAGTACACGCCGTCAGCTAGACTTACAAACTGTGAATAAAATTTCCTTTGTGACGTAACAGTAATGTCAATTGGAATCTCGCGCGCGAGGAGAAATCTCATTCGTCCAAACTTGTGGGATACAAATATCTTCTTATTGAAATAATGACCAGGAGCGAAGGAAGGAAGTATAATATATTTTTTTTTAATTGTGTGCTACCAGCAGTCTTTTGTTCCCCTCATAGTAAGCGAGTGAAAAACGCGAGAGCGCGCTTCATTTTTCCCTCGACCTTCACATAGGCGCATCGCGTTTCCTCGCACATCTCAGTGCGGTAGAAGGGATTTTTGTATCCATTCACGTGACCTTTCGCTGGACGATTTTTTATTGAGATGACACAGTTGCCATAGTCATACGACATATTTCCAAAGATTGTAAGATCAACTAAAGAAACTCAAGGTCACAAGTGAATGACAAACCCAACCGTAGCTTTTGAACCAGGAACTGCGCAGGTCTTCCTTAAAATCCTTTTTGCGCAATAGCGGATATCATGTTGGAAGAGTTTGAATATGAATTTCACTAACGAATTAGGAATTAGAAGAAAAAAGATCGGGGTTGGCCAAATCATTCCATACTAACATCATAGATAGGTTAGGTGGACTTATGGATAAATATACCAAAGTTTGCTCTTCAAGTGTTTTGGTATAGGAGATATGAGATCCACTCTCCATCACCCCCTCAGGTCCTAGTTTTTCTGGTAAATTTGACCCAAATTTGACAGCCAGCGAAAACTGTACAATTTAGCGAACGAAGTTCATGTTTTGTACCTGATACAAATGGACATAGAACTTCTTGTAAAAAGCCAGAGATATGCGAAATAAGCAAAAGTCAC
Organism: Pavona decussata; assembly: GCF_977016875.1. Classification (NCBI taxonomy): domain Eukaryota; kingdom Metazoa; phylum Cnidaria; class Anthozoa; order Scleractinia; family Agariciidae; genus Pavona; species Pavona decussata. The sequence continues at coordinate 2,048,329 of NW_028145471.1, forward strand.
TTTACAACATTTAGTTTTGGAATACCTATATTTCGTACCTGCAAATGAGCAAGAAATTAGCCATTTTCGACTTCACGCATAACAAACAACTAAAACTTCAGCAAAAACTGGATGCCAAAACCAAACACTCTTAGCTTCCATCTATTAAAATCAGCAATAATCTTTTTGGGCTATTCAAACAGCAAGATGCCACATCACCTCCATTTCTCCTACTACTCGATGTCATGTACAGCACGACACGAACGCAATCAATGTGCTGTTTAAGCCGCTCCTGGATTTCGCATTGGGTTTGTCTTAAGTTAAAAATATTCAGTTGATCAAATTAGTTCCACAAAAAATTCAAATCCCCTCTCTTGCGAATTTGACGGAAAGAAAATTAAGAAAACGCGAAAATAAACAAAACGACGCCATGTTGAATTTGTTCACGCGGGATAGACTGGGAACTAGTTGATTGGTTGTCAGGGAGCCAGGGGCCATGATTGTTCCACGCTGTTTTTCATAAGTAAGCTTTTTGATTTAAGGAAGGCTGGTTTAGGCTCATGCCGTAAGTGGCAAGGAATAACAAACTATTGGGAAATGAAGATACCAACGAGAGTTACAACCATTTTCGTTGCTTATTAAATGGCCTACATGTTGTTATGCTTGCTGGGCAGGGAAAATTGTTTTGAAATTTAATTTGCATTTTGTGGGCTTTGATTAGGCGAAGTTTCTGGGTCAAGCTGTCTTGTACTGTTAAAGACGGGATTACAACAAATCAAATAAGAGCCAAAAACGCAAGAGTAATTTGGAGAAACAATACCGTAGCCCAGTTGGAAGTCTTGTTTGCAGATTCACTTGCAGAAACTCTATTTTGTTTCAATACAAAGGGAAAAAAATCAGAAAAAATAACTTCATATTATTTTATATCGTAAGAGACTATACACGTACGAAAGTATTTTATGACAATTTCGTTCTTACCATATTTACATTTATTACGTGACATATGGTCTTCGCTCCAGTCTTTTGCGACAGTATTTACATTGCAGTCAGAAGCGTAATGTACACCACAAAATGAGCTGCTCATTTTCAACTGTTGACAGTCCAACACGGTCCAACACCATACGCACCAAATGAGCTCCATGTTACTGATTCCGCTAAAATCATGCAGAAAACATTTAACAGATTATCTAACTAATCTGGGTGTCAGTGGATCGAAGTCGAGGTTTGGGGACATGGATTAACGAGGCTGATGTTATTCTCAATCGCGCCGGATTGCATTCTCTATCAGAGGAAGACAGGGAAATGTCCAAAGCACAAATACGAATTAACAACACATTACCAGAAGTTAAAATCCAGTTGTTCTCACCCATCTCACAGAGGTGAAGCGAAAAAATTAAAAAATACTCGTCGGGTAAACAAACAGGTGTCGGAAGAAATATACCAGGAGTTTCAAGTTTCAGTTCCAATAGGATCCGGTATGTACAATAAGCCAATATTTAAATTATTTTCTCGCAGTTCACCTATTTTTGGTTATTAATTTACTCTTTATATGTCACCTGAAGATATTTTCACCTTACGTGTAGTTTCTTATCAGTTCGGAAATCTCTGCTAATTTATCAGATGCGTTGTTTTGTTACAATGTAACAAACATCTCATTCAATTGAAATCAACATTTCAAATATTGTTTCACCCCTGTGTAACACTTGTCGAAAAGGCCATTCAAGCAGATTTAAAGTGGAGGATGCTACCTCAAAATTTGAGGACAAGCTTAAGGTGAATGTTTTGAATTAATAGTAAGATTACTGTTCCATTGGACCGATATATAACTTCTTTATTTGTTCGACTCGGAGACAATTTTGTGATGATCCCAGTAAAGTTTAAGAGTTGGGCGTTGCAGATTCTACGTTAACGTGATGTTATTTGATTTCCTATCATATTTATCAAGGTATCAAAGCGGAGATAATACAGCCAAAACTAATTTTTTGTTAATTTGTCGTGTAAGTTTTCAACAGCAGCTTTTATAACCAAAAAGCGCATTCTCCTAAGGGCCTTCTGGTGTACATGACAAGCCGGAATGATAAGTCCAACGCTTTTATTTAAAGCAAATGACGTATTCAGTGAGGGCTCCTCGGTAAATATTTCGCTTCACGACATGTGTTCATTGACAGACCAACGAAACTAGCATAGTTCAAAATAAGTAAACAAAAGATCGGAAGCAAAACAAACATACCTTGGAAAAGGCAGTTATCTATAGGAAAAAGGAAATTCCAACCCAAAGGGGATCTGCAAGGAAATTTTTTTTCTCTAAATATCAAGCGCACATTTTCCGTCAGTTATCTTTAGTTTTGCGCAGTTTATTTTAAAGGTACACAATTCCATGACACTGTTTCTACTTATGTCACGCATCCAATCTGATTGCTATGCGATAAAGGTAGAGATCATAAAAAAAATCCAATGAAGTTATTTTTTCATGCTATTGCGCGGTTCTGCTGGTTCTATTTTGAGCATGATTCGTTCATGTCATTATTTGTTCAGATCTTGAGCTGTTTATCGCGACAAACAGACGTTTATAGCAACAATGCGCTGGCGATAGGTCCTTCCCTGTCCCCTCCCAACCCAAAGTAAAAATAAGTAGGTCCCAGTCCCTTGAGAGCAATCCAACTCAAGATGGCGTCGTTCTGTTTAGTTCGTATTTCTTTTTAAATTTTCCCTCTGTTAAATTGGCCAGAGAGGGGTTCTAATTTTTTTGGGACCACTTTAGTCAACTGCATATATTTAACCGTGGAGAAATCCAATATGGAATCCAAGAGCGGCTTAATCGGCACATTGCTTGCGTCGTGTCGTACTGTACATGACAACGAGTGGTAGGAGTAATGGAGGTGGTGAAGCATCTTGCTGTTTGAATGGCCCAAAAAGATCATTGGTGATTGTGATAGAGGGAAGGTAAGAGTGTTTTGTTTTAGCATCCGATTGTTGCTGAAGATTTAGTTGTGTGTTCTGCGTGAGTTCGAAAATGGCTAATTTCTTGCTTATTCGCAGATGCGAAATATAGGTATTCCAAAACTAAATGTTGGAGAGTGACTTTTGCTTATTTCGCATATCTCTGGCTTTTTACAGGAAGTTCTATGACCATTGATATCAGGTACAGAACACGAACTCCGTTCGCTAAATTTTAGTTTTTGCTGGCTGTCAAATTTGGGTCAAATTTACCAGAAAAACTAGGACCAGAGGGGGTGATGGAGAGTGGAACTCATATCTCCTATACCAAAACACTTGAAGAGTAAACTTTCGTAAATTTATCCATAAGTCCACCTAACCTATCTATGATGTTAGTATGGAATAATTTGGCCGACCACCTTTCAGCTTTTTCAGATTTTGCCTGGTTTTCCCAGACATTGACTCTTAAGCTTACTGTATACCTTAAGAGGTGTCTCGCGTCCAAGCGATGTAGCACGTCCGGTTGAAACTGTAGATATCTAAGCCCCATATCAAATTAAAGCTTATAGAGCTGGCTATTAAACTATACCAATAATTTTGAAATAAATTGAATGGTCGAATTTTTAGCACTGTTTTCTCGAATCAATTTTTTCACCTGAAGGGGACACTTTAAAGAGCTAAAACTCAAAGGGAATTTGTTCGTTTGCCTTCTAATTTGGACAGTAGCTAGTTTAACATGTACACAACAAACACCTGTTTGCGAATTTTTTTCTTTCAAAATATTTATTCTCCGGGAGCGATTTTTGTACGATCACTCCATATTTTTTTAATCCTATTTCGGAAATGTTCTGTAACTTTTTACTGCAACTGAATATGGCAAAACTCAGCTACGTTTTTTTAGCACTTTGGGTCCGGAAACTGAGGAGCAAATTAAATTAGCGAAAAACAAAATTCGCCTCGGCTTGTAGCTTTCAAAAGGTGATTCGTTTTATTTCAAAATTCTTGGTATAGTTAGATAGCCAGCTCTATAAGCTCTAATTTGACATAGGGGTTTAGGTATCTAAAGTTTAAACCGGACGCGCTACATCGCTTGGACGCGAGACACTTTTAAGGTATACGGTAACCTGGTAACCTTAAGACTGTGAAGGAGTCTTGAAGAAGCCAAAGGAGGGAAAAAGCCTCGTTTATGAAGAGCTATGAAGTAAGAGTACCGATGCAGAAGCGGCAGCATGTAGGCTAAATCGTCCGCTGCAAATTGCCTGCCAAGAAACCATTTACATTAAATCACAAACTGAGTGAAATATAACGTCCATTATTTATTTTTTTATTTATTTATTATTCCAGTTATTCATAACAGTATCCCCTTATGTTACCTTTCTCACTCTCTCTTAGTCCGGTTTTTTCACCAAACCACCTTCAACCGAACGAAGTTGTCTTTTGTTTACACCACGACTGCTCTCCTCAATGGAAGCCAATTTGAATTTGGCAAGGTCAAATTTTTTTCAAATTAGTTTCCAACGCGTTCGTATAAGCCATTTATGTCAGTTTCCTTGTAAAACTGTGATTTTACGACCGTACTTGAAGTTTGAAGTTCTCTCCTTCGCATGGAGGACAATAGTGGAAAACGGAGAGACAAAGATTCTGACCTTCTCAGTGAACGTATCAGTTCACCCGTCTTCCCAACCTCTCCTCCGTTTTCTCCGTCTTTATTCTTCATTTAATGCTACAGAATTAACTAAAGAATCCTGAGGATAGAAAAATTTTGTTTGTTGCAGTACAGTTTCGTTTCAATTTGACATTTCAGGCGACACAATAATGACTACATTTTACCGACGGGAACAAATATTAATATCAAGTACTTCCTGCGAGCTTTTCAGACTGGCCTTAATTAACAAAACATTCTAACAAAATAGTTAACAATATAAAATATATAACTAAATATAAGAAAAATCTGGCCTAGCAAAAGTACAAGGGTGCGTTCGATTGACTTTATTCCGGAACAGGAATACATACAATGAGATAAGATTAGATAAATCGTTTATTAAAGAGAACACCTCACAGTCCGAAGACTGAATTACCTGTATAATGCACAAAAAACAAAATCTATTATTAAATTAATCCCAAAGATCTATGATAATAAAAAATGTACAATCTCATAGAATCATATCACTCAGAATGACCTTGTGTTTGTCAAGAAATCTCTAATAAGATGTTTTTGGAGTTACTGGAGTACAAAATCGCTCTTCAATTATCATGTGCCAGCGAAAGTTTGCAAGAACATCTCCTCAAATTTACTTAAAAAGAGAAATCTAAAGCCGGCGACACACCTGGCGATTTTATACGCCGATCGCCGCGATCGGCGAAAATCGCCAAGTGTGCCCGAAGCAGCGATTGCGATTTTCGCCGGTCGCCGCGATCGGGGTATAAAATCGCCGATATCTGGCATGTCAGATATCGGCGATTAAATTCGCCGGCATTCTCCAAGTGTGCCCGTTCCCGCGATTTTCTACGCTCATCACTGCGAATCGCAAGTAAAGTTAACAAATCAGGTTGGGCGATTTTATCACATGACTTTTCAAAACGCTCCTCGATCGATGGAGCGCGGGAACAAGGTTGACGAGCCACATCATCGCGACCGGCGAAAAAAATCGCCAGGTGTGTCCGCATCAATCGGTGGCGAAAATCACTTGCGCTGGCATTCGAACGGCGTATAAAATCGCTAGGTGTGTCGCCGGCTTTACAGCTTATTTTTATTCCGGAATACGGTCAATCGAACGCTACCTAAGTCAAAGAAATGATTTCTTAATTCTCTATGTACAGGGGATCTGTTTACATGGAAGTTCGGGAAGTTCTTGACTGCGGGGCAATGGAGTTACCAGTTCTTGAGAAAACCAGGCCTGAGTGACACTGAAACAGTCAACGCAATTCTGAAGAAAACGTTTGTTAGCTTAAGATTCAAAATGACCGGGGGTTAAGCTCGATGCGGTGGTATCACTGCATGCCATCTATTGTCTTCTCTTCTTTGTTTCTTTCGCTTTTTAATTAGTAAGAACTTTGTGTCCGTTTATTTACGTAAATTTCATAATAAGTTTAACAAATAGTCCTCGATATACTATTGTGACCATTTTTATACGATTTTAAGTCGGTCATGTAGAAATGTAGTTAAACTTAAGTAAATACTATATATAACATCATACAATAGCGCTCTACATCGGCAACAGAAATCAATTAACTTAAATAAAGCAAATATAATCCGATGTGAAATTTAATTAAAACTACAATATCTCCGACTTGCGATATAGTTGAAAAAACCATCGCGGTTTCTAAACAATTATAGATCACAGCGCCGAGTGGCAATATTTATGACACAAAATTTGATGGCACATGAAATGATGAAGAATTGCACTTAAACGGCGAATTCAAAATATTCTTAAGAACGTTACAATCGGGCTTCAAGGAATGGAAATCATGAACCACACAAGTCAAGCAAGTGAAGATACAAGAAGTCTACTAGCGGTCATAATACATACTCTAATTTGGATGCTAACCACAGTTTTCTCAATCGCAGGCAACTTGCTTGTTTTTCTCGCTTTGTATCGAAACAGAAGATTACGAACAATCACAAATTTTTACGTGCTGTCTTTGGTAATCATCGACCTTATTATGGCGACTCTTGGATATCCATTCAACATGATTGCATCAGGCTTCCGTAAGTGGCCATTCGGTTTCGACTTCTGCCAATTCAATGGTTTTCTCTCTCATTTTTGGACGGTCGTGTCGATTAACATCTTAACCTTAACCGCCATCAACCGCTACTTTTGTATGGTTAAGCCTCAGTTTTATCCCACCCTGTTCACGAAGAAGAAAACGGTTGTTTCAATCATCTTCGTATGGCTGTGCACCCTCGCTGCAGGTTTAGCTGTCACGCTCATTACACCTGTTTCATTTAAATGGCACCCTCACTATTTATTCTGTCAATTGGAAAGCAGTGACACCCTACCAGCTTTTACCTCAGCGTTTCTGACTGGATTTGTCTCCCTGCTAATTTGCTTAACCTTGGTTTGTTATGGAAGAGTGTATTGTGTCATAAGACGTCACAACTCTACTGTCATGCCATTTCTTCAAGACGCAAACGCCCAAGGAATCTCCAGTGTGCACGAAATCCAGGCATCTAGAGTTCTCCTCTCTGCTGTTTTGACATTTTGCATCTGTTAGATTCCCGCAACAATAGTTAGCTCTTTAGAAAGAGTAGCGCAGGTAAATGTACCTTCATTTTGGCAAACTTTTGACACGTTGGTTTTTGCCTCCAGTTCGTGGATCAACCCAATTGTGTATACTGTCATGAGCCGAGCCGTGAGGAAAGAAATTATAAAACTTATTCGCCGTAGAAACGAAAACTGATAGCTTTTATCTTTATAACTCCTTTCAGTTAATTATAAACCAAAAACAACAACAACAACAACAACTGATGATCACATGAAGAGAAAATGTGGCTTAACTTAATACCGACCTTAAGCAACCCTGGACGGCGATCCCGAGGAGGTCAACCGGAAGTCAAGATTGCGTTGTTGACTGCAATTTGCATAATAGTCGAGCCGTCCACCTGACGTCGCGCCGGTCGTTTTCACCAGTTTGGCGGTTTCTCGAGAACGTGAGTTTGTTTTTGAATGTTAACTTTGAAATCCGTGTCTTTTCCAAGCCTAATCTGGATTATATTCTAAACTACCGATATTAGGTCTTATAAGCAAAAGCTATTGATTTTTTCTTTCTTCTTTCCAGTGGAAAAACGCAAATTCACAGCGACTATGGCGAATCCTGGAAGTGAAGTTCCCGCCATTGCTAAAAATGGGTAAATATATCTTTTCTTTTCATGTCATTTACCTCGGCTTTCTCTGAAATGTACCCGATTTTCAAAACAAAGCTGATAGGATTATTTAAGTAACCTTGAACATGAAAAGCTCAATTTATTTGTGAGCGATTTTATCTCGCTAACTTCATTTTATTTCAATTTATAGGTCAAATATCATGGAGTGGACAGAAAACCACGATGTTATTTTGTGCCGAGAAATCCTAGTTAGCGAGCCCTATAAATTCAAACCTCGAACATTGGAGAGAGGGAAGGTATGGGACGAAATAGCCGAAAGACTCAATAACATCAAGGATCCAAAGTTTAAAGTCTCAAAGCGATCGATCCGAGAGCATTTCCAGCTTCTGCTTTCAAAGTTCAAAACAAAAATGAAAACCAAGCAGCGGGCGTCTGGCATTGAAGTCGAAGATACCGAAGTTGATAAGGCCATGGAAGAAATTTATGAGAAATGGGAGGCTTCAGAAGGGGAACAACTGAAAGGAAAGGAGAACATGAAGAAAAAAGCTGAAGTAGATAAAGCTAGTGCGGAAGAAGTAAGGCTCAGAGCGACGGAAAAATTAAGCGAAACGCAAAAGAGAAAGAACGCCGAAGAGGGCTGTGCTGTCAAACCTAAGAAAACACGAAGAAACGGAGGAGAAACTGTAGAATTCCTAAGAGAAAAATCACAGAGGGATTACCAGTTTCGACAAGAGGAGTTGCGAATATAACAGAAAGAACAAGAAAATCTGCAAAGCATTCAACAACAACAACTGGAAATGATGAGGATGATGCAACAGCAAAATAATGCTATGCTTCTTATGTCTAAATTTGTAAACAAATAGACATTCCGTGCATTTATTTACTTGCAGACTGATAAATTGTCTCCGTTAAAATTTGTTGTCGTTTAATATGTACAGCTCGTTGTACTTAATAGTTTTATATGGGCTGTTCAGTTGAGGTTGTAGTTGTGAACAATGATCCTACTATTGTGATCTGACCGCAGGTAAGAACTTTTGAAGCTTTGAAAATTTGTAGACAAATTCACACAGTTTTTCAAATAAAGTAGTCTGCTAGTGTTGGAGGATCAAGGTGAAAGAACTCAGATGTAGCGTTGCCGTAAAGACATGTAAGTGCGTTTCTCAGTATAGCACAAACTAGATACATTTTTCCAACACTGCTGAGGCCAATTTTAAGGTTTTTCTTGTAATCTATAAACTTGAAATAGTTCACTATGTCCCCAAAGAGCCACTCCACTGCAACTCTCACTTCACTCAGGGAGGTGTTGAATGCTTGCATGTCAGCCGTCAAGATAGCATTTCTGTATGGGGCTTGAAGTTGCACTCTTAGAGGGTATGCTGGATCTCCGTAGATACACATGGGTTGACCGTGGGGAGATACAGCATGTAGCTGCAACTGATGAAGCAACCCAGAGTCTGCAAGCATCCCAGCATCATGCTTTCGGCCCTCTGAAAACAAAAGTTGATAAGATAATTGTCTCTAAAAAAAAGGAAACTAATAACTTTCCCGGCAATTTATATTTTTCTATGTACGTTACCGTCGAAAATCAAACCTCGGCTCATATAATAGCTCTCCGATGGAAGTTTCTGCGGAAAATGCAGCTTTTCTTTGATGATAAATCGTATTAAAACAAGATACTCACCCACGGGTCCATACATGTTGGCAATCAGACCGTTTGGAAGAGCCACAGACTGAAACTTCAAACCATGCACGCGTTTATGCCCGTTGTATACAATTCGCTGATGTTCTCCTGGTCGGCTAATTGGCCTCACAGTGCCATCTATGAAGCCAAAACAATTATCAAGGGCCGCTCCCTTTACGTGGATTGCATTTGCGTATTCTTGAAGTTGTGCTGGCTGTAAAATAGTGGGATTCCATTGCATGATTCGGTGGCTGTGATTGTTGTAAATGTAATCTATCACCTCGTTGGTAATCATGCTTAGTACCGGTGTGGGTCTTCCAAAGCGCGCTATCATATCCGAGTATCGACATGGGTAAGCAAGTCTCCTCAGAAGCATGCAAAGGCCTTCCATACCATCGCTGATGGAACGCTGTCGGCACTTGAACACATCTGGAATCTGAAGGGCTTCAGCTAAAGCAGGCAGGTCATGTTTATTTACTCTAAACTCGGCAACACACTCTGAATTCTCCATCTCATCCAAGTCAAATGTAAATTCGTCGTACGGCAAATCAAGGTTTTTGGAACGGTTTAGATCATAAAGAAGTAAATACTCGTCTTCTGAAATCAAATCATCGCACAGCGCCGCCGTTAACAAGTTTCTCGCATCCCTAAAAGAGGCCATAGCGAAGCGAAACCTGACCGACGCGACCTCTGCTTCCTTAAGTTTAAACTTTGCGCGCCAAAGGGCGGCGTTCTAGCCCCATTCCCCCTCGTCATGGGTTGCCGTCCTCGTGCTCGCCGTCCAGGGTTGCTTAAGGTCCCTAATATTAATGGTTTGTAAATTATAAGAGGTTATGAAATGAAATTTCAGTTTGATCCCAGGGTTCAAAAGTAAAGTAAAGCAAAAGTTATCAACATTCTCGCTATTCTATCAATAATCTCCCGAGTCAGAGGTTCATGATAAAGCGCTTAACAATAACCCAGATGGAAGTGGGATTTAGAAATGTTGGTTCTTGAGAGAAGAGGGAAAAACCGAACTACCCGAAGCAAGGACAAGAACCAACAACAAACGGAAATGGAACCCGGGCCACCTCGGTGAGAGGCGAGTGTTCTCACCAGTATACCATCCCTGCTCCCACGAGATCATTCCACTCTCCTCGTGTGATGTAATTTCCATTTATTATATACATACCGAGATTTACGCACCAAAAAGCATCGAGATAAAAATAGTCTCTTCGCGCTAGAGAAGCCAGCTGATTGGTCATACGATTTTTTTCACTAGTGAAAAACGACGTATCGACGCTCTGATTGGCTATATCATTATTTTCACCAGTGAAAAAGATATTGTCGCTCGCTCGCCACTCCTCTTGACTGACAAATAGCACATTTCTAAGAGCCTAGGCGCATTTTTCTTTAGAAAGATAGCTTCAAATCAGACTAACCGCTTCCAGAGCCTAGATTCATCAGTAGAAGAGTTCATAGACGGACAGGAAAATGAAAACACAAAGAAAAAGACCAAACACGATGTTGCTCTGTTCCACGAATTTCTTGTTTTGAAAGGCGAGACGAGACAAATCAGGGGCACCCAACGACCAAATCTTCCCAAATACGTCAGAAGTGCCTAAAATGGATTTTTGTATGCTTTAGGAGCGTGCTTGGTTAATTTGGAGCTGCCCTAAGAAATAATAATCTGTTCGGATATCATAGGGGAACTTTGGTTGTGTCGAAAGTTTGAGGGGACTTTTTTGTCTCATCCGAAAGTTATAGCTATACTGATGGGTCTTGCCGAAAGTTCGACGAGACAGAGAAGCCACACTGTAATTAGAAAATTTTAGGGGACTTTTTTTCTTGAACTGTGCGACTATGAAAACTTACGAAAATCTTAGGGGATGAAATTATACGCTCCTTAGAACCCAATTACGCATTTCTCCCAATCACCGCTTAATACACAGGGATGCTCACCTGTAACAAAAAAGTAACCGATAAATGGTCTGAGTAACGCCATAAATCAGAAAAATAAAAGCAATGTTCTTGATCCAGTTGATCTTAACCCCAAAAAGATAGTACCGCATTCAGTCGTCGGACATCAACTAGGGATAAACATCGATCTAGAGCTATGCAGATGACACTAATCTGTCTTCGAATTCAGCGTCTTTCTCAGCTGATATCTCAGAACTATCTGAACTCTATAACAACAGTAACGAATCTGACAAATTACCGATAATTACAGTTATGTCTTAATTCAAGATCTCAGATCTTAAAGGATCTTGTCCAGCTTGTTGGTTGATGCGCCTTCAACATAAAGTACCTACTCGGAGTGGACTTGGCTAGAGTTTTGCAGTGGGACTAGGAATTGATACTCAACGTTCTTTCAAAATGATCAGTGATCATCAGGATCATGCTAATGCAGATAGAATCAGTAGAGTGTAAAAAAAAAAAAAAAAAAAAAAAAAATCAGTGGAGTATGCCAGCGAAAAGGGATGTTAATTTGGAGGCATGTCTCAGATGTCTGCCAAAGAATGTTTCACTTTAACAGTTATAGTCGCGTTATAGTCAGTTATCAGGAATTATAACACTATAACTCAGATAACTTACTATAACGCGATGCTCATTCCATTTTTCATAAATTCATCAGCAAGTGTTTTCACTGTGCAGTGACTGTGTTTTTTTGGGTACCTACAGGTTCTAAGGAATCAGGAATGATTTTGATGTCTGTCCAGGATCCACAGGATTTTAAAACTGCATAATAAAGCAGGGGGAGTGTTCAGGGTGTTACTTAATCAGATGTAAATGCAGAGTCTACAACGGAGTCTGCGGAGTCTAGACAGTCTACAGCCTGTAGAGCGCCTTCCGTCAAGTGTTCTGTGCCTTAGTTCAATGTTAACTCAACAAAATAGAATGCCATTTCACAGAGCCAAACTCAACATTGTATATAAGAATTCAAGAAATAATAAAGATACTATGCTGAATAGGTTCTCAGGACTTAATTTCTTAATGCCACGCTACAACAGGAAATAAGTCAGATAAGGGAGGAAGGAACACTTTACCAGTAGAATATAAAACGCAAAAAACAAGCAACTGTTCACAGTTAGATCTTTTAGTTCTAAACGCTCTGCGTCGTAAATCTCTTAAAGAGCAATAACTGTTTTATACTTAATGTTCTTGTTTTAAGAGAGTCTTTTTTGTGTCTTCATGTCTCCCTGAGTATCCGGTAAACGTTAGGAGAATTTTAATATAACAATAGAGTTGATGTTCGCGGGCGTAAATATGTTTTTGGCCCGACTCAGGCTCATTTTAGCCCGAGCCGCAGGCGAGGGCTAAAATGAGTTCTGAGAAGGGCCAAAAACATATTTACGCCCAAGAACATCAACTCTATTACTATTATAATAATTTCAGAGGGCATTCAGAAAAGAAATCAAAGACAGGCGTTTATTTTAGATTTGTTTCATTGTTCAAAACTATTCATTGTCGCATAAGCTTTAAACTTCAACAGAACACCGCAAAATTTGTCGAGAGAATATTGCTTCTAAGTTTTCAAAGGGAAAATAACAGAATTTTGTGAGCAGCGAAGACATGGTCACTTGCAAGTGTTAAAATTAATTGTGCAAGTGCTAAACTGAGCAGGTTTCGCTCGACGAAGACAAGCTGTTTACCTTCACCTCGCCGCCGGTCATGGAGCTACTACAGGCATTATTTCCACCATCGTACACCAGTTTCTGTAAGTCCTTTTCTCTAGCTAGCTGAAACTACTGGGAATTTGCTTCTTCGTTAGGTTTTTCAGCCATTTTGTAGCTCAAAACAATTTTTTTGCAGATGGCAGCGCTTCCAGTCAAACAAGCAAGAAAACGGCGCGAACAGTTGAATGGTTTCCAGTTCTGATTGGCTGGCTACGTTATGTTCTTGTTTCTCATTGGCTTAGAGCATCGGGCTAAAATATATTTTAGCCCGCTGAATTTTCCATTTTAGCCCGCAAAATACGCGGCAATGCCCGATGAAATTATTATAATAAGTCTTTTATACTAGTAGGATTTTTTTGAAACGATTCGAATTGACCTTGCTTTTATGTATCATTTTATTTTAATACTGAGCTTTAACTGTTCTGTACCCTACTTAAATAAATAGAAATAAAAAAGTTATTCTTATGATAAGTCACACCCGGGTTAGCTGTTTCGGGATGTTTTACACATGTCGGTCACTGGTGTTTATTTGTCATTCCGAGCCGTAGAAACCCTTTCTTGGCGCGTTCACTGTTTTACAGTGTTGCCGGCCGAAGGCCGGTAATTGAAAAGAGAGTAAAGGCAGGCAAGAAACCGCCAGCGAACGCTATGGGTCGTTACTTCAAACCGGAATTGTCGCAAAATTTGAAAAATTCTTGCGGTTTTTCAACGGCATCCGATTAGATACATATTTCGCCATGTTGTGGCCGAGTTTGGGCTTCATTCGACAAATTTCCTCTGAGAAAAGCGGAGCTGAAGTCCTCCAGGTCGGTTTCAAACTATGATCTGTAGCAAAGACATGGACAAAAGGAATTCTAAGCATGCAGTCTATTTTAAATCAGTCAATCAACGCTTCGCGACAGGCAGGGTTGGGTATTTGAAGCGCAACAGGAAATCTCCAAAACAATTGTCCTGTTCAACTCCGATATAGTGTGACACGAGGTTTTTTGGAGTGCTTCTTCGGCTCCGTCATACTGATGTTAGTCACTGCTTAGTGAAATCGGAAATTCTTGATTTTGACAGACAACACGCAACCACTGTTTTTATGCTCTAAAAACCTTGTCTATTCCGTATATTGCGTATAATTCGTATAGTTGCGAATTCAAAATGCTAAATTTATTTCCTGCGATTCTTCAACGGGATAGTGGGCCATTCCATTTAATATCCACACCCCCCCTATGGATGAGATTTTCTGAGGGGGCTCCCAGTGAAGGTGAATTTCTGAGGGGTCATCATTGGCCGTCGGTCTTCATCGGCTGTCATCGGCCATCGGTCTTCATCGCTGTGCTCTGTGCTGTACCTGAAAATAGCAAAGGGACTGGGAATGATGAGTAAAAAAATTGCAAATCACGTGCGTTGAAATCGGTGGGTGCCTACGCAACAATAGACATCCCAAAAAGGATACATGTATTTAAATGTTTGTTTCATTTAGAGGCGTTTATTTTGTTTTTGTTGTATTTTTTTTTTTTGCTAAATCGCAATGTGAAGTAGTCGTTAGGCTTTATTTTAAAAGGTCCAATTACTCACAACAACAGCTTCAATAAAACAACAGTTTCAAAGGAGTAAGGAGTCTATCTTTTTGTCGAGGGTCGAGGGTTCGATGTCGAGGGTATCGTCAAGGGTAACTTTTTTTTTTAATGTGTTGTTGCTGTTGAATTAAAATATTACGTGAACATTCGAATTCGTTGAAAGCAAAGAACCTTTTCCGTCGCACTAGTAGTTACTAGTAGGAGTCAATTGTCGTTGCTTTGACACATTGAGAACTACCAGAAAACATAACTCTTCGTCGTCCGATCATAAGATCGTTTTCCTCCTTTTCCAGTTTCAGGAGGATGGGAGAGATAAAGAAAATAAAGTGCTTGGGGGTAAGGGTAACTCCGAGGGTGAGAGTAAGAATGAGGGTGAGGGTAAGGGTATGGGTGAGGGTAAGTGCTCGGAGAATAACAAGCCTCTGACTGTACTTGCCTGGGTAGATGGGTAGACTGTAATTGACTCGCCTGTAAAAAGTTCCCGTAAAAACGTTGAAATGGCAAAGGATTATAAGCTTGTGAATTGCTCGCCTGAATAGGGTTTTCGTAAGAACGTTGAAATGGCGAAGAGTAGTAGCAGCCCCGTCCGTTCACAACGAAGCCCGAAAGTCAGAGAAAATTTCTGCGATTGTTACAAAGATCTTCAAACTGATCGTGTTTCACATTGATCACGTTTCCCTGACAAGCGCTGACAGTTACCGCCGTGATTCCTATTATTTAGCTCGAGTTTTCCAAAATCTACCTACCCCACCCAAGCACTACGGCGTCCCTGATGTATTTTGCGATTTTCAAAGTTTTTTCCAACTTGAAAACTTGGGGTCGCAGTTGGCAATGTGCCCCGATAATAGATTCCTAACGCAAGGTAAACAAATTCTTCAAAACATTTGCCAAGTGCTACCCATGTCTTTGGCTAATATTTCAGTCACGTCTGCCTCTTCTCTACCTTATATGCATTCAGTGGGGTAGTTTGAATATGGATATTTCACCGATTCTTATTTTGCTATCTTGTACGCGTTGGAATTGTCGTGCTTTAAAGTAGAAACGCGCCATGAAATTTTAATGCAAGTCATCGCCAATCACCGGAAATCGTGACCTACAATAGGTACGTAGGTGCGCAGAATGATAATTTAGATGGTTGATGCTATGGCCAAGTTGCCCCGCAAATATATACTCCTTCAATTATCAACTTTCTGCATCTCAAAAAGTATATCACTGCAGAAAACTGAAACGGCTATCTCTCAAACGGGGAACGGGGAATGGAGGAATGGGGAACGGGGAATCTCTAAAATAGGGAATCTCTAAAAGGTGGAATCTCTAAACGGGGGAATCTCTAAAAGGGGGAATCTCTAAAATGGGGAATTTCTAAAAGGGGGAATCTTTAAATTGGAAATCTCAAAAAGGGGGAATCTCTAAAAGACATGTCTTACCTTAAACGCGGGGGGTGCCTATAAAAGGAGTTCTTCCTAAGGAAGATTTTGATTAATGGACAATTAACCCGCAAACATGGCGGACGACATTTCTCCCGCGTGTCGCGAGAACAAATTGGGATTACTCGATATATTGCACTTTGCCATTGGTCAAAATAAAGAATACGTATATAAAAGCTGTTTTTATTGGTCATTGATTGACTATTGCACAACTAAAGTGCGAGGTTTTCGTGCGTCCGCCAAGAAGAACTTCTCGATCCTCTTTCAACGCGTTCCATAACCGGTGTCCATAAACGTGTTTATATTTCGAATAGATATTCCACGATTATCTTCCCCCTACTAAAAATGATTCGTTTTCAAGTAAGTATACTTCGTGTATATCGTTTTTCAAACTCTTCCGTCGCTGTACATGAAATGGTGGAACTTCTAATGTCAGGTTACCATCGAAGTGCCCGAAAGCGAAGCGAGGCGAGTAGAAGCAGTTATTTCGGCGCGACTTCCTCAAGACTGGAGTTACGTGGGCCATAGACGCGTTAGCAGTCGTTCGCATTCTGCAGGTGAGCCTTCGGAAGAAAATAATAAATATTTCATTATAAATGCAAATTTATAGCAACTTTTATTTGCTGTGCAGTATGCTGTAATGCTCACTGACTGTTTTGTTGTGGAAGACAATCGACATTTGTTACGGATTTTATTCTGCTTCATTGCTTATTTTGAAATGTAATTTTCGCCTATTTACAGTGCAACATTTATTACACAAATATCATATACCTCAGTGTTTTATGCAAACGTTGATGAGGAAATTAAATTGTGTACCTATAAGTAAGCTTAATATATACTACACACATTGGGAAATGAAAGGAAATTCCAGAATATTAATTACATATATCTCAGTTTTTGTACAGAAATATAGTATAGCATTCTTTCATCTTCTTATCATTGAAACATTATAAATAATAATGATGTGTGTTTTTGTGCCAACTTGTAATAGTTCTGTGTTAGGTTTATTGACAATAATTTGTGCCTAGCTAGCATTTTTGTAGTATGCACTTTCAGTCCTTTCTCCAACACGTTCCAAATGTGGCAAACAATATTGATTTTATGAATATACAACTTTATGCTTTCTAAACATGGTTTTGATAGTTATTTCTTATTGTCTTGCATTTCAGGAGCTGTACCAAGGCAAACAGCATCTGTGCCTTCATCTGCCCAGCCTGTCGGAGAAGCATCCTTAGCTGCTCCTGTTGCGACACCTCACGATCAGGGGGGCAGCAAGGGGATGCTTGGGCTGACAGTGTCCTGGGTGGACTTGAGGAATATCCACCCTGTCCCCATTGTTTGATGGGGTCTTGTATTACTATAAGTGAAGTAACAAAAATTCAAGGTTCCTGCGCTCCAGACTATACAAACCATTCTAAGCGCCACAAAAATTACAGACGATTTTGGAGAAGCCTAAACGATAGGGGGTTGTGGCAGCATGAACTATACATTCACCGGAAGACCTCAGCTGGCTTCAGTGAGGTCGAGCTACGGGAGCTCATGCCTCAGTGTGTCCTTGATGACACGAGGAAGCGGTACCCCAACCCAGCTGGTGTGCCATATATGGGGCACAAATGCTCATAAGTCTGTGTAATATAACATATTTGGTAGTTGTGATATAAGCTTCTAGCTCTACACAACTGGTATGGAGCAGTTTTTACACTTTCTTTCAGGGTGGTAGCTTATGATAGCTTCAATTCTATTCTTAAATTGTATGATATCCCAGGGCTCATATCAAAGCATATAATATTCAGCTAATTTATTTTTTTTAAGACTAGTTTATGTAAATGCAATAATAAATGCAATATTTCTTATTACTTATCCCATTTTAATTTTATGCTGATAAATGTGTCATTTGGTGGTGCTTGGAATGGTCTGTATTTCTATCAGTTTGAGTACTGAAACTAGGTGCCTGACTTATCAATATGGCAAAGAAAATATAGCTACATTTCATTATTTTCATACATTCAGTCCTGGAACCGGTGTTTCGTGTAATAGTTTTAGTGTCTTGTTTCAAAACAACAAAGAAATATTGACATTAGAAAGAGGCCAACAAAACTATCTGGAGAATTTATTATTCATATTTTTTAGCACAGATATAGCTGTCAGTTGAGACAGAGTGACTGCATCACTCCCTTTCATTGGCATGCAAATAAATTCACTCTGTATGACTAATTATAGAAATCCCAGGGGAAACTCCAGATTTCAACTGACGGGGATGATCGAAGGTTTTAATGGGGTTTGAAATTTTTGTTTCCAGGATATTTTTGGGTAGGAAAATTTGGCAAGTATTCTTTTGTGTGGCTTGATTTAAGAAGGGATTTTTCCTGTATTAAAAACAATGTGAAGATTTGTGGTAGTGCCTGGATATTTCAGCTGCGTAGTTCTGTCCTTTCTGGTAATTTATAAGGTTTGGAAATTGGGCATGGAAGTTTTTGAGGGTTAATTTTTGGTTGAGGGATTTGTTTAGGTTTTGTTGGAAGCCCTAGGTACCTTTTTGGGTTTGGATTTTTTGTCCCCATTCAATCATCCCTGTCACTTAAAATGAGGAGTGCACCCAACCCCCACCCCCCCCCCCCCCCTCCTTTGGTTATTCGCTTCATTCCACATTTTTCTATGCCCTCAGTAGTTTGCCTGGAAGAAGCGAACCCAGATAACTTCTCGGAATTTGAAAGTCTTCGGCAAAAGATTCTTGTGGCCTGTTCTTCGGTTTGGACGTCGTACATCCTGGATGAGGCTGACAGATGTCATCTTGCAGTTGACATTTTCATTCTGCAATGACATAAGATTCTCATATTGTTTAGGTAATGCTAATCTGACTGGGCTGTATTGGGTAGAATGTGGGGCATGGTGATGAGGGTGGCTGGCCAAACAGGACACCTTAAGCCTTGATCATAGCCTTCAAAATAGGTCTGCCAAAACAGGGTGATACCAGTTTTGCTCTAATTCATACTTACCCAGTCAAGTACTGCCAAATGAATACGCATGTTGAATGTCCGGTCAGCAAAGTGAATCCTCTTCGGGTAATAAATGAGAATAACATTGTTGAAGGATTCCACCCAGTAGGTGTCATGACACTGGAAATTGAAAAATATAGACTCAGTCGTTGAGCTGGTATAGCATTAATTGGCTTTAATTTGGTTTGATATAAAGATGGTTGTCAATGTTGAAATTACATATCATTTTTTTTACTCATTTAATTACATATACTAGTCAAATCTTACCAGCCAACCAATGCATGAAGTGACAAATACTTAGCTTACCAGAGAGTAGTCCTCAGCAAGCTTGTACACCTTGCGAGTCCAAAATGAATTTCCTCAGAGCAGATATTGCGCCTGGGTTATTGAGCCTAACTTTGCTGGAGTGGTATCCAGGTTTCTTACATTTTGATTCACTGTCACAGCTGTTGCGATTGCCCTATAATAAAGAAAGCTCATCACTAGAACAGGTCTAAATTCCAACGTTTATACTTCCAACAGAAACCAACCATTCAAAGCATCTTTTATGCAGCCTTTTGATACCTGATAATGATCAATTATTGTTAACCGTCTCCTCCTCAAATCATCTGGACTGGTGCAGTTTTTCATCGAATAGTAAAAGTGTCGTTTCACACTGGCCTCTGTAACGAATTGAAATCACATAGTTTTTGAGAAAATTTCATTATGAAACTTTACCAACGACATTCGATGGCTAAAGAGTATTGTACTTCTGTTATTACAGAAGTGGCATTTTGAAACTATGGAAACTAAATGTTTTGAGAAAGACATACGCTTGTCTGACAGTTCTGTAAACCACTTTTGGCCCTCCCATTTTTGTGCCCCGCTGCTAATTTCCTTCATAGCTTTTGCCACTCCTTTTGTTCCTGGAAATAAACAGAACGTAGGTTAATATAAAGTGCATACTCAAGTAATGTCATTTACTTGTGGACTACTGCTGTGCAGATTGCATAAACATGAAAAAATGACATTATTTATGTTATTTATTACATAATAATGTTAGATTAATAACTGATATTAACATTGATGATAACATTAATAGTGGTATAAAGTGCCTATTTACCATGCCAAGTGTCAAAGGAATTCTGGATGTTTTGTTGCAAGAGCCAGTTCTTTATTTTAGGTACAAAGTCATGGGCAACTTCAACTACAGCAAGCCCTAAAAGAGAAATATTTGGCATAGTGGATGTTACAAAATAATGGTATGCAGCATAGAATTCCACTAGTGATAACATTTGCATGTAGGATACCCCTCAGTACCTTTTGCTTGAACAGCAGGGATAATTTTCTGCATGGCTTCAAACTCATGTGTTTGGGGACTGCGAAATTCTACCTTTGTGACAGTCTGAACAGCCACAACATGCTGAGTTCTGTTTAAAAGAGAATCAATCTGTATGAAGTATATCCAACTCCTCCAGTTACTCTTGAAGTAGAAATGCTTGAAGGTGGTTTCAATGCTGCTATGCCATATCTCATGGGCACAAATATATTATTATATGGTGCATACTTACTCATAAGAAATCATTGCTACTGTTGAATGATAGGCATTGGCTGTCGAGTCATGTCGGCAATCAGTTATGACAGTCTGTTAAAAACAAGGATAACGAAATAGATTGTATAGTATATCCAGTATTATCCAAGTGTGTCGTATCTGTGAGTGACAAGAATAACTAATTGAGGTAATTAATTCTTGTATTTTTTTTTCTGTAATTGTTGCTCTTGTTGTTGTTGATGTCTCTTTTTGTAACTGGGAGGGCCATTCAATCCTGTAATTTAGTTATTGGATCTTACCGCTCCTTGTCTTTCCACATATGAGGTGGAGTCCTTTACATCACCAACGCTGTCTGTCATGGATGCCTCTGCAGACATATTCACTGCCTCCATGTAGCCCATGGTGCCATACACTATGAAACATGATTTGTGATATCAATTATTGTTATCTTCGGGCTGAATTGGGGCTTGCGTGGCTTTTCTTTCCTGCGTTCATTACACAGCCGTTGCTGCTCGATTTTTGATTTCTTTGCGCAAGGTTCGCCGAGACCCAACATGTTTTCGTCTAGTTTGTTTACCTTCAAAGCCCTCCAAATTATTCGAACTTTGCGACATCTATATAGCCAATCCAATGGTTTCTTTTATTTCTTTGTTTCATACTAACCAATCATAAGTAGTGAAAGAACTAGCTAGGCTTGAAAGTGAGCAAAAAACCTAGGGAAGAGCAGAGACGATCGCAACGATTTCGCGCTCGATCCGCCAAATTCCATTCAAGCGTTCAGGTAAAATACGACCCTTCTTGAGCGTATTGATGAACAATAAGGCAAGAAATTACGATCCTTTTCAAGTTTATTTTCTGTTTCTGAGGGTTATGTTTGTATTTTACAACAACAGAGCAAATTTAGTTCTTCCCCCTTCAACCACCGAACGGCCGCCATGTTTGAACTTTTAATATAAATTTAATTGGACCGGGGGGACCCTATTTATAGGGAACCCCCGCGTTTGACACGTTCTTGCAGTCATTTCCCGCCATTTGGTACTACTTTGAGAGAATTTGTCTTTTTTGATATAACAAAGCAGTGGCTATTAAACCTTATATTCTCATTACTAGTTAATTATGCCATGAAACGTAACCAGCCAGACACAATGAAAACATTTAGCATTTGGGTGGTTTCCGGCCTACGTCAGACATGTCCCGATCCCAGACATGCCTCTGGTACCTGGGTGATAACATCATTGATAAGGTGATTTTTCCTTGACCGGTGAAACCTTTTTTTTTTCTTGAAAAACATTGATGACGTTTGCTGCAACCTTCGAAAAGGCATAAAAGGAAATTGGTTAGTTTTACACATAAGAAAGGGTTATTTTGTTAGACATCATTGTAAGGCCATTAAGGCTGATGGATCAATCGTAACACAAACAACGCGAATTTCACAATTTGCATTTTTGAACTGATCACTAGATAAGCTTTTTGCAGGGGCATGTGGTAAAACATGGACTGGAGTGGAGTGGACTGGATTTGTAAAACATGGACTGGATTGGTAAAAGGTGGATTGATAAAACAATAAATGAAACAATAAACTTTATTTTGTTTGCAGATCCTTTTCTTTCTCTTTTTATCTTGATTATCCATACAGTGATCCGATCAAACAATGTCAATGGTATACATTTCAAATAATTCATTCTTTACTTTTACTATTAATTCACTTTAACATTAACTGTAACGAAATCATAATAAGCAATAATTCCCTAGTTTTCTTTATATTGTATCAGAACGTAAATGCAGCATTTCCGCATTAGTTCAACGACAACAACAACAAAAATAGAAACGCTGTTAACACTGTTGAATCAACAAAAGTTTTACAATAATGTCCAAACGTTCGGCCTAGTAACGAAACAACAGAACTGAGACTGGGAGATGTTGTTTATTTATTACCATTTTATAACATTTGAATTTATCAGCTTTTTCCATGGAATGGTTTCGAATTTATTTTTTGATGGCGTGACAGTGAAAACCACTGATACATGCATCCATAAATAGTACGGCTGGAATGAATGTTTTGACCTTTGACCAATTTAATTTTGCATAATTTAAATTTTGACGCGAAAGCTTCACGGCGCGCTCGTGATCGAGATGGCGGCTTTCAAGCTTCCATCTCTTTCTATTAAAAAGCGAAGACGGCAGTTTTCTTTGCCAGAGTTTAGATGGAATACAATATGCATAAAGGAAGAGATAGGGAGTGGCAGATTGGATCTGTTTATTTGGCGAAATGCACCGACGATGAGCATTGTGTTGTCATCAAGAAACTCAAAGGGGGAGCGGGAGATGCTAAACGACGTTTCGAAAAAGAAGCTGCTATATTGCATAGCGTGAAAGGCCACCGAAACATCTCCTGTTTTTTAAAGTTTTGCCAGGAGCCCCACGCAATCATGATGGAGCATTCGTGCTTCGACTTCGGTCCCCTTGGCGTTGAGAAAAAAGTGTCCACGCTAGAGGACTTCGTCCATTTTGTCGACGATGAGTTCGACTTTTCTTCATTCGCCGACGTGTTACTGGTTTGTGCTAGAGATGCAGTGACTGGACTTGCCTTTCTTCATAGCAACGGTATTGCCCACCGAGATTTGACGCCTGGGAATACTCTCGTCTGCAACCAGCACTACGATAAGAATGATATCGCAACATCATATGGTAAATGCCCAATAGTGTGCAAACTCGCAGACTTTGGCCTCAGCTGATCACTAGACATCCAGACCGGCTCGTTTCTGGAAACAAGAACGGAATCTACCTGTCCTGGTACCCCTGTTTACATGGCACCAGAGATTCAGCTCGACGAATTGAAGTTCGAAAGTCAAGAAGATCTTCAGAAGGCTGACACCTGGTCTTTAGGTCTTCTCATGTACTCGCTTGTGAACCCCAATCTCACCTACCCGTACAGGGGTAAATTTGAAGAAGCTGGAGAACCGTTCACGCAAAACGCCATGAAAGATCTATTGAGACGAAAGCAGTTACCTAGACATGACAGCAAATACGCGGACCTCCGTAAACATGAATGGCGGCAGCTTGAAGATGTTTTTAAATCATGTGCACGATTTGACCCAAAGTCTAGACCCACCGCAGCCGACGCCTCTCCGCCTGCTTGACAAAAGCCAGCCCTCTCATGGTTGTGTTGCTTCTCAACACGCAGACCAAGAGACACCAACTAATGGTAAGATTTGTATTGGACGAGAAAGCGGCTAAACCCAGTGTTAAATTAACGTAGAAACCTTGAAGACTACTATTTATTTTTTAATATTTTAGAGAATGTTTTTTGCAATTTCATCTTGAAAACATTTTTTTTCAGTGTCGTAGTTTTACATAAACCCATACAAAGCAATAGCCAATAGCATTACCACATTCACATTCGATTTAACTTTAAAGTTTTTACACTTTTATCTCGCAATTTTTACACCCGCCCCACCCTCCATTTGTAAATTGTTTATTTATCGGCAATTTTTTTTGAATAATTGATTTCTTATGCTTGTGAATAACGCGAACATTAAAAAAACATCCAACTTTGTGGTCACAGATACAATCTTAGTTTTTCTCAAAGCGAATGTAGTTGATTCACACTTAGGTGATCAACTAGGGAAAGTGTCGTGAACAGTCACGCGTATCTGTTACATAATCTAAGTGGTACGCTTTCGTTTTGTTTATATAGAACGTACATGGCTGGCATGACAGGAACTTGATTCACAACTTGATTTACTGAAGGGTAAATAATAATTAATAACAAGAACCTCACAGAGGTTAAAGTCGCGCGGTGGTTAAAGTTTAATTCAGTGAAAAATACTGTTCTTTGCGCCCAAAAAAGTTTGTGTGGTTTCCCGGCATAACAATCACAGCATGATATGCTTATTTCGTCATGTTAAACTTTCGCTAATGATTTGCTGAGACTTGCAAATAAATATTTTATTTGACAGTGTAAGAAACTTAAAAAATATTCATTCCTTCCACGCTATTAAGAGAGAAACGAATTCGAAAAATTATATGCATAAACGTTATTTCCTGTTTTGCTAAAAGAATGGTTTATACATTGGTAGCAAAAGGTAACCATGCAGTCACGCTTGTAATCTGATAAATAACAGAGGAGAATTTCGTGGTGATGTAATAATCTTCATTTAAAAATAACTCGAATGTCTAAACATGTCACTATTTCACAATATGAATGGTGCTTTCTCCAAACCGAGCGCTTGGAGAACACGAAAAATAAGCATTTCACACTAAAGAGTGAGTAGAGTACTCATAAACTGGCGAGTAAAAATCGACCAGTGTGAATTAATACGTGAGAAAAACATTGCATGTTTGTTTCAGCACCCTAATTAAATTAATAAG
Source organism: Pavona decussata (assembly GCF_977016875.1). Lineage (NCBI taxonomy): Eukaryota > Metazoa > Cnidaria > Anthozoa > Scleractinia > Agariciidae > Pavona > Pavona decussata. The sequence continues at coordinate 2,073,300 of NW_028145471.1, forward strand.
GAGATGTTTCACACGAAAGTGTACTAGCGATAAATAAATTTTATTCCTGCAAAAATTTGATTTAAGTTTAACTTTTCTACATAGCTAGGAGAAAGTTTTTTTTGTTACACTAAACCTTCAAGTTCAAGCGTTCTGCGTTTGTTAAGTAGACAAAATCCTACCACAAATTTACAGATGGCTTAGCATAAGCTTATTGCACCTCTTCTGCTTATGTTCTTTTATCGGCGATGGAATAAAGCAGGAGCCCTACGGCGCGCCTAGGAGTTAGCCGAGTGTTTTAGTATATACCACACAAGTTGAATAAATAGCTGCCCCTAAAATTATAGTTTTGAAATCCTTTTCAAAGGCAAATTGACCCGCTGTGCGCGGCCATGCCAAGAAAAGCGCGGGAAAAGTCACATGACAATGTCGGCATTCGCCAAAACTGAATTGCAATGTGTTTGCTCTGTTAAACGAAATTTTGGCGATTACGAACTCGAACTTGTGGTTTCGTTCTTTGGTTTTGGACGAATCAATAACTGATAACTGGCCACCTAATTTAGAGTTGCTGCGTAATAGGCGCTCGTACATGTAGTAAGTCATATGTATCGCTTCTCCCTTTATTCAGAAATGAAATACGTATTTCCTGCCCCACCCCCACTTCTCGTAAGGTAGTTGTTCAAAGATTTTTTTTGAAATGTTGTCGGTACAGAGAGACGAAAGTCTATCTTCAACGAAAAAATCTATCGTTGCAATAAACAGTAAAGGTAAACCTTTTTTTCCAGATATACATCAAGAAATAGAGGGGGAACCACAACCTATTGCTGATAGAAACAAGAAGAAACCGTCACCAAAGGTAGGTGTGACAATTTTTTGACAAAAACGTTTGTGACATCGAAGCAGAAGTCGATTTCTGATTACTTGAGCCAATAATCCCTTATAGTTGATTTGCCTTATTTTGTTTTTACACTTCAATCTAGGGGGATGAAAAAAGACCAACTGAAAACATAGCACGCGACCAGGATGAACAGCTTCGTGAAAACAGTTCGCAAAGTAAGATCTTTTGTAGCAATAAGCCTTCTAGCTTGTGTCACAGACGTAATTTTACCCCGGGGTAAGTTTACGACTCCGAAGCAGTCTACAAGCCACCATGCCTATTTCAACTATTTTATTGTTAGATCCCCGCCCCCCGTTCCTACTTGAAAAACGCACTGTTTTCTTTGTAGTTCCCTTACCTGAGAATGACACGAGCTTTCTGACTGTTATGAGGGCAGGATAATTTTGGCTTTCGAATTTGCATAATTATAATAATAATAATAATAATAGGAATAACAATAATAATAATATTATCGTATTAGAATTTTTAATGTATTGTAAATAGACCTTATTCCAAAATGGCTTCCATTTTAATATTCTTTTCTTTGCATTCAAATTAGCTCTTCTTGCCTCGTTTAAGATAAAATATTCTTTTGATATTTGAGCTTAAGAACGAGGTAAGAAGGGCTAATTTGAATACCAACAAAAGAATATTAAAATGATAGCCATTTTGGAATAAGGCTTACAGTCTTCACAGTTTTTATTCAAAATAAAGTTTGATTAATTCTGATATGTATTATTATTATTATTATTATTATTATATAATTATATATTGTTTTTATAATAATAATAATAATAATAATAATAATAATAATAATAATAATAATAATAATAATAATAATAATAATAATTATTATTATTATCAATTGACGTTTTCCCTAAGCTAAATTCCAATCTGATAATTTTTTATTACTCCGGCTTTTCCTTTAGAAAGAGTTGCTGAATTGGGTAATAATGACAGTAGCAAGGAGTTACCCCTTGGCGTTATCACAGAACTCAGATGTTATGATGGCGATCAAAGGTTGCCGGTGTACAAGTGGGGTTTGATGAAAGGAATTTCTACCGATGAAGCGGCCAACGTTATACTTCAGCCATGTTTCGACCGTACACTTATAGCCACAGGTATCCCAAGAAACGTTTCCAAAATACTGTCTTTGTAGTAGACACCTCCAAACACTTGCATGCTGCCGATGTCCGGTGCGATGATCTGGGGGCGTGGCAATGTAGGGGCTCACCCAAGTTCCATTACTCTATTGACGAAAATGGTAAATGTTGCAGACACGAGCACCCCGACGATTGCCCAGCCGGTCACGTATTGTACACAGTACAACGACAGTATTTCAGTAACAAAAGCCTACCTTCCTTACGCAAGTCCTTTATAAGTGCTCGTCAAGCATCGTCAACCTTACCCCAACATTTGGTCGTTGTACAATACATTTTTGGAGATGGAGAGCAAGAGGTGGAGGTCAAAAGCCACGGAAACAGCAAAAGGAAAGGTGCGCGAGCGTTCAAGCGTAAGATGCAGAGCACCAAAGAGAGTGTGGGCGAGAAGTTAAAAGAACTACCTCCCCCCCACGTCAAGTAGCGCACGCTATTGTAGACGAGAAGGGAGGAATTATGAAGGTTGAGTCGTCTGGAGATTTTACCAGGAATAGAGCGCAGGTTTACAACCTTAACAAAGAGGTAAAGCGTCGGAAGGTTGATCCACCAATGACCACTGGTGATCCTCTGTTGCAAATATTGGCGAAAGCAAAAGAAGAACAACAGGGTCGGAAAGAAGACATACTGATCAGAGAAATACCTTTGTTTCCAGAGCCAATCATCTTTCTCGCTACGGAGCAGCAGCTGATTGACATCGAACGCTTTTGCACTAACCCTGAGGAGTTTTGCATTCTGGGAGTGGACTGCACATTTCAGATTGCTGATTACTATTATACATTCACCACCTACCGCAACTTGATGCTGACTACGGAGAAGGGACACCATCCAGTATGCATAGGCCCGGGAATTCTACATAAACAGAAGCTGCTAACTTCATACAAGACATTGCCCCTTCTTATGACAAAATATCGTAGAGAAACGAGCGATGTTCTTGTCTTTGGTACGGATGGCGAGGAGAACTTGTACAATGCAATGGCAGAAGTTTTTGTCCATGCCAAACACCTCCATTGTGACATTCATTTGAAGGACAATGTTAAGGAAAAGCTAAATGAACTGGGCATTGGAGGAATCGCAGCGTCAGAGATCTTTTTCAACATTTTTGGAAAGGGCATGGGTAATGTAGCGGAGGGCGGACTCATGGATTGTAATTCAACTGAAGAGTTTGACGTGGCTCTCGACAATGCCATGAAGAATTGGAAAAGCTTGCACGATAATGGAGCGAAATTCTGCGGCTATTTTGTGAAGGAAAAGGCAATCTGCAATTGCTACACAGCTGACATTCGTTCCATGTGTGGACTGGGTTTCCCACCAAAAGTTTACACTCAGAACGCCAGTGAATGTATGAACCGCCTCGTTAAAGCAGAGGATGACTCAAAATATGGAAGGAAGGCAATCGGGCTTCCACTTGCAATAGAACGCATTAGGACTGAAATAAGGCGACAGCACGAGGAACAATTTTTGGCTGTTATTAATCGTGGAGAATACCAGTTAGCTGTCGAGCTTTCTCACCTTTGTGTGGATGAAAAGGACTTTTTCCGGATGAGCGATCCTCAGAAGAATTCTCTAAAAAAGAAATTCTTTTCCGCGTCGATGTCAGACGCTAGAAGTGATCTAACAACACAGAAAGAGAAAAATGGAGACACTCAATGCACTTTGTCTGTAACTCCTGAAAGAGCTCAGATAATTGAGATTCCCTTTCCTGTACTGCGAGGAATGTTTGAGAAAGCGGCGACGATGGTGAAGGATAAATCGGCGGTGTGAAGAATTCCAGACCAAGAGAATTACGTCACAGTGCGTTTTATGGTCCACAGCAAGACGACAAGAAATCCCCGACAAGTTCAAGTCAATGTGAAATCTGGGAAGGCGCAATGCGACAAAGATTGTGTAAATTGGGCTAGCTACAGCATGTGTTCACATACTTTGGCAGCAGCCGAGACAGCTGACTCTCTGAAGGAGTTCCTTCATTGGTTTAAAGGGAGGAAGCGCTCGCCAAAACTTTCGGCAATTTCCAACCTGAATATGCCGAAGAACTCCGGCCAAAAAGGTGGTACGCGGCAAAGGAAAGGTACCAGCAACAAATCTTCAATGGAAGGAAGACCAAACGTTTGTAGTCGGGTTCTGCAGCCTAGCAACAACGCAGTGGCTCATGTGCCAACAAGCCATGTAGTTCCAGACCATTCCCCAGCCTGGCAGAGTCATCCAATCCATGTTCAGATGCAGCCTAGCATTAATCTTGGTATTGCAGAGAATTCTCCATTCGCCTACAACTACCCATTTGAAAGAAATGTGATGGTATATTTCCAGCCTTGGTTAACTCGAAAACCCCGCTAACTCGAACTAAATTTCGTTTCCCTTGATAAAAATTTACCCCGATAACTTGAATTTCTGGTTCCTATAACTCGCCATGGCACGGCGCTTTCAGAGCATCAGATCCGGACATTAATTTGGGAACCGCCGATCTCGATAACTTATTAAATTTCAAGTTAATATCCCAGTTAATACTTCACTGGCGGTGTTCGCATGCCTTTGGCCTTATCCCTGTGGTCTATAAATAAGCTGCATGGTTCTTAGTGTTGAAAGAAATGTATGCGCAATGAGCATTTTTAGAATATTCAGGTAACACATCAGTCACGTAGCTGTAAAGGCGGCTGTCAAATGTAAAGCGCTACTTTATTTTTGACCTTTACGTCTCCTTCACAGGAGTTATGGGGGGCGTCGCATGTTACGAAATAAAGGAAGTTTCTTTCACGATTTCGCGTCTTTGGAAGTTTTCCTTTTGTAGTCATTACTACTTATGATTAGTTAAACCTTTAATAAAGTGATTTAGCTAACGTTGTTTCAGAGAGATTTTCGCTGAACACTGTGATTAGTGCTTTTAATATTTCGGTATTCTTCGCTGTCGCGGCCATGTCAGACGAACATACTAAGCACTTAATGGAACTCTGTCGTATCTGCGGGGAAAAACTAAGTAAATCTAAAAGTTCCAAAGCTGAAACCAGCTATCTTTGTTCCTCGAATGTCCAATTTATGCAAGATAATTTTGGTATAAGCGTGGAAAAGGACGTCAGCGATGTTCATCCTCCTCGCTTTTGTAAGAAGTGCCATCTCTCGCCTTCTCGCGGCCTCGTGTTTTGGGAACCACATCAAGAGGAAGAATGCAAAACTTGCAATCTTGCAACTGTGGTAAAAACGGGAGGGAGACCTTCAAAACCCAAACGAGGACGAGGAAAATCATCAACGACGGTAGAGAAAAGACAAGCGGAGAGCGAAGTTGTTGACTTCTGCAAATTGGTGGACAGCTTGGTGGAAAATGTGCCCTCGAATCGAGTGGAAGCTTTCGGTAAAAAGTTTACCTTTGCCAGAGAGGTTCCAAGAGAATACTTATGCCCGGTTTGTTTGGATATTTTAGACCAACCTGTAGAAACTGACTGCCAGCATTACTTTTGCTCTGACTGCACCAAGGGAGTGGCAATAACCTCTTCTTGTTTGACCTGCCCCTTATGTAAAGCAGACTCGTTAAGTTCCATAAGAGTTCTCACTCGTATGGTACTAAATTTTAAAAAAGATCTCCAGGTAACTTGCAAGACGTGTGGCGAAAACGCGAGATATGAGGACTGTGGTGATCATGAATGCGCAACTGATAACCCCAAACCCAGAGCACCTACAGCAGGTGTTGTACAAGCTGAACCTGTCCCCGAGATTCTTCCCGCGAAAACTGTACAGGAGTTGGAGGAAGAAATACCAGAGGGGAAACTCACTCCCGAGGCAGAACGACTTGGAACTTTGTTTGTGAAAGCAAAGTTAGGGTCCTCCACTGACGGGAAAACTGTAACTGTGAAAACTGGTGGAAAGGTAAGACTATGCATGAAAACTTTTTACACAATCAATAGTAGTGTTTTCCCAAGACTCAAAATCTTGTACAAGTCCTCAAACGTGTTTATTTATTCTTTATAGTCATTTGAATTGAAACATATGCCTCGTGCTCACAAGAAATCCTCGGACGTAACAGGGCGCCACCTTCTCAGAAGAACTAGACACCTTGAGAATGTTGGTGCGTCCATAAGCCAAAGCCAGATGGATGTCCATGTCATCCACAGCTTGCGACTAAAAGAAAAGCAGGCTCGTGAGGCTATCCTCCATGAAGCACTGGGGAAAGAGCTGGTTCTTGAGCTTCCCGAGGGCCAGACTCTAGCTATGAAGGCAGACTTAAGTATGTCATGGCATGGACTAAACAAACTCCGTCGGTAAGTTGGTGTCAGTTTAACCCAACAACGCCGAATTTACAATTCACGTTATGTATATTATCTTTCGTATTTATGTTTAGATGGTTCAAACAATGGGGTATCAAAATGGACAGTGAAAAAAACAGCGAGTACAGAAGTCTACTCAGCTACAGGAGGAGGACCTTCAAGAGGAGATGCTACCATTGGAACACACTGAGAAGAGGGGCGACAAAGTGGTAACAGTGATAAAACCAACACCTGCAGCCTATGTGGTGGACCTGAAAGGAAAAGTGGTCTCCTACATCGACAAATGTGACAAGTGAGAACTGCCAAACTCATGGCTTTTTCTTTCGGTATCTTGTTTTCCTTTAGTTGGATATTTCATTTTTTCTCTTTTTTGTTTTGGTTTATTTCCTTTGATAGAGCTAAGATTCTGACATGGCATGCAGGTTGCATACCACACAACATGGTGTACGTAAAACTTGGTGGAGATCATGGGCAGGGCTCTATGAAAATGGAGTTCCAAATTGCCAATGTTCCTGAACCAAACTCGCCCCAGAACACAGTTGTGTTTTCAATTTTTGAGGGTAAAGATACAAGGAGCAATCTTGCTACCACCCTTCAAGGGTACAGGGAACAAATTAAAGATCTTCACAGTTCAACCTGGAGGTAGGTTATTTCTTTTTGTATCGGGCAAATAATGTTTCATTTTTATTACATTTTTCTACTGTCAACATGTTATTGTTTGGTGTCATTCCTGCAGGGAGAAGGCATTTGTCTGTTTTCTTTATGGTGACTACGAGTTTCTAGGTAAAGTCATGGGAATTTCTGGAGCATCCGGTAAGTGCTTCAACATTAGCTATGCATAAAACATTACAGGGACATTTGATAAAGTATATAACACTTAAAACTAAATGTTGGTCACATGCTTTGTTCCAGGTCGACATCCTTGCCTTTGGTGCACCATACTGGCCAGCGAGATGCTATTGGATAAGGATAAGAGATCACCTTATTTCCTGCGTTCCCTTGAGCATCTAACCCAACAATTTGCAGAGTTCCAGGAAAGGAGGCAGGGTGACATTAAAAAAGCTAAAAACTTTTTAACTATTGTTATTCAGAGTCCCATGTTGGACATCCAGCTTGACCAGGTACTAACAATGAATAATTTCATCAAAACAATGTTGTAACACTAGCTAATCTCCATACAACACTGGCAAGATGGAAAACAAATCTTATTTTCTGTTATCATTTTATTTTTCAGATTTGCACACCAGGACTTTACATAAGCCTGGGCTTATTCCTCAAGTTCTATGAACTTCCTCTTGATGACTGTGCTGAGCTTGACGAGAAGATCATCTTCAAAATGACAGAGGACACCTCAGCACTTGGGGATTCCGAGCTAGAAACACTGGTTAAGAACCTCCGTTAAGCAAGACAACACAAGGCTGCAGCAGCAGTTTATCTTGAAGAAGCTCAGCAGGCTGAGGAATATGCCTGCTACGCGGCCAACTGGGGGGTGCAAGCTGACCAGACCCACTGCAATCCTGTTGTACAGCAACTGCTTCAACATGCACATACACTAAAGCAGAAAGCTGATCAAGAAGTGAGCTAACCATGAGTACAGTTTACTGTTATATACCCTGGATCACACTCCCATGCATCCACTTGCCCATTACCTTGAGAAAGCATATACTGACAATATTCAAAATTATTCAACACTTTCTGTTTGTACTGTAGGATAAAGCTGCCTCACAGCTCAAGGCCGAAAACAAGTTCTCGCGACAAATTGGGAAAATACATCAAGCACTGGACGATTTCTTTCAAACAATTAATGTCAAGCGCCAGGCATATCACAGCCATAGTTTTGTTGGCAATCATATCAGCATATGCCTTCAGGTATTCTAGTGTTTGTAAATGACTTCAATAATATAAAGCTGTTTTAACTTCACATACATGTCATAAAAACGACTTGAATGACAAATAATTTGGACACTATTAAGTGGTTGATTAAATAACAACTGTATAAATATTTTGTTGATTCTTTTAGCCGGAGAACATCACGAGAATGTGTGCAACAATAACAAAGGTCACCAACGAGTTCTGTCCATCTTTGGCCAGTGAGGCAGTCAAAGTTCAAGACAAGTTCTAAACACTATTGACATTGTTTTCCACCTGCCATTTTAAGTACAACGGCAGTAGGCCTGTGGATGATGCAGCTATCGACATACTGAGTAATTACTATTGCTTAAAAATGATTGCATTGAAAACTTCTATAATTCAGAGTTTCATTTTAATTCACATGTAGCATGAAAACACACTCATTACCTTTAAAAAATTCTCCATTTCAGGTAACGACATAAAACAACTGATGGCATTTTTCCGAAGAGAATTTGGTGCAGCCACTTTCTCTTCAAAGATGCACATGCTAGAAGAGCATGTAGTGCCATTTTTGAGGAAATGGAAGTTCCCTCTTGGCTTCTTCGGCGAACAAGGCAGAGAATCCATACACCACGAGTTTGTTGGGCTTTCTACGCAATTCATTCATGTCAAACCAGATGCTTCGCGATTGAAAAAGATGCTCGAAGAGCACTACATAAAAACAAACCCTGTAAATAGAGAGATCATCCCTGAGAAGAAACAGCGGAATTTAAAACGCACACAACAACATCCAGAGCCATAATTTATTGTCATTCATTGTTAACTTTTGAACGCTTTAGCTTAGATATAGGACTTGCAATTATGTAGTCACACAGATTTCGTTCAATTCAAACTGCAAATCTGTTATTTTTACATGTAAAAACAACAACAGTGAATACAGCGTTTAATGGCAATACGCCATCGCTAGATTGTAAATGTGTGTACAAATGGGCCTAAATAAACATATGAACACGTTCTAGCTGAGTATTTCTGGATTTTTTTTTAGCTGAAGAAGGCCATTTTCACAAAACATCTTTAATTCCGTACACGCGATTTTAAAAATGGCGTCGTTGCTAGGCTGTGAATGGTTTCAGAACGAAAATTATTAGCAAAGACAGCGAAAATCTCTCCAAAAGCTTACCTTCAATTTGAACTAATCTAACATCGTAGTTTCACTTTTTGACGGCCAATTCATCGAGAAAACTTCAGATTTTCTTTGCCAAGCGTCCCAAAATGAACATCCAGTTAACCAACAATGGAATAGCAACGAAAATTCCTCGATGAAGAAATCATTTTTACTGAAACAAACGCGCTAAAACCTTCACGAAATCATAACTTCGGACCTTCGCCATCATTTTGCAAGTATTTCCTGTCCCCAAGGGATTAACAGAAGCGTATTTTATTGGCTAGAAAACAATGAGGTTTGTGACCAGCGAGAACAACGCGAACGGTTGCTAGGTGGCTCTCAGAACCATGGGAAATTCCGTTGACCGGCATACGCGCGGGCTCACGTTGACCTAATGTCCGCTCCGAAAGCGCCGTGATGGATGCCCTTTGAGATATCCCATTAGTTTTTCTTATCAAGTCAGTGTCAAGTGATCGAATTCTTGGCACTTAAAACAAAGACTGGCCAACGCAAAAAGGAACACAAATTTAGTGTAATGAATAAACTAAGTTACATTCACAGTATTGCATCGTCGTAAAATAATGCATAATCGTTACAGTTGTTACAAAATGTGTTAGTTTCTCGTGAAATAAGTTTAATTTGGCTCTATTGTATACCGAAGTGCCGAAAATCAATAAACTATTAATTAATAACCTATAACATTGAATATTTTAATGGACCCCGATAACTCGAAACCCCACTAACTGAAACTGTAGCCTTCATGCTTTCTCGTGCTAGGAGATGTAGTTTCTCTCATACTTGGGTCATGGCTTTGGCCGTCTGTCTGTCTTATGTTTGGGGACATTTCTCTCCCACCTGCGTCATGGCTATGGCCTTCTACTTCCTGTCTTGTGTTCGGTGACATTTCTCTTGAACCTGTATCATCACTGTAGCCTTCATGCTTTCTTGTGCTAGGAGATGTAGTTTCTCTCATACTTGGGTCATGGCTTTGGCCTTCTGTCTGTCTTATGTTTGGGGACGTTTCTCTCGCATCTGCTTCATGGCTATGGCCTTCTACCTCCTTTCTTGTGTTCGGTGACATTTCTCTTGAACCTGCATCATCACTGTAGCCTTCATGCTTTCTCGTGCCAGGAGATGTAGTTTCTCTCATACTTGGGTCATGGCTTTGGCCGTCTGTCTGTCTTATGTTTGGGGACGTTTCTCTTCCACCTGCGTCCTGGCTATGGCCTTCTACTTCCTGTCTTGTGTTCGGTGACATTTCTCTTGAACCTGTATCATCACTGTAGCCTTCATGCTTTCTTGTGCTAGGAGATGTAGTTTCTCTCATACTTGGGTCATGGCTTTGGCCTTCTGTCTGTCTTACGTTTGGGGACGTTTCTCTCGCATCTGCTTCATGGCTATGGCCTTCTACTTCCTGTCTTGTGTTCGATGACATTTCTCTTGAACCTGCATCATCACTGTAGCCTTCATGCTTTCTCGTGCTAGGAGATGTAGTTTCTCTCATACTTGGGTCATGGCTTTGGCCTTCTGTCTGTCTTACGTTTGGGGACGTTTCTCTTGCACCTGCTTTATGGCTATGGCCTTCTACTTCCTGTCTTGTGTTCGGTGACATTTCTCTTGAACCTGCATCATCACTGTAGCCTTCATTATGTCTCGTGCTAGGAGATGTAGGTTCTCTCGTACTTGGGCCTTCTGTCTGTCTTATGTTTGGGGACGTTTCTCTCCCATCTGCTTCATGGCTATGGCCTTCTTCTTCCTGTCTTATGTTCAGTGACATTTATCTTGAACTTGCATCACCACTGTAGCCTTCATTCTTTTTTGTGCTAGGAGATGTGGTTTCTCTCATACTTGGTTCATGGCTATGGCCTTCTGTCTGTCTTAAGTTTGGGGACGTTTCTCTCACACCTGCTTCATGACTTCGGCCTTGTACTTTATGTCTTGTGTCTGGTGACATTTCTCTTGAACCTGCATCATCACTGTGGCCTTCATTGCTGCTTCTGCTAGGTGATTTTTCGCTCATTCTTGGGTCACGACTATGGCCTTCTGTCTGTCTTATGTTTGGCAATGTTTCTTTTGCAAATGCTTCCTGGCTACAGCCTTCTTTCTGTGTTATGCTTGGTGTAATTCCTATTGAATCTGCTTCATGACTATGGCCATCATTCTGTCTTGTGATTGGTGATGTCTCCCACAATTTTGCTCCATCATTGTGACCTTCATTCTCGTTTAAGGGTCTACAAGTATCCATGTTCAGAGGCCACTCATTTCTCTCACTTCCTTCATAAGTAGTTAAGTCTCGGATGGTTTTTTTCCCCTTTTTTTAACTTCACACCTTGAAAGTCTCTATGCACATTAAGAACATGTCTGCCAAGAATTTCAAAAACAAAGCAACTCAGTGCTTCTTTGTTTGCAACCCTGTTAAAATAATGGCAGGCATTGAGAAAAACAGATTTTTTTGTGACGCTCTTGGAAGGTGACCACTTGTAGGTTCTTCTAAACCAGTTCTCTACATCTGGACTAGAAGGAAGGTCCTGGCCATGGCCTGTCGAAGAGCAAATTAACATACAGTCAAATTCAAATATCAAATAGTGTTGGACACTGCAACCATACCAAAAGCCCATTAAAAGAATGCTTTATTTAACAAGGAATACCAAGAGGCAACAATGAGCTGTGGGTACTTTTAGAGCAGAATACAGAATTTGTGTTCCTCCCTTACATGGTAATATATCAGTGATCTCGTTCATCGAATTTTTGGAACTTTCGCAAATGATAGGAGCATCGCACTTTACGTTTTACGACTTTGAGACCTCTGGCAACTTGAGGAAGGTTTTAAATTATTACGTAGACAAAGGATTGCCACAGGTTCTTCCCTGGAAATTACCCCCCTATATCAGACAAGAAGATGTTCATTATAATGGGCAACTTTTTGCTATAGAGGACTGTTTGTTCTGAAGAATGAATGACTTCAAATTTTTGGCTTTCAACGACTTAGATGAATCCATTGTGCCACTTCAGCATGAAAACATGATTTCTTTACTTCATAGTATTCATAGAGAAGAACATTGTGGTCATTGCTTTAAAAGTGCAAAATTTCCCCTATCCAGAGGTGAAGTTGAATCTTCGTGGCCAGTAACTCAAAACATTTTTACTTCCAAACAAAAAGCAGATGAGACTCGCCCAAAATGCGTGGTTGATCCAAAAAGAGTTTTTGAGCAAGGACTGCATTACATTAAAGTGCCCATAACGGAATTTTTTTTATTTTCTCATCTGAATCTTTACATCATGCATAGAATGGCTGCGAAAAAATTTTTCGATTTGCATGAAACGCGAATTTTTTATGAATTTTTCAAATCTTTAAAATCTTATTTTATTGCGGTCCACCCGCCCCGCTGATGAGAATGCCGATGGGCTCACAATAGGGCCACGCGACATAGTCTGTGACGTACATTCAGGAACTCTTGAGTCAATGCACTCACTTGACCTTCAGTAAAGTACATTCACGGCAGAAAGAAAATCGTGAGATTCACCGGTAGGAAAGGAAAAATTCGCTCCAAACAAGTACGCTCCTTGGCAGACAACTTATCTGACACGGAAAGTGAGCAAACCGCTGAAGAAAGCAGCTAGGACGAATTTGAAAGCGTCAAAGTCGAGGCGATAGATAGCCTCCACGAAACAAATAATAGGTGTGAAGATGATGATACACTCGAACCGTACGCGGACAAACCGATAGCAGACGAAGAATGGCTAAAAAGATATAGCTAGGAACAAGAGGAGAAGCGTCGACTCAAGGAAGATTTAACGAAACGCTTGGAGAATAGAGTGCGTGTTAGTGGATGGTAAAGTTCTCACCTTGCATTTTGCATACGCGCTATTCATTATCATCTGTCAAGACTATGGCCAAGTACTCATATACATTCGAACGAATTATTTTCCACGTAGATATACTTGTGGTAACTGTAGACGTGATCTGCTAGCAAATATCAGCGAGTGCTACTGCTGCAAGGAACTCGAAGGCAATTGGGAAGCGCTGACTAGCGACATTGTTCTCGCGGAACTACAGGAAGGACACGTGTTGAACTGATAACAATAGCTTGTCTCGTTCTCTGAAATTTCGGCCGTAAATCTAATTGTAGGATGGAAGTTGTTAGCTTGTTCAATGAACAGGTTAACTTCCTTTTTGTCACTGTCCCACAGTGAGAAAATGCCATCAATAAAACGTTTCCATTCTATTGGTTTTGTTTTGCTTTGACTTATCACTTTTGTTTCTATTTTGAACCCCCGTTGTGGTGGTTAGGTTTTCAGAGATAACACTGTTATACTTTTCAACATTTTTATTATTTGCAGAATTCTGCAACACATGTGTGTACAATATTTGTTTGAGCTCGTTGAATTCTTGCTGCAGTTTATCTACTTCATCTACATTGTGGTTTACAATGTTTTCTGTGTTCGCCGAGTGCGACTGTTCTCGCATCGATCTATTTACATCAGTGGTAGCATTTGTACTAGTAATTTTTGAGAGCTTGGTCTCAACGAAACTTCGCGGATCTCACGATCTTTGAGAATATATACCAAAACAATTACGCCATATTTTATAAAACTTGCCACTGAGTTAACATTGAGGTCAAACTATAAACATCAGAAGGTTACAACGCTTGGAATGTCACAAGCGGGTGTGAATATTCAGTATCGATAGCTTACCATTCGCTTTTCCCTGCTCCTTTTCGAAGGTGGCTCTTGGTCTTCGTCTTTCTTTCGCTTAGCATGTTTTGAAGGATAAACACAAATGCCGTGGTCATCCTACTTCAGTTCACGTTTTAAGTTTAAACCTGAATTCATCAGCCTTGTGTAATCCTCGTCTTTGAAGTGCATCGAACACAAGGACGAGGTCTTTCCAGGCGCGCTTTCTCATCTTCCTCCGCTCC
>NW_028145471.1:2092500-2107500 GCF_977016875.1 Pavona decussata
TAATAGATCTAATCAACTAAAGGTTTTCTCTTTTAACTGATATGAAGCTTACCTATTTTCCCATTTGCAGTGATGGTAATCTTGTTGCAGTTCCAGTAGAACAGATTATCTGTAAAGTTGTCTTCATGGATATCATGCCAAGCCATGGAGTGGTGTACTTGAGTCAATTCCCTAATCTTGTTGAGAAGGATTAGTTTCAACATCTAGAACTGAAAACTACAGCACTGGAACCCTGTTAATCAGAAATACCAATGGACCACCAAAATCTGGTTGTATAACTGGGTGATCATATTGAAGGGGCTGTTACATATGGAAATGCATGACTGGCAGAAGATACTGTAATTAGTTTGAGGGCCCAACAAAGGAAATAAAGTAGTTAAATTAATTAATAAGGTGTTTGTATATAAACAAAACGTTTTTAAACTCAACTCCAACATTATAGTAAATGTAAAGAGTTAAATAACTAACAAAATACACATCTGATGCACATGTGTAACACATGTGAAATGTTAAGCTGCAATTTGTGTGAAAGCACTACACATGTGTAACACATATGTAATGTTAAGTTATGTTTTGTGTGGTATCGCGTCACATGTGTAACACATTTGTAATATGTTACATATGTATTACACATGTCCAGCACACATGTGTACACTTGTGTATGTAAGAACCAAAGAACCTGCAAAATGTTGTTCACTTGTGTGACACAAGTGTTACATATGTTGGGGTGATTTACACCAAATTTACACATGTGTAACACCTGGGTAACACATGTGTGCACATGTGCAGTTTTGGTAAGCATAACCCTTCAATTTGTTTTCTTTTGGTAGATTTACACATCTTTCAAGAACTCATTTTCGAAATAATGTTTGAGAAATATTGAATCCTTTTTTTTCTACGAGCGCTAGAGGTGAAGGCAGTCTTGTCGATATTTTCACCTATCGTTCGCATTAGTCCCCCACTCAGCCAAACAACAACAACAACAACAACAACAACAACAATTTATTATTAGAAAAGACAAATTACAATATTACATACCCACAATTAGCAAGGGCTATTCGAGGTATGGATCTGGTCAGAACGATTTTTGATGAAATATTTTTGGCCAAATGTGTCCAAATATGGAGCGTGACATAAGAAAAGGACATTGTGCAAAAATATCCAAAGATTCGCGGTAATGCTTCAATTGTAACAGAGAAAATGGTTGAAAAATGTGTGGTTTTTGGATGCAGCAACTCTCGAAATGTAGAGAAAGGAATCAGCATGCATAAGATTCCTTCTGATAACGATCCAAGGCCTAAAGTCCGCCGAAGAAGAAAACGATGGGTAAAGTTCGTGAATAAGACGCGCAAACACTGGACCCCGGAAAAGACTTCTTCAACATACTCAGTGCATTTCAAGCCCGAAGACTTTACAAGACCTTTTCACTCTAATCTAAAACGACTCCTTAGGGAAGATGAATTTGGAGTTTGCGTTTGGCCAACTATCCATCTTGGAAAAAGAGCAGGTGAAAATGAGCAGCAAGGTTCCCCAACCAAACGACAAAAGAGAATGGCAAGTAATCTTTTATTAGACCTGATATTGTCACCCTGGTTCAGACAAGTATTATATCAAGTTATGAGCAACATATTTTTCCTTTATAGAATGACAGATCGGCCAAAGAAAGGGGGTCCAATTTGGATTCGTTGTGCGCAGCCATTGAGGGAGAGCCATCGACTGATCATCAGGACACCACTCTTGATGTGATCGTAAGCTGTTCTATACTTTTTCTGTCAGTAAGCTGCTAATACGTATTTTGCCAAGACAAATTATTAACACCAGGTATCCTTTATAGGTTAGTTGCACAGAATCAGAGACCAGTACAAATCAGGACACTACTCTTGATCTAAATGTAAGTTTTTCTGTATTGTTGTTGATGTACATGTATCCCTTTTTTTTGCCAACGAGTCTGTGAAATACACTCTATGATACATATTTTGCCCAAATAAATTATTAACACCAGGTATCTTTTACAGGTTAGTTGCACAGAATCAGATACCTGTACAAATCAGGACACTACTCTTGATCTAAATGTAAGTTTTTGTTTATTGATGTTGATGTACATGTATCCTTTTTTTTGCCAATGAGTCTGTGAAATACACTCTGTGATACATATTTTGGCCAGACAAATTATTAACACCAGGTATCTTTTATAGGTTAACTGCCCAAAATCAGAGATCAGTACAAATCAGGACACTACTCTTGACCTAAATGGAAGTTTTTCTTTATTGCTGTTGATGTACAATGTATTCCTTTGTTCTGCCGATGAGTCTGTGAAATATACTTTATGATACATATTTTGCCCAGATAAATTATTAACACCAGGTGGCTTTTATAGGTTAACTGCACAGAATCAGATACCAGTACAAATCAGACCACTACTCTTGATCTAAATGTACGTTTAGATCAAGATCAAGTCACAGTTGTTGATGTACATGTATCCCTTTTTACTGCCAATGACTGTGTGAAAAACACTCTGTGATACATAACAGGACAGTAGTTCGTCCAACTGAACAAGAAGGGGAAAGTGAACTAAGGCGTTCAAGCAGAGTACGAACTGTCCTTTGGTATGACGAGGGAAAAAATTTAATGCCTTATATTTGCTGGGTGTACAGCTCACTGAACTTTATTGCTAGTTTTTGTAACGCAGCTAATGCCGTGTTTACACTTGGGATTTTTACCGCGGTTACAGAGTTTACCTACCTAGGTAAATTTTTGGTCAATGTAAACATCAATTAATACCTCAGTAGATGTGGCAAAAGACAAAGGAAATTTGACCATGGTAAAAGTTATAACTATGCAGTGATTTGGCATGGTTTAGCTCGGTAACCGGGGTCAAATTGACAGATATATCCGGTTTTGGTGTTATGTTATTTGATTTGCCGCAAAGTTCAGATCTGCTTCGTCGGGGCTTCGTCAAAATGTGGAACAAAATAACGATAGTGAAACGTTTTTGAATATTTACGGCAGCCAGTCCGAAAGGTAAGCAACATATTCTATCTCTACTTCACTCAATTCAAACTATTTTATGTTTTTTTTTCTTCAGTGCGTAAAACAGTTTGTTTATTTATTCTCTATTTTCTTGTAGGCAAGATCTGCAGTACTCGCAGTATTCGCGAATGAGCGCGCCATACCCATACGCATACCCTGGCTCATACTATAGCTACCAGCCTCAATATGCTCTGCTGCCGTGGAAATGCACTCCGCTGGGCCTAGTTCAGAATTACCTAGCCAGTCCCAAGACAGCCACACCAGCAAAGGGCAAAAAAAAAAAAATCGATGGACGGACACGGAGGAGAAAATATTAATTGAGTTGTTCGGAGAAAACGAGGAAAGGCTGCGCCATAAATCCTTCAATTCGCCAGAATGGCAGTCTAAAGCCCGCCAGCTGCATTCCAAATGCAGAGAAGAAAGCGTTGAAAGCGACAAAACGCCTCAACAATGCAAAAACAAGATGGCAAATTTAACAAAGAAATATAAAGGCGCAAAGGACAAACTCCGTTCAACAGGATATGGCAGAGGAGGTGATGTGTCCGACAATGAAAGTGAAGGCGATGAAGGGCAAGACCTAATTCCCAAACACTTCAATGATATAGACGAAATTATGGGAAAAAGAGAATCGGTCGATCCACGCCACGCGCTTGAGAGCAGTTCTCACGTCGTGGACGTCAATAGCTCACCAGAAATATTGCAAATGGACCTGGATGGCTTGGATGAAGAAATTTATAGAGCTGCCCGAAATCAAAGAAAGAGGTCTGCTCATAGGGATGTATCCCCTCAAGCTGGAACTTCTTCTGAATGCGCAGAGCCTTCCAATGCTGATAACTCTGATGACGACAAGGCGCTTGACTTTGCTAAATCCCTGTTTTTTAAAAGTAAAGGAAAAAACAAAAAGCCATTGACCAGCACACCGAAGCAGCATGAGGCTGACGTGGATAAAAAGCCAGCAAAGAAGCGCGCTGCTGAGGAAAAGCCAGTGAAGAGAAGTATCCGAAAGAAGGGCAAAGGCCCATCTGGAGTGGACGAGCCCACGTTGTTGTCTTTTCTAGAACGGGCGCAAGAAAGAGACGAGGCATTTATGGAAAGGATGGCTGAGGCTGACAGGCAGCACAAGAGAGATCAACAAAAGTTTTCTATGGATGCCTTGGCAATGCTCGGGAACATCCTTAAGGACGTTAGTAAAGGAAAAGAATGAACATGCAAATACGCCCTTTCACTGTCCTACAATTTTAGTCTTTTTATTGTTGCGTTCTTTTGTTTGATTTGTAATCACAAAAAGTTGGTCGACATATATATTCGGAAACTTCAGGCATTTCCTAAATGTTTGTACTTGAAATAGGTATTTTAAAATTATAAGTATTTTAGCAGTGTAATGCTAAACATATATATCATTTAAAAGTTAATTTAAATCATAAAATGTTCGAAATTACATTCATTCTACTTTTATTCAGGAAATTCAATTGTTGTAACTGATTTGAAAATGTTGCTCATAATCATTGTATTGTAAACAAAACAGTTGAAAAGTTTGTAGTGATGTCATTTTCCTTTGCTACATAGATGTATACAGACACTTTTGACTACAGTTGTTGTTATTGTTATCATTACAGTGAGTTATCCACCGCAAAAAATAGAAAAAAATGACAGTAACAGGAGGAGGGACTTTGCCTATTTCCTTAAGCTGACAAATATTCTATAATATTGTCTCTAACATCAGACGCAATTGGTGATACGTCTCCATTAAAACTTTGATCCATGTCGTCATCATCATCTTCCATTATGTCTATGGCGCTAGGGTCTCCAACATCTATACAAATGTTGTGAAGAACACAGCATGCCAAGATAGTGATGGGCACCCTGCTTGTTTTTTCTTTGAGTGCCTTGTAAAGGCACCTCCATCGCCCTTTCAGGATTCCGTAGGCCTGTTCGATAACAACACGGGCTTGACTGAGAGCACGATTAAACCACAGTTGGCTTTCACTTAGCGCACATGTTTGCTTAAAAAGCTTCATAAGCCAAACAGATAAGGGATATGCTGAATCCCCTACAAGTAGAGGTCCAATTTCTGAGCCCGAAATTTGCTTCGTAGGCCCTTTCAGCCAGTTGCCTTGTTCAATTTCCATGTGCAGTTTACTTAAACGAAGAACACGGGCATCATGAATGCTACCAGGATAGCCTGCACTTATATCGAGAAATCGAAATGACGCATCTGCAACACCTTGAATCACAACAGAATAATCTTGCTTTCGGTTGAAGTAATCAATCCGCTCATCCACGGGCACTGTTTTCAAAGCAATATGACAACCGTCGATTGCACCTACTACTTGGGGAAATGGAGACTTGTTTGTAAACAATCTTATACTTTGTAGCACCTCTTGTTCCGTTTCTGGAAATTTGATAAATTCTTGAGTGCGTTTAGCAATGGCTTTGCAAAAATCCTGTTTTATCAACATGGCTGTACAACGTCCAATACCAAATTGCAGCCCTGTAGATCGGTATGTGTCACCAGTTGCTAGTCGCCATAATGCCACCGCTACTCGCTTCTGCACTGGAATAGATTGCCGCAGCCTGGTGTCTTTCTTTGCCATCTCCGGACCAGCCACCTGCACAATAAACTCAAACGTACGCCTTGATATTCGGAAGTTTTCCTTCCACCAGTCTTCAACAAAAGCTCCATGTGATAGATTTTCGAACCAAAATTGATTCCTTGGCCATGTCCAAGCGCGTCTCGCGCGCCTGCTATTTCGTTGAATAATTTGGAGTAAAATCATCCGTTTTCGCCTCACTTTCTTGAGGTGCTGTAATAATAACAGCTGCTGTAATCGCGAGGCTTCTATTTGCTGCTCAAAAACTAAAAAGTAAAAAGCAATGACTATAAGAGCCACCGCCCTTCGGTTGATAGCGACCATGTTTCAAAACCGCGCGCAATAGCTTGTACTTCCCGCCAATTCGATTTGTATCATGTTTATTTGTCGGTGTTGACAGATCAACTTAAGTTATTTGAGCCAGTATAAACACTGTACAAATATACCATGGTTTAGTTACTTGACCTCAGTTAATTTGAACCGCGGTAAACGTTCGAATGTAAACACGGCATAAGAAGTTACTGTAAATAATTGTTTGTAAAACTAGATTGGACAATACGTTTCTACGCTTTATCTTTTTTTAAACTTCCTTCAATAAGTTGCATAAAATTTTGGACGAGTGTTTTGACAGTAATATTTAAACAGTTGTACAATTGCTGATAAAACGGTATTGCCCATATATGTTCATTTCATGCATTGGGATTAGAAATCTTCTCATCTAAAATTCATTATAATCAAATTGCTTTTATCCATATTTAAAACTCTATTATGACGTTCCCGTTTGAAGAAAAATGTTTTCATTTTCAACTATTCATGACGGTACGGTTGTAAATATTCACGGTTAGCAAACGTAGCAGAATGCCTGTACTGTAGGTGGAAAGCAAAGTGTTCTTCATTCAATTTAAAAAATGTGTCAATTCATTTTAGGATCACCTATTAAAAGGATTGATAAAGTAGATGCATAAAATTAATATAAAGTGACTTAGTTGGGATCGCAAAAATTACATTTTTCCAAAAGTGATTAAGATGGGGTCTATAACTAGCCACAAAATAGACTATAATGGGGCAGGGGCTCTGAGAGGCCAGCAGCACATACCCAGCAAAACTGAACCCAAGTTCTCCCCCCCCCCCCCCCCTCCGGGCAAAAGAACCATCGATTGCATTATGATTTAAGCCAACTGAATAGTCACAGAATGACACAATCAGTAGCCATTTAGTCTTACATGTCTGTTTATATTTGTCGTTTAAAAGTGTGTTATTAGAATATCAGGAAAAATAATTATTTGGACGTACTGTCAGTAGATAAATACTCTTTTGTTACACCGCAAATAGTAGCTGGGGAGAGTACAATACTATATTGATAGACTGCAAGCAGTCCCTTTCTAGATAGTTGAGGTCGCGCGAAATAGCCGCGCGAAAAAACGGGGCGAACAAGCAGAGGGGAGCTTGGGGAGAGGCGGGAAAAATTAAAAGCATCTTGAAAACAAAGTGGAAGCAATTTTAAAAGTGACTGCCAAAAAAAACTTGTTAAAACTTACTATTCCCACAATAACAATACTCAGTGTAAATTATTGATAAAACAGCAAGAAGGATAAAAATTATTCATTAGATGTTGAGGGAGGATTTATCTTCATAGTTAGATGAGCCTTCACACTGGAAATGTTATTAATTTGTTTAGTAGGTTGAGAAGAAGATATATTTCAACAATGATTCTGCTGTTGATGTGGGTAGCAGTTATGCATCTATGAACAGAACTGGCAAATCAAATGCTAAAAAGGGACCCAAAGTGGACTACAATGCCTACAAAGATTTTCATGACCGCGAAACAGAGGCTCATATTATTGCGTCCTTCATGAAATTTGCTGGGATGACCTCAATAGAGGGTAAACTTATTTTGTGTTGCTAATGAGTTAAACAGATAGTAAACTTAACTTTTAAAGACCTACAGCTGTAGTGTCAAAATGCATATTCTCCTTTTATTTCTGCAAGAAGTTAATCTCATTTAAAGATTTTGTAGGAAATTGTTATTTGTAAAGAACATTACTGTAATAGGTGGGTGTCCATTGGGTCCAACTGGGGATGTATAATAATATTCATAAGTACCTTTCCAAAGTTTTCAATGGTACTGTCAAATGATGCTTAAGAGTATTATCATTCTCTGTAACATAGCAATGAGCCACCAAAAATAATTCAGTAAATTATATTGGGTTTTTAGGTTTAGTATATTTTTTTACTTATTTTCATTTTTTGTTAACTTTACAAAATATTTATCATATATAATATTTATAAAATAATTGCGATATTTATTGGGGTTTTTTATTTTCCTCTAGTTTATTTGTGTGTTTGTTGTTTTCTTTTTTCAGACCAGCCAGTACAGTTTACTATTCCTAGGCACAAGAAGTCAAAGGAGGAGAAGAAAGAATGGTTCTTCGACCATATAAGCGAGTATTTGGATAGGTTTGTTCTTGACTCAACCCAACTCACTGATGCGGCAGAGCAAGTTCAGCGTCTAGAGATGAATGAGAAAGAAGGCTTTCCATGCCGGAAACCTGGATGTGATCGGACTTATGACTTTCACTCTGGTAGAGTCAGGCCTGAATTTTTTATTTCACTTCATAACCTACCACTAAATTACATGTCCCTCCTGATTTTTTTCATATCTTATGTATTTATTGAAGTGCACCAAACCCCAATTTTGTTTTTATTAGCATAAATGAATGGCTTCTTTTCTGGAGTGTATTGCCAAACAAATTTTTTGATTTGGTAAAATCCTTGATTTTCTGTCACCTGTTTAATTTGACGATATTTTTGTCCTAGGAACGAGCAATTATATTCTTCGAAATGTACAAATGTGACCTCTTGCTGATGTTCTTATTTCTTGTTACTATTTGTTGCTCGTGTCATGATTTATAAACTGTGCCCTTGTAATTCAATCAAAACTTATTGACATAAGTTGGAAGCAAGTTCAAGTTTCAAGTTTCAAGTTCAAGTTCAAGTTTCAAGTTAAAGTTTACAGAAATCTATATACAATTTGTCAGTGAGCCATACAAACAATGAAAAAAAGAAAGAAAAAATAAGTGAACCTACGAAGAAAAAGAAATACAAGTTGCTATACTCTAAATAGATTGATTTAATTACGATCATGTTATAACTTTCAGTTTTGAAAACTCAGAGATGAGGGTAGGAATGCAAACATAATCATCCTCTTTTATTAAAATATAGAATAACAGGTCTTGCATTTTCCTCTTAAAGCTGTACTTGGGTAATTTTCGAAGTTTTAAGGGAATACTGCTCCATATTTTAGCCCCAAGTCGAGAAAAAGATTTAGATTGCTGTGTTAGTCTCGAATTTTTAATGTGGTAGTTTCCAGTTGAGGAGAATCTGGTATTATAATTATGTGTCTCTCTTGAAAAGTAAAAAAGATTAGAAATATTACACGGTGCCAATTTATTGATTAGCAAATTTACAGGCGAAAGTCGATGACAAAATGTTGGAGAAGTCTAGTACTTCCACGCCGCCCCGTTCCCCTGCCGAACCAACTGAAGCATCGAAGAGCCTTGATTTCTTGGGATTAGAATATGACGACCTAGGCAATTTCCGTGCCTCAGCTCTAGGAGAGATATCTACCATCAAATTCTGGCTGGATACAAGTGCTGATAAAGTCGATGAATTATCATCCTGACCTAGGAATCCAAGACAACCCTCCCTCAGAAGCCTTGGACTCAGAGGGATACTACAGATGTAGAGCAAACTGTGATCTTGTTTACAAGTGCAAGAAGACTAGGAATAGGTGAAGAATGTCTTCCTACATAAAACCCGTTCTTTCCTATAGCCATAACAGAAAGAAAGCTAATTTTAAGTTCTCATTTGAGAGTCCCTGTTTGATCAAGGTAATATACTGCCATCAGAGAGTAATATATATTACTTTGCTAAATATTATATTTCACTACTGGAGGTGGAAGTATCAAGTTATTGGAGCTTTGGAACCACCTTCCCCAGTTGGCAAAAGTTCACAATGATTTTTAATTAGTTTTTTTG
This sequence comes from Pavona decussata, assembly GCF_977016875.1. Taxonomy (NCBI): domain Eukaryota; kingdom Metazoa; phylum Cnidaria; class Anthozoa; order Scleractinia; family Agariciidae; genus Pavona; species Pavona decussata. The sequence goes on from NW_028145471.1 coordinate 2,102,160, forward strand.
TCATTGTTAAATTATACACACGAGAAGGACAAACATCCCTACCTAGACCTTGCAAGTACTGAAGAGACTGTTGACAACGAAAATAAAGGATCTGATGAAAAAGGAAGACCATATTTTCAACTACCAAAAGGCCAAGCTTCCCTATGGGTTATTACTGTTTGAATTTGGTAATGTCATTAAAGAGGGAGATGGCGGACGACTGCTTAATCTTTACTAGTTGGCTTTACTCATCTACTCCAGCTATGGTCACAATAAACATGCTTATGTCACATTACTTTTTTTAGTGCGCATTTATGCCATACTAAATGAATGTCAGGCATTGAGTTTAATTCGCAACCGTTTCTGCAACACTGTAGGAAAAATGGGCCATAACATTCTTCTTGACCTATGACTGGAGCACTCAAATAATTTGTTAAAGGCTTGCCTAAAGGTTCTAGGGGCAAACGTTAATGAAAATAGTGCTCAGAGAGAAGCGACTGCCTTAAATGGCATTGAAATGGTCTTGGATTCCATTGATAAAGATTGTCAGATTTCATCATTGTGAAAGGTTCGGGGTGGGAAGGATCCTAAGGAATCAGTGATGCAGATTGTCACTGACCTTATCAGTGGTGATGTCTTTTCCAAGCACAATCAACGAGATGGCTACACTGGCTTTTCAGAGTTTAAAGCAAACAAAATTGCTAAACTAAACTATGCAGAATTTTATCACTGGATTAGAAACAAGTTGAAATAGTAGAAACGTATTTACAGCCGAGGACAGTAAATATTGAAATCAGAGTATTGAGACTCTCAATGTAAATATTCAAATGTAAATAATCAATGTAAATAATCTCTAATGTAAATTATATTATTCATAGTTCCTGTTAGTAGTGAGAATGCTTTGTGACAACTTGGAAACTTGGATATGATATGAATTGATATGTCCAGGGCAACTGATCCAAAATAAATGTATGCAAGGGTCAGAAAGAAATAAAACTTGAATCATTAGTCAGATCTCCAATACTGTCTTAAAGTCGTCAATTTTTAATTACATTTACAAGCATGAAAACTAACCCAGATAAGATTGCAACATGTTCCATGACGGAGATCCATAACAGTTTTATGTTTTGCTGATTTACTTGGACATCAACACATCCAATTTGATTGGGAAGATTACAACATACTACAAAATGTTTGGTTTAGCTTTCAAGTGTTGTCACCTCATTAGGTGCCACTTACAATAAACCACTATAAGTTTTCCAGTTTAGCAGAATTAATCCCACCTGGATTACTATCCTCGTCTGATGTGTCTTCGATACATGTGGGGTTGTCTTCACTACCAATAAATAAAAGACTGAACAGTTCCTCATTAATAACTTCTACCATGTCATCAAAGCTGGCAATGTCCTCAAAAATGTCCAGAAAAATTTCTAAGGTCAACCTTGCATGACTAACACTGAATACTGGAAACCTTGTATGTATGTCAGAAATAGAAAATATTGATGCAGCTTCAGCAACTATAGCATCAATAAGTTCAGCAAAAAATCCATAGGCACTTGAGGATCCAAACACAGATAAGGACTGTCTATTCAAATTTCCTTGCAACTCAGTAAGTCTCTCTTGCAAAACAACTCGATCTTCTCCAAAAAACAGGCCTTTGATACACAAAAAATAGCCTCCTCTTCCAGTGAATCAACTGGTTGATCAAATGGGAAAGTATTCAGATGGCATTCTGTGCCAGCACAGAGACATCTCTTGTCACAGTTGCTACAGCAATCATGAAGGGGTTGTACACTTTCTACATGTGCATTATCAGCAAATAGTGCTTGCCGAATACAATCGTCTGTCCTGCAGAATGTTTTTACTGCCTTTTCACAGTGAGACAACTGATTATCATGGTACACTATGACATTACGGGCAGGTTCTCCATTTCGGCCAGCCCGTCCTGCTTCTTGAATATGGTCTACTGTGCCTCTTGCAGGACCAAAATGGATGACATACATGATCACCCCCATACTCAGTGCTGAGGTTGCAACCACAACTCTCATACACCCAAAATCATTTTTAAATGAATTAGTGATGCGGCTCTTGTATTATGGCCATGTCATTGAGTGGTAAATTCCCAGATGTTGGTTGGCTGGAACTTGAGGCTTGTCGGGTACATATGCATAATCACCAAGAGCACCAGGAAGATGTCCAGTTACTTTTGGGACATCCTGAATAGTGGAACAAAATTTTATGCATTTTGGCACCTTATCCTTGTGGGCCTTGATAAGATCCATCAGCCACTGCAGATGACGCAGATGATTTTCTCTCTTAGTTTTTACCACAGTAAATCGGATGTTTGTTCGTTCAGGGCTAATGTTTAGAATGACAGTGTCTGTCTTCATGGCTAACTCTTTGACAATGGATTGCTGCATTTTGTCATTAGCTGTTCCACTTAAAGCTAAGAAAGGAACACCTCTGGAAAGGCGAATAGTTGCGTGTGAATATCAAGTCAATGACTAATACCGGTATATAACTTGAGTTCAAAATAAACCAAGTCTGTTCAACAAAACAAGATGTCTTTCCATTATGTTCTTATTTCTAATTTAATATCTACTGACTAAAACCACTTGAAAGCTTTTTTGTTTCATGGGCAAGGAAGCTCCCACGTTCTACTTCCATACTTACTATCGTATGGTAAACGGGTGGGGGGCTACTCCCAAGATAATTGGGTAGGGGTGTCACCCAGCTTTCCAAAACCCATGCGCTATTTATGACCAAAATCTGCGATTTTCCCTACCCTATTTATGACCTGACCAAAAGTTGGATACCCTATTTATGACCTGACCTTTAAGTCAATTCCGTTTCAGACCTGCCTTATAATTATTTCGTTACTTTAGACCAATGTTAAAGACGTGACAAGCCATTGCGGCAAGTACACAGTTGCCGTAACCATCATGATGTAAAAGTAGCTTAATCTAAAAAAACAAATTCAAGACTAACTGGAAAAAATCGTTACCCTATTTATTACCAAAATGGTGGCAAAATGGCTAAACTCTATACCCTATTTATGACCAAAACGGCTGGAAAACCATACCCTCTGGGGGCGCACACACCTATATAGCCCACATAAGGGAGTACCCCCCCCCGCCCCGGGATAGACAACCCACATAAATAATCATGAGCTGGGCTTGGGTCAGAATGTACAACCTGTACTCCTGTAATTACTGTCATTCTTCACATAAAACCAATAGACAAAAAAGGCAAGGGACAATTACTGACTAAAACTTACCACCACAGAAAGAAGGCAATGTTGATAACGCACCATAGCCTGTGTACAGCCGCCCCCTCTCCTCAGGAAAAATCAGGGAGAGAAACGTCTGTGTTTCACCGTTGATAATCGTGTTCAGGAATAATTTTGCATAAATTAAAAATGCTGTAACTTCAACGGTTTCTGCTGGCCAAAACTACTGTGGTTCACATATCCGCTCGCCTCAATTTTCAAAATGGCGGGTCAACGTGACGAGTTTTCAATGTGCAATTAAGCGTGTTTGTGATGTTCTTAAAAATCCTTCGTTATTCCCAGAGCAAGAAAAATGTTTAGAGCACTTTTTGAAGGTAAAGACGTGTATGCAAGTCTACCAACTGGGTATGGAAAATCGTTTATCTTCTACGCAGCTCCAATTATTGCCGATAAATTATTCTCGCCTCCTCATGGAAGCAGAGAAATCATTGTCATTTCACTGCTCTAAACGCTGATGGAAAACCAGGTGGCATTCTTACGATCACTGGGACTATCCGCAATTGCTCTCCACAATGAGCACTCAGAGGAACAGCTTAAAGAAGTGGAAAAGGGCACCTTTCCTTACTTGTTTGCCTCGCCTGAGAAAATGTTGAGTGTGGAAAGATGGCGAAGGCTACTTGCAAGCGATCATTATCGCAAGTTTCTGGTTGTGGTAACTATCAACGAGGCGCATTGCATTAGCCAGTGGGTCCTTCCTGGATTGAACACAAAGATGACAACTGTTCCTTTCAGAATCTGGTACGCAAACCTGGTGGAACTCAAGTCATTGACATGTGACGTTCCTTCTATCATTCTCACCGCTACTGCTTCAGTGTCAACTAAAAGATATATCTTCCGAACATTAAACAGAAAGCCGTCGTGGTGCTTAATTTTGGAACATAGTCCAGAAAGGCCAAATGTACAATTTGGTGTTCAGTACTTGGACAAAAACATGCCTGTTTCTTCCACATTCAGCAGTTTGATAGAAGAGCTGCGAAGCAAGAAATTTTCGAGAATGTCTTGGAAAAGATTGTCTTTGTTCAGAAGACACCTGACAACAAAAAGAGAATGATGGAAATGTTCCACGCAGGAGCTCCTGAGTCTGTGAAAAAGCACATCCTTGACAACATTTCACAAGCCAATATTCATATAAGAATTCATAGCATGCACAGTTGCATTTGGCATGGGAGTCAACTGCAAAGGGGTTCATCGTATAATCCATTTTGACCCTTCCAAAAACGTCAAATCTTTTGTCCAGGGCAGGGCTGGAAGGAGCACATTGCATGAATGATATGAAGGATTTTGTTTCCAACAGTACAGACTGCAGGCGAACATATATTTATAGTCATTTCCCAGGGAAACCCACCTTCACAGTATCCGGTCTCCAGTGCTGCGACATTTGTTCCAAAACCTGTGGATGTGACCAAGAAACCTGTAGCACACCTCCCATATTGCCCTTAGATGCTAGTTCAAGTCCTGTTGATGCTCTTCCAACAGAAAGTGTACGATCAGTTGAAGAGAAAAACAAACATAACCTTCGGAGTGAACTTTTCAAATATATGAAAACCTTGCTACTTCTCAATGTGTCAGGTGCTGTAGCTTCACTCAACATCATGCATGAATTCACACCGTTTCACATACAAGAGGTACTCAACAATTGTGACAAGATAAAAACACTGAGAAATGTTGAACAATTTGCTGAAGTATGGAGAAAGGAACATAGCAGAGCCATACTCAGTGCAATTCAGGTGCTCTTTGGTGATTTGGACGCAAATGAATTGAAAGAACCAGAACATGAAGATGAGATGGATGAATTCGCCTAGGAATGGGTAGATATCAGAGACGATTCTGAATTGTCAAATGTTAAGTGAAAGCGACTTGACTAATTTAGATGTACACACGGAGGAGATTGATCAGTCAGGTAACGAACAAAGAAATATGAGTAGTATCATCGAAAATAAGTTAAACTAACAATTCCTGAACAAGTGACACCAATAAGACCTGACGTGTTCAATCAATATCTTAAAACTGTTCGATGAATTGATAAAAATTAATAATTATTTTTATCATAGAAATGGGGAAAAAGCGAAGCCA
>NW_028145471.1:2112500-2150000 GCF_977016875.1 Pavona decussata
CCAACTATTGACGCACCGGCTACTGACGTGGCTACCATTCACGAGGTTCTAGTACAGTCACTCAAGATCAAGAATACGCTCAAGTTGAAGAGCATCGTTGTCGTCTTTGACCAGCCAAGGTCCAGTGGAAACAAAGAGAGAGATTTAAAGATATTGTGCTGAGGATGGGGGTATTCCACACGGCCTGCACCATGTTGTCGATTATGGGGAAGCGCTACCAGGATGCCGGCTTGAGGGACTTTTGCGTCGAATCTGGTGTGCTTGCAGAAGGTTCTGTTGCAGGAGTCCTAGATGGTCGCAGGTATATTCGTGCTGTTAGACTCCACAAACTGATGTATGAAGCCCTCATGAGACTGGTGTGGTAAGGATTCGTACCCTGGATAGAGGAGAAACATGAGGAATCCAAGAGAACTGTTAATAGCTTCTTTAGTGAGATTGGTGAGTTGTATGATGATATCTGCGAAAGGCAGTTCCAGAAGCACATGACCAGTGCTTCTAGTGTTGGCTTCGTCAAACTTTTTGACAAGTACGTGGAGTTCCTTCGTAATGAGAATGGCAAGCAATCCAAGTTTTGGTTATCTCACCTAGATATGGTAGAGATCCTCCTAGGACTTCTAGGAGCATCGAGGGAAGGCAACTGGGAACTTCATGTTTCAACAATAAGGAAGATGATCCCGTGGTGCTTTGCTTATGCTAATGTCAACTACGCAAGATATTTATTATCCTACCTATCAGAAATGTCTCACCTGGAAGAAGAACATCCAGATGTTGTGGTGTATTTCAGGTCTGGTGGCTTCTCAGTACAGATTGGGGCCGAGAACCATTTGGTAGAATACCTGTAGTCCAAGCCTGTGAAGAGACTGTAAATAAAGATACACAGACACCCAGAGGCACAAAGGGCTTCAGCCTGAAGCCAGGAGCAAATATTATTTTGTAGCCGAGTATCCAAGCATATTCATGCGACAGTTTAAGGAGATGCTTCATCTGGGCACCTCAAAGACTTCCAAGCACACCGACCTCCAAGCAAGTCGAATGGCAAGACACGAAGAAGACGTAAAATCATTGGTGTCACAGTCATGAATTCAGAAACATCAAGGCAGACGACAAGATACACCAATGGCGGAAATTCCTATCCAATTCTAAGAATAAATCGCTTCTGATAAAATTCATCTCAGAAGAGTGGCAAAATGAGAGATGCAGAGAGAGGCTCGCTGTTAAGACAATCTTTGTCACAACCGAGGATCATTGCTATGAAATTTCTTCAGCCGGAGCAACAACAGTGGACGAGCTAAGGTCGACACAAGAAGAAGCTGATACCAGAATGTTACTCCAAGCAGCACATACAGGAGCAGCAGGATACAGAGCCGCCGTTAGTACGTCAGAAGATACTGATGTTTTTTTTTTTCTTTCTTTGGCTTTCAAAGGCTTCATCTCATGTCCCGTGTTTGTCAAATGCGACCAAAAAACTCGAACAACATACATTGATGTGTCAAGAGTCGTTAGAATGTTGGGGTCAGAACTGTGTAGATCTCTCCCTGGTCTCCATGCTTTCACTGGCTACGACAGTGACAGTGCTTTTTCGGGAAAGGGCAAGATAACAGCTTAGAAGCTTGTTAAACAAACCAAGTCATTCCAAACCTTATTTCAGGTAATAGGCATGGATTGGAACTTCACAGATGAGCAATTTGCAAAGCTCCAAGAGTTCACCTGCAAGATGTAAAGCTCCACCCAAGGCATCTATGATGTCAACGAACTGTGTTATAGGTATGAGAGTTTATGTTGTTGTTTTTTAATGCTACGTCGTTAACTCGTCTTGAGCTCTATGATAATTGAATGATTGTGGATTCTGTAACGCCTATGGACTTTGTTGTATTTGTAGGTTATTTTGTGCGAAACAAGGGAAAGTTTACTCGAATCAGATACCTCCATGTGCAGATTGCTTAAGGATGCACTCCTTGAGAGCAAACTACCAAGCAGCTGTTTGGAAAAGAAGCCTGCGGGGCTGCCCTAGGTTCAAGAGGAGAGCAAGTTGTCCATCAAATGGATGCGTGGAGAACCAGCCCCTGCAGCTCTTCTTGAGTTTCTCTCTTGTTCCTGTGCAAGATCATGCAAGCTACCCTCCTGCATGTGCCTTACGAATGGCCTTAAATGCACTGACATGTGCCGGCTTTGCGACTGCAACAATTGTGCTGAAGAGGGGGAGATACTTGATGATGAATGTTCTGACGACGAAGAGGATTAGAAAGGTTAACACACCCAAAAAAGACTCTATCAAACTAGAAGATCTATTTGAGAAAATTATGCATGAAATCATTAGCCCTTCATGTGAATTAGACACTCCTTTTTATCACGGAGCATTGTTGGCTAAAAGGCAATAGGCCTTGATCTTCTCCGATTATTCAAATATTTCATTTTAATTTGAGTGATCGTTTTAACGTTTAAGAGCTTTACAAATTATATATATATATATATATATATTTAATTTGATAATAAGTGTTTTGAACCAAAGCCTTCACTTCTTTAACTTTTAGAACACTTTCGTCAGATTTTGCTTCTAAGTAATCGTTTCATTATATCGAAGATGGTGGATCAAAGATGGCGGACGGGAATTTAGAGCATCTTGGTGCCATTGACAGTTAACTAAGTCACTGGTTAGGAATTACTTATCATCTTTTTATGGATTTTACCAGACAATCCTATTTCCCGAACTGTCTCAACTTACTATCAACATCGAATTTCGACTCAAGACATGTCGTTCGAAGGTTTTCTCGCATTCGTACACCTCCAACACTTTGAACTAAACATGGACATGGCTTCCTGACAACTCTCTTTATTACGATTTTGAGCTTAACCCCGGCCCTTCGGAGAAGAAACCAATGTGTGCTAATTGCAGTAAGGTTGCTGGGAAAACTCAGGTGGCCATTTTGTGTGGAGACTGCGCCTCGTGTTTTCATGCCAAGTGTTCTGGACTGACACAGGATGCTTTCAACAAACGCAATACTTCAACAGAGCAGTGGCTTTGTTTGGCCTGCAGTTTGCCACAGACTAGCAACTCGTTTTTCGAGTCGTCAAGCTCTTCATGAAACGTTTCTGACCCTGACAACTGCTCTGGTACACAGAGTTCGGAAACATTCGAGACCCTTACTCGACACGGCGCCAAACACTGTGTGATTGGTAGTCTGAACATTAACAGTCTCTGCGGGAAATTCAACGAGGTTCAGGAATGGATGGAGGCTTTCGATATTCTTAACATAGTACTTGAGGCGTGCCCATGCTGATTCTGCCTCTTGTGTGTGAATCCCTGTTAAAGGGTCCACAAAGTCATTCCGATGGACTTCTGTTCTGTGCACGGTAACATTAGGGACATGTTCATGTAGGTTCCTGTACGCAGCCCAGTTGTCAGTGTAAACTTCCGATCAGGGTAGGAGGACTCTCTGTAAAATTTGCGTCAAAGTTCTGCGGTCTCTTCTTCTAACAACTTTGAAGTAACCACGGCATGGGCTGGGCTCCGTGGAGAGCACCCCAAATACCCAAGCATCGTTTTTTGCCCTTCTTCCTCTTTGGTATTGCGTGCAAGGGGAATGAACAAACAGTAACAAATTCTTTAGCCATCTTATCGTTCAAAATGATAAACTCAACCCCCTGCGATTTCAAGGGAAATCATATACTTATCAGTAATACCGAAAAACACCGCTAACTCTACTCTGCAGGGCAACAAAGTCTACTTTTTTTGGAAGTGCTATATAGAAATTTTATTTCCGTCCTTAAGGCGTGGAGACCCCAGTTCAATGTTACTAAATCGTACTTGCGTTCACCTCTACGCATATTTGCCTTTGGTAACGAGCTATATTAACATTGATTAAAAAGGAGAGAAATATTTATAAAAAGACATATATATATCGTCTTTTTCAATTAAATTTTTAGAATTCTTTGAATCACTGTTACATCTTTTTTTTATTAAATTTTTAGATTTTTTATTGTATATAGTTTTTTTCGCTCGAAGTTGTCCGTCCTCGTTTTTTATACTACAGTTAAAACAGTCAAAGGACGGACAACTCTTGGAAGCTGAAAAATAAAAATGTATTTAAAAGCGTTTTGGTCTTACACCTTCATCAGTTTACAGCAAAACTACTAATTATGGTTTATCTTTGGAGTCTACGCGAGTTATGCAGTTCGGTCGCCGAGATGGTAGGATTGACAAAGAACACAGTTGGAAACATGTTCGCGATCCAAGCTGTAAACTGATGAAGGTCTAAGACCGAAACTAAGGCGGATAACAAGGAACTGTTGCATGGTTTAGCTGACTTTCCATTGATTTATGTTTGAACTGGCTCTTGTCGCACTTTACAACATACAAATTGCTGCCAAATGGAATAATGGGCCTGTCTTCGAGGTCCCTTTTGCAGTAATGTCTAAGGACAGCGAACACATTTCTAACTGTGTTCTTTATCAATCCTACCATCTCGGCGACCGAAACTGCGTAACTCGCGTAGACTCCGAAGATAAACCATAATTAGTAGCTTTCCTAAAGGAATTGTTAGGAATTCCGCAAAAAAACAACCTTCTCTCAATGACTGTTTGCCGCAACACGTTGAACACCTTCTTTAAAAAGAAAGTTGGAAAGCTTTATGATTAGTACCCATGATTTTATAACCGAAAAATGCTCATACGAGTTTCTTATTGAGATCTCAATCCTCCTTTAGAAAAGAAGAGGACTGCGATCTCAGCTGTAACCGAGGCGTTCAGCGCGAAACTCAGCCCAAAATTCATAACCCAGTCACCGTAAAAGTAACAAATAAGATATACAATTCGAAAAGCGACTGATTAATATTCAGCAAGAATTTATTCATGATTCTCACCGTACTTGTAAAGCCAGTGCTTAACAATGATTCAGGGCCCATCATCAAAGAGATCTCAATAAGAAACCATTATGCAGTGAAAGCGACTATGACCAACTGAATATGGCTACAATGCCAAATGCCATAAAACAAAATACCCAAATGCCATGGCATTTTTTCCATATTTCAGGTCTTATTCGGCTATTTCTGTGACAACATTACATTAGTACAGGCACCACAGATATCCTTCGACGTGGTCTTGATTTCTTTTGATCAATCCCATTCCTTGGTTGCAAGACCGATATCGCAGAGGATTGGCCAACCAGCCTTGAACCTGTAGCCATCTTATTAATTCTATGATGGGACCATCAGAAAGGCTTGTAACATCCATAAGATTCATAATGAAAGGTCAAGGTTTTCCGTACGAGTTCACGTGGACTACCTTTATTAGGCCTCGTTTCTGCTAACTTGAAATGTGATAGCATTTACCATTAATAATCCCTTCCATCCACGTTTCAATTTTTTGCTGCTTCACCGCAGTCATCGAGGAACTGATGACTGAAAGAAATCTTTGAACAAAGGACAGAAAAGCCAACTTGATAGATAAAATGGACACAGTAGGGTTATTTATTCAGGAGTTAGCGATTTTTCTATCTGCACAGGATTGTAACTGACACATGAGAATTTTTTAAGACCGAACGTGAACTCCTCATACTACATCGTGACAATTTCACAACACATGCCCGTTTGAGATGTGGCCAGGCGGCTTTTCTATCTAAAGCTTCTCCCCAAAAACTCATTAAAAGGGAATAACAAAATTCAGATCCTTGTACTTAAGGTTACCGTTTACCTTCAGGGGTGGCATCAGTTTAACGGATGTAGCAACTCTCAGTTTAATACATCACAGATAACCTAACCCTATATCATATTAAAGCTTATAGAACTGGGTATTCAAATATTTCAGTGCTTTACCAAGAAAATAAATTCCCAAGTTTCCGTAAAGTCGAAACTTGAAGGTCCAGATCGTTGTTCAAGAGTTCCAACTCAATGCGAGTTTTATATTTTGGGAGTTTGTTTTTTTTACTCAAGGTCAGGATCGCAAAAGCTTAAATGTGTCGGGGTTTTACTTAATTCGGTTGCGTTCAAAAGTTACAGTACATTAACAAGCAGAGTGAACACACGGAAATGGCTTTCAAGGAAAGAATTTTTAAAATTATCGAATTCCCCGACACATTTTTGTTGATTATAAATTTTTCTAGCAGCTGGCCAGCTTCGACAGAAATCGACCAAATCGTTGTTGAGTTGTAACTCTTGAAAATGTCCCCTCCAAGCGAAAACTAAAGTTTGAGAAAACAGTGTTTGAAAAGAATTCTTGCTACTTGCGCTACACAAACAAGTACCGCCTCCTAACGCCTTTATGGAAAATTAGCCAATCATTTTGCAAGCTACTTTTTCTTCCGGTCACCACCTGTGAAATCTTCTTGCAGTTTTGCACGTACTCTCGTTCCAGAGAAGTAATCGACTCCTTCACCATTTTGTTGGGTATCTGCGGTGTTTGTTGTACGTCGATTTTGTGCAATCCTTATGGGAAAAATTAAACGGTGACTGAAGCCGACCTCATCTAGCAAAGCTGTTAGACCAAAGCAGAAGCGGCAGAGGCGAACAAAATTATCAGCACAAAGCGCTACAGAATTATCGGGGAACCACCGTTACCGCATACATTGTCTCCGTCAAAACGAATCTCCATACTCTTTGAAAAGCCAGCGAATACATCTATTTGAGCGAAATATTGTTGAGAATAGCGAAGTTTTGAGATTGCTATCGAATGTTCGGGTGAAAATTAGCCGTTAAATGAACGTTCCAAAACGTTTATAATGCTGCAAATCGGAAACAAGTATCTGTTTGACGCTTCAAAGAAAACGTTTAAACAGAACCGCTTATAAGAGTTGACTAGACTAGACTCTGTTCAACGCTTTGGAAGTTACACTAATACTGACAGTAAGTCTTTGTGAAAACACTTCAAGCGAAAGCGGCGACTTTTTCTTTACTAGTTACATATTATCTTGTCGCGACGGCCGACATTGAGAAAAGTTTAAGACAAAAGAATTATTATGCCTCTTCATTCTTAGCGTTATTAGTCAATTGTTTTGTTGTTGTTGTTGTTTCCGCTTGCCGAGACTTAAGTAAGTAAGGTTTACTCACCCGAACACAGGATTCAGTGATCTGACAACGTTCAGCCACAAATAATAATATAATAACAGTAAAAGAAAGGCAGCTCATGAAGCGCGATTCACGAATGCACAAATTGAAACAAGCGCGTCTCCAAATATGCGCTTGGCTGGAAGATTTTAATATCTTTACCTACTTTAAAGTGTAGATTAAAACTATAGTGTTCTTTTATCTTAGTTTCTTACTTGAACAAACGCAAATCCTTCCACTAAATACAGGATATTCGAAGTAAGGGAACGTAAGGGGTTCAAGACTAAAGACAGACACATGAAAGACCGTTTGCGCGATTATCGCAACTGGTAGTTATATCGGCAGTAATATGCTGTCATTTGATCTGGTTTTTTAATATGCTGTCAATCAAAGTCAAATTTCACTTCCAGTGGAAATCGCCCATATCCCAATTTCTCGGCAAATACTCATCTCTTTTCCTAATTTTTGTTTTGAAAGATCTTCCTGGAAAGTTTACTTTTATCTAAAATAAAAAATTAAAATCCAAAAAATGTTTGTCCTCTGAACGTACACATTGATTTCAACGTTATATCGTCACACTTAGTAAAAATTCCCAGGTGTCGTTCTTTTCTTTCGTTATGCAAATTCAGCAAAATTTTAATCACTGAATAGAACAGTATCAGTTTTATCTCCAGATCTCCTCGTGGCCTGGTATTATCCGGTACAGGAAAGAACCAACAGCTAAAGACACGATGTCTGAGACTAATGGTGAAACAACAACGCGAACAAGAAACATGAAACATCTACTCATTCTATTGAGGTTTTGCGACCTATTGAGAGCTCCTCGCCAGAATATTTACAGGGCCCTCGAAAGCAGTGGGTGCGTACAAGAGTTGGAATTCTCCAACAACACTACCACTGTTAGTTAGGTGGGTTTTTTTTTTTAACAGATCCTGAATGAGATAAAAACCGAAGGACTTGATACCTGCCAACTCTCACGCATATTAAATGTGTGCGAGTCTCACGCCTGCAGTAAAGACATTGATATCGTGCATCGAGGACAATTTCTCATGCCGGACTCACCAATCCGGACGAGTTGTTATAGAATAATTTCATTTCATTTACGATTCGTTACGTATTGTTTATTTGCTCTTTCTGTTTGCCCTTTCAAATGTCTACCATACATTCAAATGGTGTTCAAAGGTTGTTGGAATATCTCCAGAACTTCGGCAACGTTCGAAAGTCTTCGTAAAATCGTCGGAAATCTTCGGAATTGGCTCGGACGTTTTCTGAAATCCCCGTCCTGACGGGACAACAATATCACGCATGTTGGCATCGTAGTGAGCTACAAAGGTACAGCTTTCAAGCATTTTCAGTCGTCAACATTTTCAATATTATTGAATATTAAATATTTGATAATCCTGGAGATAAATGCAACGACAAGAGATCTAATAAGATAGGTATTCGGGTGTGTAACTTGTTACCGTTGGAAAAATGGTCAGTATTCACTAAAACCCATTGAATTTCTCTTTCAGAACCAACACAAACGAGTGGAAACAGTGAAGCTAGTTTGACTCAAGAAAACGAGGATTCAGAAGGAGCACAGTCTGGTCTGTACCTCTCCCTTTCTTTCTAGAATTTTCAAAATGGATCTCAATTTGCATCTTGCCTAGCGTACATTATTGGTGCCAGTTTGAGCACAGGCAGACCACCCACTGTTTGTGTGGTGTCATTACCGTTTGTACCCACTTCAAACCAGAATTGTCACAAAATTAAAAAATTCTTGGCTTTCTTTCAATGGCTTCTGATTAACTATATATTTCGCTATGTCGTGGCCGAGTTTGGGCTTCATTAATTGTCACATTTCCTCCGAGAAAAGTGGGCTCAAGTCCTCCAGGTTGGTTTCAAACTATGATCTGTGGCAAAGTCACGACCAAAGGAATTCTAAGCATGCGATTCATTTTAAATCGGCCTATCAACGCTTGGGTTGGGTATTTGAAGCCTAATGATCGCGAAGCGTTGCCGACTCAAAATGAATCGCACGTCATCAATTTTTGAACAAAAACTTGAATTATATATATATCTCTGGAACAAGAGACTTTAAATGCCATTCTTGTACTTTTTGAAAGGCCTTTCAAATGAGGATTTATAAGTTATTTTTTACTCGATAGGCAATTTGAAAGGTATGGGGCAGACAAGTCTGGAGGTAGCCTGTTCCCACTTCTTTCCACACTCCTTAACAGTCTCTCTCCAGATCTCGCTCAACAATGTTGACGGAGTAGAGCTGAACTTACAACTGAAAATTTTTGTTTATGTCACATTTCCATTGCAGTAGCAGTGCAAGATGACCAAGCAGGACATGTCAATCCTCCAAGTTTACCCGCAGGTAATGATACCATGCAGCTCACACTGACGATACATTTGTTCATAGTCGACTTCTAAAACAAATCAGATACCGCATCACTCTTAAGACAATTACCCAGGGCTGTCAACCTTGCACGTCTTCAAACATGGAGAATATTTACTTCCCAGCCAGCAACAACAAAGCGCCTTACATGAGTGTGGCATCAAGGCTAAGTTCACGGCTTCTGTTTCAGGGGAAGGGGCAGGACTCTTTCAAGTCTATAAAATAGTACCTGAAACAACGCTAAGTTTCAGTTTATATTTTTTTCAGTTTCAGTTTAGTTTCCATTATTTTACACAAGATAACAAGATAAATATAAATTACAATAGTAGGATAAATGAATAACAAAAGAGAGAAACATATGGCGAGGATGCCCATAGAAAAACCACTAGGCTTGTATGAGTTACAGGTATGTATAATTATGTATGTGTCATGTGTTCTATAGATTCCAGATGCTGTTTTCTCAAATTGTTTTTTTTCCTCAATACATTACTGATAGGGAGAACTGTTTTGGGATAAGAAAAGAACTTGTAATTTGTCATTACAATGTTTTTTTTCCTCTTCTGGCTTCGGCAAGTTTCGACTAAAGTGATGGGGTCTTCATTTCCACAGTGGAAATACAAAATATACACATAGAAGCTGGGAAACAACCAACGGAAATACTTAACAAGCTTCGGGGATATTTTTTCGATCTCAAGACCCTGGCATCCCAAAGAAACAACCTAAATGACACAATAGTGCATGCATGTACCGGTACGTCACTTTCATTTTTAAGTCTTCCTTTCTTTTCTTCACTGGTTGGATTTTAAGACCAGATTGTTTTTATTTTTATTTTTTATAAGGATGCTGGTTAGGAGCACTTGGATGAAACCAGTAATTCTCAGGGCTAAAAACCTCACAAAAGCGGTTCTGAACATATTCCAGTTAGTATATTTGGAAATAGTATGTTTTTGAACGCCTTGCATGAACCCGCCAAACAACAACGAAACAATCAGCGACCGCCTGTACAGATCAAATTATATCACATTAGAGATTAGTTGGGATATGTGAAGCTGCATTTCCACCCTACAGACATTAAAAAAAACAATGGCAAAACTTTTATTTTACTCAGTTCAATTGTTATGCAACATTTTAGGGTGATCTGCAAATGAGCATAAGAACCAATTGCACTTTTTCTTTCCTAGCATAATTTATCTTCGTCCACGTCGTGTAATTTATCTATCTGATCGATTTAATTAATACCTATTTTATCCTTTTTTATGTTTTCAGCATATGCAAAACGCTGTGCAACCGTGTGGAAAATCACGGATTGGATTGACTACACCAAAACGATCCGCAACAAGAGGGGCTCCGCAAAAAGAAAATTGGACAGACAATTGCCAGCTAAGAAGGAAAACGTGTCTGATAAGTAGCCTTTCATAATGCTAGCATCATTAGATACTAGTGAGGCAAAAGTGCGTAATGGAATTTTTTTAACTGAACCTCATAAAAGTAGGAAAGGATTGACGGCTTGAGTTATAATATTTTAATATTTACTGTTTCCAGACAGTACATTGTTTCAGTTAGAGAAAAATGTATTGGTGACCTTCAGGGGCAGAAATAGCGGGCACAAAAACCCATGAAAAATGGGGAGTATTGACCAAAGTACTTTAGTACAGAAATAGAATACTATTCATACCAAAGCTTTGTTTTGATTTTCAAGCTTTGAATCACAGCCTCCATTGAAATACCAATTTTTGTTTCGGGTTTTAGTAAATGCCCTTGTAATCGAATCACGCTGTGAACGACTGGTCACACGATCACTCATTCATTCACTGGTCAGTGAAATGTTGCGCTGCTGTCAAATCGCCGTTTAAAGCTGTTAAACGACTGCTCGTGGTAGCGTTTAGCAGCCAAAATTTGCGACTGCTGCAGCCATGCAGCCACTTCACAGTGGTTTTGCAGCGCTTCTTCAAGCCGTTCTGCAGCGCTGAACGGGTTAACAATCCGTTTGAAACAATATATAAATAATTATTGCTAAAACACGAGCCACTCTACAGTTAATGGTTATCCGTTAGTTCCATTCGCAGCCAGTCCTGACAATCCCTTCTCCTGTGCATGATCATCCGTTTGAAATTTTACTCGTGCCGTTCAGCCGTTTAGGTCTACTGTTCGAAATTTCTTTTAGCTGTTCAGCCGTGATTACCATCCGTTTGAAATTTTTGACGAGCCGTTCAGCTGTTCAGGTCTACCGTTCAGACGCGATTACCATCCGTTCGAAATTTTTCGCTAGCTGTTCAGCCGTCATACCAATCCGTTCGGAAAAAATTATCAGCCGTTCAGTTTCATCCGTTTCAAACGGCTTTGTGGGCCGTTTCTTACCCGTTCGACAGCCGTGCGTTTCACCCATTTAACAGAAAGCTGTTAGTGTACGTTTTCGCATGAGAGGTCACATGTTTTTCTTCTTTTCTCGAACTGCGGCAAGTTGTTGCAAAAGGAACCCTTGTCATTGTACCAGATTCTTCACCAGGCCCTTGTAATGGGCAGACTAACCCCTTATTTCTAAGCGCCTCCCGTAATCAGCCTCAAAATCAAGCACCTGTACAACCAAACTCATTAATTAACTTTTCGCCAGCTACGTGTATGAGTCAAGCTAATCCAACTCAAGTTTCTCCTTACTTTTCGCAACCTGCGTCTCAACCACAGTTGTTTAATACATTATCTCCTAGCTCACTCACAACAACAAATGGCTAATTCGCCGCAGCATCAGTACTTCCTACTGGAAATGGTTCTGTTTTATTCCAAAACAATTTCCCGCCTTTACAAGGTTCTTCTGGAGGATCTTTAGATAACAGCCAAACTACAGGAAACTTCGGCCAAAACATCACTTTCTTCAATCCAACTTTGTCAGTGCCAGGGTCTTAATTCTCTGTAGCAGTTACCTCTACAACTGCAACATCAACAACTGCAGCAACAGCCACACATTCAAAGGCAGCAACCAGGACAAACACACGAGCCCCCACAGTTGCA
This sequence comes from Pavona decussata, assembly GCF_977016875.1. Lineage (NCBI taxonomy): Eukaryota > Metazoa > Cnidaria > Anthozoa > Scleractinia > Agariciidae > Pavona > Pavona decussata. Next base: position 2,124,930 of record NW_028145471.1, read on the forward strand.
ACTCCAACAGCAACAACATCAACAACAACACGTTGACGCTCAAGTGCAGCAGCCAACACAAACACAGCAACAGCTGCAGCACCAACAACCACGCTTATAGCAATTACAGTTTCAACAACAAAATCAACATCAAAATCAGCTGCAACAACAACAACAGCCACAATATCAAGTGCAGCAGCCAGGTCAAACACAACAACAACAACAGAAGCAGCAGCAACGACAAATGCAGCAGCCACAGCAACAACTAGAGAAACAAGGGCAGGCACAGCCTCAACAACCTCAGGATCAGCAACCGGAGGCAGCAGAGGCATGTACAACAACACCGGTTGAAGGTGCAACATCTGCAAGACCTGCTGAATTAAGAGGAACAGAAGCGTCGACAACATAAGAAATAACAACAATAACAACAACAGATACAGCTACTGCACCACCAACAATGGCGACCGCAAATGAAGCCATTGCACAAGAGGCTATAGAACCAACAGCAATTGCAGATGCAGCAGTTCCTGAGACAGCCACAACTGAACTTCCTGAGCCGCTCACACCAACAGTAACTGCATTTTCCGCTTTGGAATCATTACTATCAAGGCAGGCAGAAATGCAGGCGCAACGTCATGTTCAATTTATGGACGTCCTGGCAGAGCATCGACAACTGATGGCAGAATTTAGGGAACATCTCCCTTCAAACAACATGCCGGTATGCAGTTTATGCAAACACAATACTGACATTTCTAACATCTTTATTTTGGTGTGCAAGCTCATTCTGTGAACATGAAGTACAGCCTGTGGTCTTGATGTGAAAAGTTCTTTTTATTCTAGACTGATGCTCCTCCCGAGTCACCTGGCAGAAGTTCAGCTCATGAAAGTACACCAGAAAGAACCAGCACACAGACGGTAATATTCCAGGTGATCGTTTCTCAACTATTTACCGATTATGACCAAATTTCCTAGCCTCATAGATCTGGTACGTTAGGGTTGATGGTGTAACTGGCAGGGAACACGCTGCTTTCCATAAAGAATATATTCTGCATGTTAATTTTAGTGCCCATTCTAGGGAGATTCGTTTTCATTTTCTTTACCTTCAAATTTCATTCTTGGAGTCATACAGAAAAAGTTTCCCACGCAGTGAAGTAAGGAAAATACTTGGTTAAATTAAAGCGACATGTTACCGGGCGTAGCAAAACTATTTTCATTCCCCCACCGTACATGACACACTAACAAATCACTATAACAACACCATGATAAAGTTTACAGTTGCTAGTGTATTTAACGTGTTAAAGTTTCACCATGAAGCTACTGTCAAGAGGGCCACTAATTAAACAACGTTTCAGTAGATTCATTTATTTATAAAGTGAAATATTTCAGATAAAAATGCATCATTACTAATACGAAAACGGAGTTTAGAAATGGGAGTCAATCATTGTTGTTGAGGTATGCACTGTTGTGTTATCACAGTTTTTAAAAAAGCATTGTCTTGGAAAATTTTCCTTACTTGTCAGGAACCAAGTAGAAGTGGAAATGAAAATGGAAATGGGAGTCAGGATACTGAGGTTGGTATGATTAACTGTCAAATGCAAAACAAGCAATACATTATTGATAGCCGTCCTTTGTATTGCAGATTCCAGTTTTGTATTTGTCTATGACCAGTTCCCTTTCCATTACACAGTTATTTCTCAAAGGCTATCTACAAACGGCTCTTTCTTAAGAACTAGCAGTTTACAAGACACAGCACATAATACAGGATATCGGGACCTGCCCCAAACGAGAGCCTTTGATATTTTGTCATTACCACTACTTAAATCATTATTATTTTCTTTTTTTAGTATTTAAGTTTTATTATGTTTCTAACAACAATTGAAAGGGTATTATTTTTCGCCAGAAACAAGATTCACATGTCGATCCATTGTTACAGCCACATGAAGAGTCGGATCAGGGGGTTTGTAAAATATTTTATATGCCAAATGCTCACCGACTTACATATAAGGAGGTCTGCTAGATCATTACACATTCCCAACCTAATTTGGACCTGTTACTTTTAACAACGGCATGCTTAAAAACGATCAAGTTAATATCAGAAAATTATTTTATTCTATACAGGAACAGAAAAAGTAGACATTTGGAATGCAGTCATGTCTTTAAAAATTTGGGTTTCATGCCAACAGCACGTTATGTACTTCATCTTATTACTTACATTCCATTTCAAATTGTCATCTGTTTACTGTTAAATAACAAAAATGTTGGCTTTCGCTTTCATATACTAAAAAAGATAATGGTGAAAGTCTGGTCTGAAAAGAGTTGTTATAATAGCACAAAGGAAGCAGCTTAAATGATTTTCACACTTCAAAATGGAATTCTTGACCACATTTTACTTCTTTTTACTAGCTTGAAATTAACAGTTTCTGATTGTCACAGGTATCTGTAACGCGTCGTCATCCCGGGCCTGTGAACCTTTATGCCAGTTTCTGACTAATCAGGTATATATACAGCTCGACCTCTGTTCACCTTCTGTCGACATTCCCCATTTTAATGCATGGATTTTTATTTCAATATATCTCACTAGAATCTTAGTAGTCCCTCCAGGTCTGAAGAAAATGAAACAATCAGAGACTATACAATGCGTCGTTTGGCTGAGTTAACATCAACTGGTAAGTGGGAAAATGCAACCTTGTTTAACGATCAAACTTCCGTTTACTTTAAGTTGTATGGTACCTTAAGAAGGACCAAAAATTTTGTTTACATTTGGTGCATACATACAATTATTCACTTTTCCCCTCATGTAAATCTAAATCGACTGACCAGACAGGAAAAAATAGGACTTGTCATATAGAATAGACAGGGCTTGTGTGCAAGCGATTTGTAATGTCACAAAGCCAAGCCAGTGGAGATACATTGACAGTGCAAACAACCCTGCTGATGTTGCAACACATGGCGTTCCCCCAAACAAATTGATGGAGTTGAGGTGGATCTCTGGGCCTGAATTTCTATGGAAGTCCTTACCTTAACCTCAGATGCTTGAAGAGATTGCACTCGATGAAAGTGACCCAGGAGTAAAACAAGAAGTGACCACACAAACAATAAGGTTACAGAAACCCCAAGGTCTTGACTGAGCAAAGTTTGGTCACTTTTCCAGCTGGGCATCACTAAGATGTGCGATAGCCAATCTAGTCCTCATCCACGAGACAATTCAAGAAGAAAAATGGAGAGAGTTCCAAGAACGAAACCAAGCCTCGACCTCCCCCCTCAGCAGTGGAGTTTGAGCAAGCTAGCAAAGTTATAGTTGGAGCAGTACAAAGGACGGTGTTTGCTACCGAGCTTAAGGCCCTATCCTCAGACGGAGAGAACAGAACAGTACCAAAGGATTCAAATCTTCTCCATCTAGACTCGTTCGTAGATCTGCATGGACAACTTTGCATTGGAGGTCGCCTTAGAAATTCCACACTCGCATATCAAGAGAAACACTCCGTGCTTCTTCCAAAAGGACATCATGTATCACTGTTAATCATCCATCATTTCCATGAGAAGATCCATCATCAAGGCCGGCAAATCACACATGGAGCCATTCCTGAAGCTGGTTATTGGGTTATCGGAAGAATATTGCATGATAGCTGCACTCGTAGAATCCTGTGTAATATGCAAACGATTGAGGGGAGTGATGATGAAGGGCAAATTGTTTAAACAAATGTATGTCAAGGATTTTGCCCTGTTTCAACTGTTCTTATGTGCACAGTATTTTGAACTGGACCTATCAAAAATCCTTCTAGCAACTGAACCTACATTCTGACTGTACAGTCCATGATTTAACCTACCAGGGGCCATTTGAGATTTTCTATCCAGTCTGGCAAATTACCCCACTAACCATAGCTGTTTATTTCTTTGTTCATAGCATGCCATTGGAGAGAGCAAAATGTTTCTGTAAGTCCAGGGATGCCTTGGAGGCATTGCTAGAGAAACTCTTCGCAGAGATGGAGCTTGCCTCCAGTTCCATTTAAGGGACGAACTGCAACCTGTAAAAGGGGAAGGAGAGAGGTGCCCTGAACCAAGAAAGTGTTGCCATTATCTACTGTAAGTAACCCATTAATCTCAAACCATCAATAACTTATTAATTATCCAAAGATGTAATTCTTTATTCATCAGCTGTATACGGATAAAGGAACTCAGACAGCTGCTGATTAAATAACATAAGATCGTTAGACATTTGAAAATGCATTTTTGCTGAAAAAATGTTTACTCTGTAGGCATCATGAAAGAGCAGTTCCAGGCTGACCAAGATGCAGTTAACCTTATGATCAGAGGACAGCAGAAGCAATTCAGGAAAAAGCTGCTGTAATCAACTCAATCAGAAAATAAATTATTTTGTTTTCCAGTAAAACATTTTTACAATCACGTATATGCCGATTTTACAAACAGGCATAATCAAAATATGATATGTCATATTTTCATTTTTTAATTAGGTATCCCTTCATAAGCGTCTCTATTGTACATATAAAACTGAGAGATATAATATTAAAATGATTTCTGATATTATTACTACTTTCAGTTTATTTTGTAGTAATCATGGAAGAGGAGAATGTGGAATGCACGTATACTGATAATGAAGTACCATAAATACAAGGGAAACAGCAAGACTTGTTTGAGGGAAATTTGATTTCATTAATTGACGCCATGACTGGGATCTTAATGTCACTCCTGCGAATTGATGATCGACTTCCGATAAAGCTTTTCTGGGAATTCCTTGCATTTCGTAAGAGATTTGGACAATTCTCAAGAATTTGTGTAAACTCCCAAGAAATCTCCAGAATTTGCTAGAACTCTTGTGAATTCTCAAGAATTCGTGACATTTTTTCAGTGCCCGCATTGCTTAATTTGGTTCTCGCGAATTTACGGGAAATCAAGTAAATTTCAAAGGATTTTTCTACCTCTTGCAGGCTCCCGAGAAATCTTTGGACTTCCCGTGAATATATTGTGCAAAGTAACGCCAAAGAATGCAACGTTTTCCCAGGAATTCTCAGGATAAAATTTTCTGGAAATCTCAGTTTTTCTAGGGAAATCCCGAGACTTCTCTTCACTTTTTTGAACAGGTACTGAAACCTTCCAGTATACACATTATGCCTAGAGCCATACACTGGGTGTGAAAAGAGGGTTTATTAAAGGAAAAGCACTCAGACAATTGAGAACAAACTCTTCTGAAACAACGTTCAAAGAAAGTATCTCCAATTTTAAATCGGGCCTCATAAGACGCGGATACCCCCACAAGATGATACAGACAACGTTATCAGTAGTCAACTTTGCCGAAAGACAGTCGGCTCTACAACAAAAGAAGAAACTCGTAAACAAATCTTGGTTTTTTGTTACAACATACCACGCATAGGTGCGTAACCTTAAAAATATATTGATGCAAAGCTGGAACTTAATACAAAATCAGCCTTTGCTGAAAAGCATGTTCAAATATCTGCCAATTATATCCTACAAGAGAGGACAATCTCCTAAGGACAAGCTTGTTAGGGCAAAAATATAAGGCAGCGTTCAAAAAAATTTACACAACATTAATGTAATCCCCGTTTTTTTTGTTTTTTACCTTTTTGTGTCGCAACTGTGGATGTTGAGGCATGTTGCCTACAATACATGACCATTCACTGAGTAAGCGGCTTCTGTGCTGATTAAGAGCGGCAATCCAGAAATTTCGCCTGGAGGTGTGCAAAATGAAAAAAATCGAAAATTCCCAAACTTTGCCAGGACATAGGTCTAGATGAAGTATTACTAGAAAAAATACTTTGAGTTCGATTAGATTTTTATTTTTGGCGAACGGCGACAAAGTCGGTTTGGCCGCTCCCACATCGGTTTTCACGGCGTCCACACCATACGTTACTTGAAAGTCGCCTAAAAATAAACATAACAGTAAATCCGACCATTAAACATCTTAATCAAAAGAATGCATATTTAGGAACAGTCTGAAGTGTTAGTTGTTCAATTCCATCGCGAACTAAATATTTTTTGAATTTTGAATTTTTTTTCCATATTTCGCCGATTTTGGCGGAGCAAAACATGGCAACATTGGGAGGGTAAAATCGCTTCTTGGTACATGGCGTGGTTTCATATCAAGTACATCAAGCGAAAGAGCAAGGTTTCATCTTCAAATAACTGCAATAAAATTTTTGGGCTACGTTAAATATAAAATTTTAGAGCGCGAAACAAAAGTGACCCAACAGTCAAATTACGCAGTTCGTTGTCACGCATTCAAAAGCGTAAAATCAACAAAGTGCTCTGAAAAAATAGTGGGCCAACGTTTCGCCAAAAAACATTACTGTTGCAAAGATAATGCTTATTTTGAACATTATTTTTCACTTTAACTTCTTCGTTTGTGTGAACTTTTTGAAGTTCAAGCGGTTAATTTTTGTTGCGAGCCAAATTCAAATCGCTATTCACCGTGGTTATAAAGTTTGCGAACGGTTACATGTAAGCCGTAAAGGATAATGATTTTCTATCATTCCTAAATCACAATAGACAGCATAAAGGTAAATTTTTTCTGGTGGGAGAAAAAGATATATGTGTAAAATATAAATACCTGGGAACTGAAGAGAAACGGCTTCCAGTCGTGAGCCGGAGCGTCATCAGATGCACTGGAATGCGTTAAACAACAGACAGACAAAGGATTGTGGGGGTGGGGTAGGGAAATAGTTTGCACGGACAGGATTGTCGGGGGTTACGCCAACTTTAAAACATTGATATGAAAAGTTCATTAAAAAAAAAAAAAGATGAAAGAACAGAAAAACAGGATTATCCCTTTTTCCCTTTGCATCTGTTGACATTCTATTTGTTTCCGGTATGAAACTTGACAAATAACAAAAGAAGTCCGCATTTTTTTCTTAAACACTACTCTATTTATTTATTTATTGGTTAATTTATTTGTTATCCTGGCCTTGTGTTCAGAAACACTGCGAGTCACCACTTTTAACACTTTAACTATAACTGTATTCCTAGTTTTAACTGATCCCCCCTCCCCCACCTACACACTGAATCGCATTATCTGTGTGCGTGCGCCGTTACAATCACTGTATGGCAACCTTTACCTGTACGTGGTTACTCCGCGTTTGTTGGAGGGCCATGTGGACTTTCCATGAGGACGTTGAACAAGAAACAAAAGGTTTTTCATCACAACTGGAATCAGCAGAAAGTGATTCAGTAAGGCTAAGCGTTATCAAATGTAAGTACTGAGCAGTCCGAACAGATCACTGTTTATGATCCATGCCTCGTTGCCCACACACGTGCGAAGGCTTGTAAAGTATTATTTGAAGATTCCAAACAAGCTCCACAAACTTCTAGAGAAAGCGTAACGACTGAAATGCCTTTTCTTTGTAATTTGGACGTGTGGCCGCGTGAACGCCTGGGTACATGTTACGCAATCTTTTCCTTTGCTTCGAATGCGTCGGCCGGTGGCCGTCTGCAACTTGTGAGGCAAAAAGTAGATACCTATCTTTATGCTAAGTGCTCACAGTTTGGTATGTACATATCTGCAAATAGTAGTCTTCCAATAGAAGTGTAAATATGGCTAATATCCTGTTTTACGGTTTGTTTCAAGACCAGGTAATTTATAACTATATCGGTTATCGGACGTTCGGAACAAGAAGAATTTGAATTCAATATTTCGAAGTAGCCGCTTAAGGTTGAAATTTCAAACAGCCTAGGCCGTAATTAAGGGAAATGTTACTTAAAATTAGTATTATCTTCGCAACAGTAGTGATTTTTGGCGAAAATTGACCCATTATTTCTTTTACCGAGCATATTATTCATTTACGGTTCTAAATGCGTGACAGGGAACTGCGTAATTTGACCGTTGGGTCGCTTTTGTTTGGCGCTCTAAATTTTTATATTTAACGTAGCCCAAAAATTTTATTGCAGTTATTTGAAGATGAAACCTTGCTCTTTCGCTTGATGTACTTGATATGAAACCACGCCATGTACCAAGAAGCGATTTTACCCTCCCAATGTTGCCATGTTTTGCTCCGCCAAAATCGGCGAAATATGGAAAAAAATTCAAAATTCAAAAAATATTTAGTTCGCGATGGAATTGAACAACTAACACTTCAGACTGTTCCTAAATATGCATTCTTTTGATTAAGATGTTTAATGGTCGGATTTACTGTTATGTTTATTTTTAGGCGACTTTCAAGTAACGTATGGTGTGGACGCCGTGAAAACCGATGTGGGAGCGGCCAAACCGACTTTGTCGCCGTTCGCCAAAAATAAAAATGTAATCAAACTCAAAGTATTTTTTCTAGTAATACTTCATCTAGACCTATGTCCTGGCAAAGTTTGGGAATTTTCGATTTTTTTCATTTTGCACACCTCCAAGCGAAATTTCTGGATTGCCGCTCTTAAATGGCAGATGGAAAGATGTGATCCCTCTAGTTGTTCATTGTTGCTATCAAAATATAGGACACGAACATGATATCGAAATGTTTTGATCCTTGTTCTAGTTGTTAAATGTTCTGCCCAGAAGAACACTCAATGACTACACCTGTCATCAATCAACTGCATTCGGACCAAAACTGCAGGAATAAAGGCTAATATGACCCTTCTGTATCTAGTAGATTTTTTCAGGAAACATTCCCTGGAGATGGCTGGAAATGGCTTTCAGAGCATCTAAATCAAATAATGATATCATCGACAATTTAGTATCAGTATTATAGAGACTCTTTACCAGCAAGTTTTGCTGAAAAAAACAAAGCAATCAAGTATAAAACTTGCCAACGTGTACAGGTAAATAGTATTGTGCAGTGTATTTGGTCACTGGATAGAGGACACTCTGTGGCAAACAACTGAAATGTCTATAAGTATCTAACGTGAGCGTATTTAACAGTGATAGTTATCAATGACTTGTTTTCAGACTTTATTGTTGTTCACATGCGATCACTTAGCAGCCATCAGCAATGACATCTCTTTTATTTGGAGGGTTTTGGATCTCTATACCTGGCTTCCATTGTTTCATCATCAGGTTATCAGTATTTTGGATGCAGCTTAATTTGTTCAATTTTATGTGACTCATCTCCCGTTTTTGTTTTTCCAGAGAACAGCTTCACTTGATGATGACCTCAATATTTGTGCAGGCACAAACTGTCGCTACTGGAGAAGGTTTTGACTTGGACAAACTCTATGTTGTGTGCGAAAGGATGGTATTGTGAAGAACTCCACATCAGAACATTGTGGATAGTGTCGTGGCATTGTAGTCATTTTATATATTCAACATGGTATATGAGGACAGCAAGGCAAATTGTCTTTTTTAGGGCAGGCTTGGATGGGAATTGGCAGAGGCCACACTTTGCTGAGTGTCAAAACCCTCTTTAACGACATTTCTTATTTGTAACCAATATGGTATTTTACTGCATTAGGCAAGTTGAATATCATTTATATAATTATAACTAAATATTTTATATTTTGATTATAATTATTATTGGAACTTTAGTGTATAATTGTAAAATTGCAACTTTTACAAAGAATGTACATTACAACTTCACGCCGATTTAAGTGTGTCATTCAGAAATGGGTAAAGGCGGTGGATTTTGTAGCTTAAAGGCTCGTTTTTAGTCCTTTGGGCATTTACTTCGGGAGCCACCGAAAACGTGTTGAATAAGTTCGGTTTCATTCGTTTGGAAAAAGGTGAGATCTTTTGGATGAGGACCTAAAGCGACCACGAGCGGCAGAGTTTATTATCGCATCCTTTTGTACTTGATGTGAGAATAAACTGCATTGAATGACTTGGGACTTTACATGCATTTAGTTATTTTCGCAAAACATTTCCAAGTTCGATATGTATTTATGAAGGCGAAGCGACCGTCTTAAATTTGTCAGTCAATGACCCGGTTATCTCTGATCACTTCGCTGTTCACTGCAACTTGGCTATCAAGAGACCACCTAAGGTTAAGCTCACCCTCACATCACGTAAACTGCGCACCATTGATCCAGACAATCTACGGTGTGACATTCGTTCCTCCGCCTTATACAACTCACCGTCGCACGAAATTACGGACCTCTGCGATCAGTACGACTCGGTTCTATCTTCAATCCTGGATAAACATGCACCTCTGCGCACAAGGATCATCACCTTACGACCTAATGCTCCTTGGTATAGTGAGGAAATCAGAAAACAAAAATCAACCTGCCGCAAGCTTGAAAGGCGCTGGCGACGCTCCAAACTTGAATCAGACTATCGACACTATGCAAATCAACGCGCTGTTATTCGGAATATCATTTTCGAGTCAAAAATGGGTTACTACTCTAATCTCATTTCGGAGGCTGGCAAAGATAACAAAGCCCTGTTTCGTTCAATTGACCGTTTCCTCCACAGGAAAGCAGAGAAAAGCTTCCCAACCAGCTCCTCGGCTGAAGATCTCGCTAACACATTTGTCACCTTTTTTGAAAATAAAATAACCCGCATCAGAAACATACCTACTCCTCCAGAAATTCCTGAATTCTTTTCCTCCTTGGACATTTCCACCATTGATTGTGAGCTTAGCAATTTTTCACCCACCTCGAATTCCGAACTATCGAAAATTGCTTGTTCTGTTGTACAGAAATCATGCTGTCTAGACCCTTTACCTGCCACTTTACTGAAAGAACACTTCGACTTGCTATTACCATCTATTTGTAGGATTGTAAACTTGTCGCTGGAATCTGGTCATTTGCCTTCGTCTCTTAAAAACGCCGTTTTAACACCTCTACTAAAGAAACCAAATCTGGATCATGAAGTTCTTGGTAATTTTAGGCCTATCTCGAACCTCAAGGTTATCTCCAAAGTTATTGAGAAGGTTGTCGCTGTGCGTCTTCAAGCTTACCTTGATTTTAACCAACTAACAGAGCCGCTACAATCAGCCTACAAACTCTTTCACAGCTGCGAAACTGCCCTCGTTCGCGTTCATAATGATATTTTGCATGCTATTGATAATCGCCACTGTGTCATGCTCCTGCTACTTGATCTCTCCGCTGCATTTGACACTGTCCACCACGAAATATTGCTCAAAAGATTGAACTCCAAATTCTCTATATGTGGCACTGCACTCGATTGGCTCCGCTCCTACCTTACTAACCGCACGCAGGTTGTCTTAATTGACGGGAGGAAGTCACAGTCTCTTGAGCTCAAATGTGGAGTACCTCAAGGCTCCGTTCTTGGGCCCATTCTCTACCTCCTTTACACTGCTCCACTTGCAGACATTCTACGTCTCCACGACATGCAATTTCATTTCTACACCGATGATACTCAGTTGTATATTTCCTTTTCTACTAATGACGATCTGGAACTAACCAACAGCATCGCTAAAATTGAGAAATGTTTATCTGACCTTGATCAGTGGATGTCCTTAAACAAGCTGAAACTAAACAAAGACAAAACCGAACTTCTCTACCTCTATTCAAAGTATTGCCCTCAACAGTCTCTACCTCCACTTCGTTTTGGATCTGATGCAATTCAGCCGTCTCTATGTTCCAGAAACATTGGTGTCGTTTTTGATAGTACTATGTCGATGGATCCCTCATGTTAATTCTGTTTGTAAATCTGCCTTCTATCATCTTCGAAACATCTCTCGTATAAGAAAATTGCTATCCACTACAACCACTGAGACTCTAGTCCACGCTTTTATAACCTCCAAGTTGGATCACTGTAACTCTCTCTTATACAATGTTCCGAAATATGTCATTAAAAAGCTTCAGTCAGTACAGAATGCCGCGGCTCGACTGATCACAGGCTCTCACAAGTATGACCACATAACCCCTATTTTATTTGAACTCCACTGGCTTCCAGTTTCCGAGCGAATCAAATTCAAAATAATTCTGCTCACCCACAAAGCTCTTCACCAACAGTCCCCCATCTACATACAAGACCTGATACGCCGCTATACAACTTCAAGAACACTCCGATCGTCGTCTGACGCATTTCGCCTATGTCATGTCAACCACAATCTAAAGTCGTATGGCTCCAGAGCTTTCGCTGTTTCGGCCCCAGAACTCTGGAACAAACTACCTATCGACATCCGTAAATGTGACAATTTAAATGTTTTTAAACGTAAACTTAAGACTCATCTTTTTTCGAATTATTTTAAACAAATATGATTTTTACTTTGTAAAGCGCTTAGAACAGAACTGGATAAGCGCTATATAAGTAGTTATTATTATTATTATTATTATTATTATTATGAAAATAGAGCATTCTGAGAGCTTCAAATACAGATCTTGAACGAGGCTTTTTGGTCAATGTAGGCCGAAGTTCTATGTTTGTTTGTTGATCAGTAGTTCAAACTGCAAAGTTAATTTATGCGAAGCCGTCTTCTTCCGACGCGTGTGTAAATTCCCGAAGGTATTATGGCAGAGAGTCCTGGATGAAATTTTAGTTCATCCCGAGAACGTTGCTCTTTTACTTGTACTTTTTTTTAACGAGAAGGTCGATTTGATGGCTGTAAAATGTGGTCTGAAGAGTTTCTGTGGTCGAGATTTCTCAACGACGCGCCGTCTGACAGTTCTGCAGCCGACTGCTCCTTCTCGTTTAGATTTCGAATTATTGAAGTTATTCCCTACAAAGTAAAAAAGTTGTTTGATGAATTTCACTTTCTTCTTTAAATAAATCAAATGGAGCCTGGATTTTTTATATTACTACAAACGCTGAGCATCACGAGTTCTTGATATTAACAGCCGTGTTTACGTTTGATATTCGAGATTGTTCCGAAAAGCGCGTGCTTGATCATAAGCATAAAATAAACTTTAAAGGTTAAAAAATTATCAAAGAAAAGTTGCAGTCCGACAGCTTTAAAAAGTTTTTTTGTGAATCGCACTGAGCTATTGTTCGTTCTCAGATGATAAAAAAAAGGAAATTGTCACACATTTTCTCAAAGGGCCTTCCGATTTTTATAGTTGTCTTACATTCCTGAGTGACATCCGTCGTGAACACCGATGAATCGGCAATGAGTCTAAACAATAGCATGAATGCATGAATACTTAACGACCCACTAAACGTGGGTACACACTTAAATCAACATAGAGTTGTCATGTATGACGTTTTATCAGTGAGCAAACCTTTTTGAAAGTCTTTTTGTAATCCACGGTCATTTTGTGTTTCTGTTTGGTTTGCCAAAAACGTTAGCAAGAGAATAAAATACTTTTGTGTTTACATAACGTGTCCCCTGTGAATTTATTTATTACCAATGCCTCTCTGTGGTTCTTAGTTAAATGAAAGCTTTCTCGCGAATTACGGTAGTATAACAAGTGTAAATCAAACACAAAATTAGAACCATTCTAAGGTAACTGTTTCAGACACTCTTCAATCTAAAACAGATCTAAATTGAAGTGTACTTTTGATTATATTGGCGTTGATTCATCTCTGGAAGTGCAGTCGATTTGGTATTATATGGGCTAAATCAGTCACCACTTGTGGCCATTGTTTCCCCATTAAACAGGTTCGAAATGGCTCAAATGGGGCCATTTACAAGCATACCGAGAACCATTTTAGTTCTTTTAAGAGAGCTATTTTACATTATTAAGGACTACAACAGCTCTCATAAAGACTGTCGTTCCAGACATACCGGTGCTAATTTAGTCATGTAGAGAAGATTTGTTTTGAGTATAAATTGGGCCAAATTGGCTACAAAATATAGATCAATTTTCTCCCTCTCTGAAGGCATGAAGTAACTGAGGTATGGCTAATTTTCCCATCCAAACGCACCATTTCAACCCTTTTAGAAACCAAATCTACCCCCCATTTTTTCCAAAAAAGAATCCCTATGTGTCTTCATTTTGACAACCTTATACAGGGCTATTCCTGCCCTGTTTACTGGAGCAAAACAACTCTATTGCAAATCTTTTCGATGGACAGTCCATCAGGTCCAAAAGGAATCTGACAATAATAATAATAATAATAGTAATAATAGCGATAGCAATGTTTTATGAAAATTATTTGACATCGGATTTCCATACACTGTTAAATTTTGTTTGCCTACTCGTCAAAATGGTGCAGTCGAAAAATGTGATAAAAAATAAATTTTTAGTGCAAAACTTTATTTTGGGCATCTAACAGTGAAAATATCCGTCGATAGTTCATTGCATATTGATAGTCTTTTATGGAATTTGTTTTTTGCTAATTTAATATGCTCCTCAGTTTCGGGAGCCAAAGCACTAAAAAGAAAAGATGTCTGCGTTTTGCCATAATCAATTGCAGTTAAAAGTTACAGAGCATTTCCGAAAAAAGAGTAAAAGATGTGGGGTGATCCTGCAAAAATCACTCTTAGAGAAAAAAATATTTCGAAACAGACATTTGCAGAACTGTTTTTGTTGTTTATATGTTAAACTAGCTACTGTCCAAATTTGAAGGCAAACGAACAAATTCCCTGTGAGTTTTAGTTAAAGCCGCTGTTACACTAGGTATTTTTTCTTGCAACTCTTTGTCGCCTAGTGTAACATGCCCTTAAATTAACTTGTCACGCAATTTTTTTGTTGCCGCAATCATTGTGAGAAGTAGAAGTCAGTTCTACTTCCTGCAACGGTGACTGCAACAAAAACGTGGCGAGACATGTTCACTTCAGGGCACGTTACACTAGGCAACAATCCGTGCAACTTGTGTCGCAACTGCGCAACAAAATTGCAAGAGAAGTTGCAAGTAAAATTGCCTGGTGCTCGCGAAGCTAGGGCTAGGTGGAAAGCCATCTTTACTCGCATTGTAGCATCAAATGTAAAGATTAAAAGGTTTCTGAACATAGCAACTATTTTGATGAGCATGGTCTTTTCGTAGCTCCACAGGCTAGTTTGCAGTTGAAATCTATTTGTACAACAGGGCTTGCAGTGCTGTCGTGTTACTTCCCATGGAAAATTATTTTACGCTGCCACAAAACGTGTAATTTCTTCAATGCAATCTTTCACTAAATAGATTTTTGGAAGAAAGGGGAAAGATTCTTTAGAGATACCTCCATCCAGTGAATATTGATAAACACAAAACTGAACACAAACCTTTCCCGATTTATGCAAATTTTGTTCCAGCAAACTGCATCTTGATAACAGTCTGCGTTCCAACCCGTTCCTGCCTACAACCTTCCTTTTGTCTTACGCCATTCATACTTTGTTTTTTTACTGTTACTAAGCAACATTGTGGATACCTTCAACGATAAATATATTTTTCGCCCGAATTTGCGTCGCTTAGCTTAGCTTAGCTCAGGCCTTTGGCTCGGCGTGACAAATTTATTAACCTCGCCTTGCAATTGACTTTATTGCATTCACGCTTTTGTGGGAGTTCGATTCCATCGGTTCAAAAACTGAACTTCCGATGCAGGTGTTAGCATGGTATTCTCTATCAGCTAGCAAAAGATTGTCCTTGTGTATTCTGGTACGTAAGATTCTGTCGGTAGGTATCCTCGCAATGAAGGTGTTCTAAAGTTTTCCAAATATCGCGCTATAGTTTAATGATATTACGAAATCGCGCCCAGTGAAACACGTCGCTCATAAAATGCAAATGAGCTTCATTTTGGACGTCAATCACAACAGTCTTTTGTGTATGGTATTGTTAAAGTGACAATTCGCGGAACACATCTATTCATTGAAACACAATAGAAAAATAACGCAACACAAAAGAAAGAAAGGCGAAGTTTATCAGCAGAATTTGTGTGACTAAACTAAAACAAATAAAAAATTGCCTTGCTCTTCAAAGGAAGCGATGATTTTTAGGTTATTCGATGACAAACGACAGTTCCCAATAAGAATGGGCATTATGCATGCTATTATTGCGATAAAAAGGGAGGAAAACAGATAATCACTGTCTCCAGTGAATTGAAAGTAATTTGCATAATCGAGCGGCACGGCGGAATCAAGCAAATGTAATTTTCAATGAACGAAACGTGTTTTTACGGCAACATACTGCAATGCCAAGCAAAAATTTTGATTTAAAGGATCCCAAATCAACCACATTCGATGTTAGAACTTTAATACGTTCCTTTCAAAGGGCGCTGCTACCGTTTCCTTACGTAAACTCCTTCTTCTTTTGCATACAAATAAACGAACACTCTTGAGGATTCATGCTGCGAGACAAAAGATACCGCCACCAGCGGCACGCTTTGTAATGCTCGCAAAGCATCATGGTACACCACTTTTATCGGGCGACGTGTTTCAATAGGCGCAATTTCGTAATGTCACTTCAGTTTTTTTGTTCAAAGGTGTTGTCTTTACTTTCCCTATCAAAGCTTTTCGGCCATGAAAAAAGTCTTTACGATAGATACTTGAATAAAAAGTAAAAATTACTTTTACTGCTGACGCCATGGGATTGTTGGACGAAAAACAATGGATGAAAAAAGTCACACTCCCCATTCAGCTGTAAGTGAGCCGAAGAGTGCATTGACGAGCACCTTCGTAACTGTTTACCTGTAAAACACTTTCTTCATGGCGAGATCTGTAGGAATTATATTTCGGAATCCTAACATGAGGGGTTTCATTAAATATCCCGAAAAAGACACTTCTTGAGTTATTTCCACCTCACTGACTATGAATAATAAACAACAAAGGTACGTTTCTTTGCTAATTGTCCCCTATTGTAAAACATTTTAAGATAGGCAATGCGGTAAACCTTTCAAAAATCTTCCAAGGAAGCGAAAAAAAATTGCGATCTCGCGCCTATGGCAAATGCTCAAAGTTTAAAATTATGTCACAAACGCCATCTTGCTATGTGAACACAAAGATTTTTTTTCTGCAAGAAAAGAAAGCGCGCTGCCAAGGAAAGGACAAAAGCATTGTTGACCGCCACAGACAATGAAAATCTTTTCATCGTAATTCGCTTCACTTATTCACTGATACGTCGATACAAATCAAAAACACCAAAAATCTTAACTTTGTGTCAGCAACGTTACAAGTTTTAGGCCCTCTCTTTGAAAATAAAACTGTTTACAGATGATGTGGCAAGCGTAGTGTTCACTCCTCTAGGGATGTCACCGTGAAAATACCAATCCCGTAGACCAATATACACTCCTGCCCTTTGTTCTAAAAAAGTAAGATTGCAGATTGTGTTGAAAAAAAGTATGAATAGACTGCCGTGGAATAACAGGTGATAGAGACGCGGCAAACACAACAAATATGACCCAAGACAATACGTGTTATGATGCTTTGTTTACGCGCCTGATGGCAAGCACATCGACTAATGGATTAGCCAAACTAAAATTCACGAAATACAAAAGGTAGGTGACTCTAAGAATCAGCTACACGGCAATCATGGCGAGCGATCCCTATGAGTTCATCAAAGAAGTTTATCAAGAAACTGGCATACCAGAATTAAGTTTTTCATTTATGGAGACGTTTAATGATACAAGCTTGGAGGAGGAGTTTGAGGGGTTTTAAGAAGATGTCCATTTTGGTGTATAGAGCAGAGTAAAAAACTTTCACGATCGGAGAGATAATAAGCAAGAGGTAAGAGGTTGACTTTTACCATCCAGTTGTGTTTGTTTGATTTTTATAACCTTAGGTGGGTTTTCTCTAAGATAGAACCTGGGAAACTAATCTTTTTTGCTCTCAATAACTGCTTTGATCCCTGAAAGCAGACTTTCATTTTCTTTTATTATGTTTTCCATTTGGAAAAACTAACTAGGATATGTGTAAGAAAAGTGTGATATTCTTCATTGGTTAAACAAACCACTTTTTCGCCATTGTAGGCAAGTAATGAAATCGGTGAAAACCGCTCTTAGTAACATTGTTGCCCTTATACTAATATTTTGCCTGATATTGTTCTAGACTTGACGTTACTGAAAAAGAAAATGTGGATCCAGCCCTCCAAGGATCATGGAAAAGGACGAGACAACCAGAGAGGTTAGAAACATCTTCTTGTAGACAATATTTCTTGTAAGTCAAAAGTACATTGCCAAAAATATTGCCAGCGTGAAACGTTTTTCACCAAAGGTTGCTGTTAATTTTTTTTCTGGGTAATTTGATGCACAAATGAAATGACTTCCTCATAATGACCTTTCCATAAGTTTGTCCTAAGACTGTTGTATGCATGGGGTCGCATTTGTTACAAAATGCCCAGCTTAGCCAATCGAAAGAATCCAAGCGAAAAATCAATCAAACGAACGCAAATCAACTCGAACAGGACCTTTTGGCAGAGTTCCATTTCCGAACTCAATCAAACTTAATCAATGCGATAAGTATCTATGATAGCCTTTGACAACCACTTCGAAAATTGTAAGTTTCACTAGTGACATTTCATTTGTCCTCAACGCACTGCTTAAAACAAAATGAAGCCAGTTTTGAATGACAAAGTGAAGGCCAAGGACAAAGCTCTATCAGTCTAGAGTACGAGTCTATTCGATTAAAGAAGCGTTCCATTAACAAACGTTCGTTTGTGTACGATTGGAAAACGTCTGAGTAAGTTCGATTGTGTTTGATTGCCGAACCTAATTCAAATCAATCGAGCAATGGAAGTTTGATTGAGTTCTATGACGGAACGTTTGATTGGCTACTCTGGAAAAAATGGTATTACCTGGGAAAATAGGTACTCGATGGAATATACGATAGTGAAGTTTTCAAGAAGGGCATGAGTTGCTATACTTTTACCCGAATAAACATGCAGTCGAATGGGAAAATGGTTACAAGTTAAACGTTTAGTCCTAACAGTGGTCGGCAGTTAGATGATATAGGAAAGGAATTTAGCAAAATTTTCGTTAAATTGCTCCTTAGAAATTTATTTTTTTATCATAGAATGGTAATAAGGAGGAATCGTTATACAGAAAAATGCTACAAAGCGAACACAACTCCTGTCTTGCCAAAAGTGCGCTCAGTAAAAAGTTCTTAATGTTAAGATTTTATATTTTTATTTGTACAATACAAATGCAATTAAAAAAATACATTGAAAATAAATGGCACCCCTACTGCCCTTTTCCGGTAACTTATCGTGCTCGGTAAATGTTTGTTGTCATAAAAGTTTTTAACAGAGCTCGATTTTAAATCCTATAACTCAATGAAAACATTGGCCAAGTGCCAAGCATGTAATAACTGTGTAATGCGCAGATCAACTCGAAACTTCACGATCCTCCACCGGGCATTTGAACTCTTGAAGATTGGATCGTTCAAATTTTGCCCCACTCGGGCCAAATTAAAATAAAAGTTAAAATATATTTATCGTGCCTGATAAGTTACCAGGTCTTCCAGAAACTAGTGCTTTACTCAGTTTTTAAACGGAAAATATCATTAGATATGTCACTGCTGTTGCATTGTACTTCAGTACCTGTAGAGTGGAAAATAAAAACAGTTCTAAAGAAACGTACACACCATTCTGTATTTATAAGCGACGAAGAGAAAAGCCATGATTATTTACTTCAAATTTACTGTAAATTCTGAATTGAAATAAAATTGCCTGAAATTGTTTCTAGAAAAACTGAATGAAGTTCGCGGTGTTCCGCCTGTGAGTGATCGTTTATTTTAAGTCACGTCGAGTTCTGAAGAATTGTTTGAGCTCAATTTGTGGTTATGAGCTAATAAAATCTGAAAATAGTGCAGTATGTTTGTTCTTAGGCCTTATTTCCACCATTCCACGCAATAAAACGCTAACACGCTTTGTTTTGGTTTTCAATTTTTTCAATCACCAATGCCACAAATCCACATCCAGAACATAACTGCAATTTAAAGATTGCGGATTGCGGATTTGCGGAATTTCGCACGAAACACCAGGAGGATTAAGATTCGCTTCACGTCGCAAAACAAATTTCTAGTACAACACTTACCGCAGATTTGGGTCCTCGATGGATGTAACTTCCTGAAAACTTCCCTTTTCTTGTATTCTTACAGTTTTTATAACCCTCCAGTAACAAAGTAGACATATTTTCCCATAACCTGGTACGAAATTTGGCCAAATTTTCCACTGATTTTATGGAAAAGATCGCGGTTTTCGATCGCTGTCGGATGGAAGCATTCTTGATCCGCCATATTCACTCGTGGGATGATGAAATTTCTGTCAAAATGGGTGAATTTGATTGGCTTAAACACAAAGGCCCTTCGCTTCATGAATCGTAAACAAAGGCTTTGGCTTTGGTTGCTACGGAGTTGCTAGGCTAATAAAGAAGTGCGCTGCCTCGCATTACTGCGGGCGTCATAGTACTAAATTTCCGCTCCGAAAGCTACATAGCGTCTATTTTTCCCGCGAAACCAATCAGCGTTCATCTTATCGATATCACCTTCACCAAGCATTTTTTCACCTTGGAAAACGACCAAAGTACCCTTTTGGGGGAGGGGGTGTACTTTGGTTAGTTTTGCTTGGGCTTGGTACATGGTATGTGTGGCTTGTCCAATTTTCCCTTTCGTAAACAAGTATACTGTTTACATTCCCCCTATTTTTCCGTGGGATTCTCGTAACCAGTACGGTAAGCTTCTATGTAACCGCCGCCATCTTGGTTTATAAAAGCGAGCGCTATCTGGGGATAGTGTCTAAACAACCGAGGGGATTAGGAATGGTTGTTAGTATAGTCTGTTTTCCCGCCGCCCCATAACTCCGCTCCCCTCCCCTCTGTAGTTTAGACACTCTCCCCAGTTCGCGCTCGATTTTACAAACCAAGATGGCGGCAGCTACATCGAAGCCTGACGGTTCATGGACAAAGGGTGGATGGTAGTACATGTTTTAAAGTTCCAGGTGCAAACGAGTGGAGTATGCTCCT
This sequence comes from Pavona decussata, assembly GCF_977016875.1. Taxonomy (NCBI): domain Eukaryota; kingdom Metazoa; phylum Cnidaria; class Anthozoa; order Scleractinia; family Agariciidae; genus Pavona; species Pavona decussata. The sequence goes on from NW_028145471.1 coordinate 2,145,578, forward strand.
TTCTACAGTGGAGAAATTCAGCAACAATATGTCCAAAGTTGGGAGCTTATCACAAAGCAATGAAAGGTAACTCTACAATCACTACAGATGGTGATTTTCCCTCAAATTTATCTGGGGAAATTTAGATTTATGGTACTTTCTCTTAGCATGCCTTATTAGAAAAAGGAAAGCATTTGGGGGAGATTTCAGCTCACTTAAACACTTTGAAACCCTTTTCATCACAAATCCCTTTGGAAAGCGTTTTAAAACTTGCATTCAAGGGGTTTGAAACCCTACTTAAACCCGTTGCAAATGCTTTTGAAACATTAGCTTTGGTCTCTTGCATGTACTTAGTTATGCACACAATTTTGCTGCATAGATTGAAAAGAACCCCTTGGAGGCAACAAAATCCTGTTTTCTGTAGTACACTTGTATTGATGAGTTGTGAATTCCCTGTGTGAATGAGACAAATCCAAAAATAACTTAAATAGCTTTAGTCATAAAAATCAGTTGAATAGTTTCTGTAATAGCAGTCCCTTAAACGTACACTGGCACCTCCCGCTGTTTATCTCTCGAGGCTAAATTCCCTAAGAGGTACCAAAACTGCAACCAATCAAGGATTGGTTTCACCTCTGTAAAACTTTTATAACACCACCTAACAGCCTAAGCATATGTATAAACATCTATTTTTTTTTCAGTTATACTGTTGACATGACAGTTGGAATGTGCAGTGGTGAAGTTTGGAATATGGGAGTCCTTGCAAGCACCAGTTTGGCTTGGATTGCAATTGGAGAATCATTGCCTCTTTCTCACCATGAGCCTCTTCGAAATCAAGCGAGCAAAGAAAATCCAAACCTTATGTACTTTAATAATGGATAACGTTAAATGATTCCAAAAACATGTAAAACTATCAGAAAGGGTAACTTATCAGCAGAGTTCACTTGTGTGTTTTCTCATGTCTTTCAAGATTGCGTCTTCCTGCAAAGACCTTGTTGCACATTTCACACTTGTACGTGCTTAATTTTGTTTGCGTGCCTTTTCAATTTAGACTAGTTGTAAAAGGTTTTGTTGCAATCTTGACAAACACATTTTTTGCATCCTTTTACGTTTTTTTGTACAGTATTTGTCCATGGCGAAGGACTTTCTGCAGAGTATAGCTCTGGCCCTGAGGAAGACTAATTCTATTAGTCGAAATATTGGCCATTAATAAATCTGCTCTTTGCCGTAGTGCCAGCCTTGCATTCAGTTTTGTTTTTTCACTTTCTGCATGTCGTATACTCCATCATGTCACGCAATCCAATGTCCCCTAAGTCCTCTCTATATTAATCTGCTTTCTGCTTCCAGTCCTGTTTAATATACAAAAGTTATGTCTTAATTAAATATCAACATAATAACTGACACTAAAATACTTTTAATTGTTAATGAGAGCTTTCTCTCAGGCAACAACTAACAATGCATTTACATAATGATGTCAGGTAACATGTGTATATACTCTTATAGCATTGCAACCAGCAAGGGTGATGGTCTTCATAACAATTTAATTATAACTTCTGTGCACTCATTTATTATGCATTAAAATTTTTGAACTCTTAAGCACATTGGCTGAATGTCATAACCAGACAATAGATTCACACTACAGAAACCACTGTGAGAGTTAACCTTGGGCAAAGTACGTATGTACCATTAGTTGCGGAATCCCATTAAAAGAGCGATTAAATTTATATGAAGTGAGCATTTTACCAGAATAAAAAAGGTTTTGAAGGTGACAAAAATTGTGGGATAAAAATATTTGCATCTCTAAGGGGTGTGGGGTTTGGCAGTAGATAACAACTGGACTGATCATATCTTTCCATATAAGTTGGTACCTAAAAGGTACCACAATCTCACTTGTGGGCTTGGCTTAAAAATTATACCCCTGCAAAGAAACCAATTATTTGCAATTTTAATAAAAGTTCCTGTCACAAATTCACCCTAAGCGGGACCACTCCTACACAATAAAAGGTACGATGACCACCTCTGTAATTTTTATATGGGTATCTCTCCCTAAGCAAATCACATTTCAATTGTATAAAGCAAAACAATGGAAAGAGAAATCAGAATGATCTGGAATTTTTAGAGGAGTGGTTGTCAATATGAAAACCCTTCTGTGGTGGAGGGACAACTCAATGCATTATTATGTAATTTCACAACATTTTCATAACATTGTGAAGTGTGATTCGTTGCACCGCATTTTTGATCAGCTTGTATGCTTTATTTGAAAAAGAGAATCATGGCTTCGATCTCTGAAATTTGGCGTACAGGTATTGACAGATCTGTCAACATCATACTCTTTAGGGAAATTTACACAAAGAGGAAAGGATTTTTGCAGTATGCACTCCGTGTTTTCCCCTCGAAAGACCAAGCAGAAACTAAACTTCTCTCGCTCATTACTCGATCGCGAACGCTTCAGTCCTGATCTCTTAAATTTTGCGTGGTTATCAAAAGAGCAGAGGATTAAAACTAGATGAAGCAGTAAACGCGATGAGCTTACGATCGTTTTAAATACTGCACTTAGACGAACGTTTTAAATACTGCAATCTCCATTCTAGTATATGATGAACAAAAAAAGTTTGCGCGAAAAGTGGTAAGGGAACTTTCTGAGTTACTTGAATTGACACGATTCTCTTCATCGAAAAAGGCAAGCGATTCCGCTACTCAGCCTTTTAACCTTGCAACCGAATCTTTGAAAAATCATATCTCTCTACATATTATAAAGTATAAAAATGAGAAAACTTTTTTTATAAAGATTAAGTAACGCAATTATGTCATGTACATTGCCTAACCTCACTAATATTATAAAGTTTATTTATACCACTAATCTAAAATTTTAGAGTAAATTCGAGGGCGTCTATGTCCCATTTGAAGTAATCCAGCACATGTGGTTATAAAAAGTGCAGAGGATTAAAAGTAAGCTTTAAACGCGACGAACTTGTGTATCGTGTTGAATACTGAAATCACCATAATCTCCATTCCAGCATTTGATAAAGAAAAAAAGATTACCCAAAAGTGCTAAGGTAACTTTCTGAGCTAACTAGCAAAGGCAAGCCAGTTTAATTTGATGCGAGTTCCGCTAGAGAGCCTAGCGCTCCAGTGAAAATATGCTGATGTAACCTAATCATTAAAAAAAATCATATCTTTGGCTTGGATTGTAGAAAAATTACCTTTCTTGCACGAAAATAAAGGCCAACTAAGAAACTAGAGAGAAATTAAGAATTTCTTTTCGCTCGAAACATTTCAATTCATAAAATTAGTGTAAACTTGGCACATCCGGTAGAGTTTTCGATTCGCTGCATGTTCACCACTAACGAGCACCATTTGATCGCATACAATTGTTAACTTTGAAAATTCATAATTCTCTTGCCATGAATCCGAGAACGGTACTTTTTTTCATATTTAAAACTTTATTTATTGCAATTACTCATAACTGCAAAGCAATGTAAATTTTATTGTTTCTTTCCCTCCAAAAATTGACACATGTTCAACTCTTGAAGATCCATAATTGCCTTTTTTACATCTCCTAGCACGGTAGTTTTAGATATATTGAACAATTAATTCCTTTTAGTTTTCGATAACCAATATATGTAGATAGTAACGTTTCTGAAAAACTGAAAGCGTTTAGTTTCTTTTTCAAGCGTTTAGTTTCTTTCTTGTATTTGCACGGATCTAATTATGTTTGTCTGTGGATACGCGAGTAAATTGTCAGTGACAGAATCTATTCAAGCGCTATGTACAATCTCTAACGTGCCTATGAAGTGAAACATTTTTTGTAACAGATTGATAGTTAAGTAGTTTCTTTGTAAAACGTTCTCAAACCTACTGGCTTGAAGTTAGCGCAGTAAATTGTGAGCCTACATGACATATGTAAAAACGATCGCATTACAATGCAACATACACCAAAAAATACTAGAGAGCCGTTTGTATGGACAGTTATTAATTACTTTTCCTGATTTTGCTGCTCTCATGTAGAAAAGAAAGATTTCTAGCAGCAAAAAGCTGTTCGAACAAGTCAATTTTACAAACCTTTTAAGCTGTTTTCCCACTTGCATCCATCAGGATTAGGGATCTTCCCCAGGGATCTCCTCGCGCGATGCATCAATTCATGTATGCAGAAATTACAACAGAAACAGTACAATTCAGTACAATAAGGCGCCCAGAAAGAATCGCAGATAAAATTGCACATCCAAACGGAATGTAGTAAAGCTGCGGGCAAAGATTTTTTTTTGGAGGAATACCAACTTGACAAGCAAATGTCCTGAAATGATATGCGATGCTTACCTCCCTCAGAAATGGTGCAACAATTTGTCAACAATCATCATAGGCGTAACCTGTATGACTTCAAAGCTGGTTTGTACTGCACAGCGCACCGATCCGGTATTGCTAGGATCTTGCTCGATGAGAAGAAATT
>NW_028145471.1:2155000-2281442 GCF_977016875.1 Pavona decussata
ATTCGCATGTGAATCTTAAGGGCTGACTGGCGGGAGTATATCTTTTGACAGAAATTACACCTATGAGATTTTGGTGATTTTTTCTGGTGCCTGACTGCATCTTTAAATTCCCTCGCTTCTTTTTGGTCTTGATAAGGTGCCTTCTCTTGGACACTAGGAACATGATTTATTTTTCTCGGTACTTCCTCGTAAACAGGGTTTTCCTCTTGAGGCACGTGTTTTGGCATCACTAACAGGTTAGCTGCGCGAGAAATGTACTGAACATCTGGATACTGTGGGGTTGTTTCCCTGGTAACAGATGGAATAGGCGCCTGGCAGCCCATTCCTCGAGGAAGCTGTACGTTAGACACGTAATCTAACGTGTACTCCACAGGGTTAGTCTCATGACGCATGGCTGTTTGAAGAGACGAATTGAACATCCCTGATTCGCTTGAAGGGCTCTGGCGCGGTGGACACTGCCAGTTCATCATGGGTGCAAATTCAGGCTCGAGAAACGGGGCAAACTGCGCAGCCACGTCGAGTGTAGATACAGGAAAGTAGGGAAAGAGATTAGGGTCTATTGCTCCAGCAGGCAATGGCGAAGAAAACCTGTCTTGTCTTCTTTGACCTACGGAGCTGAGAGTTTCGTTGTAATTTACACCATAGGTCGAAGTTGATCCATTGTGTGTTTCAAATTCAGGTAGCCCCAAAGCTTCATTGGGAGGCATTAGCAAGTCTCCGTGAGAAGCACTGTTCCAAATATCACAGTTTGGCAAGGTGTAATGGTTAAAGTCACAGGACATAGAAGCCGACGTTGTCTCTACTTGGTATTCCATTGGAGGACTTGGAGAAGGCCGGGAGTAATCTGTGAAAATTACAGTGGGATACTGCTTTGAACAAACCTATTAAGAAAAGGTAAGAATTAAGAAACAAGCAAATAAACAAAAAGGTTTCGCTATGGACGTTATTTCCACAATACCTGGAACTATAAATGTCGTCGCGAGGCACGAAAAGACTTTAATTTATTTCTGCTTTCGCTGATTTGCGCTCCGTTTTAATTTTGAAGTGGAGAGGGTGTTGGAATCTGTCGGTTACACAATTAACAGTGTAAGCGTTGCAGCACCACCAGTTTCGACGGTCTCATATTACAAACACGATTTCGTCCAAATTACTTTAAAAATGGAGTTTCAAGAGTTTGACATGTGGAGGGATTACCTCAGTCTAATCAACGTGATTCAAGACCATTCTAATCAACCTAACCGATCTAACCCACCGGCAACTAACCAATCTAACGAACTAACGAACGAACAGCGTACCCAGGCAAGACAGTTCCAAATGATGCTGTGGGAGTTCATTCAGGGCTCCCGCCGCAAGAATTGAAAGGTAAGCGCGTTCTGTGAAAACAGTTATTACATATTGCTTACATGTTGACCCCTTTTTTCGACAAACACGTAATGACATTTTAGTGATAATATTTATTAAATGGTGCAAAATAATTCAGAAACCAAACTGTGCATTTAGTTCGGCTCTTTTGGGTCTAGTTCATGCTCTTCGCCCGAGTTGTTATCCACGTGTACTTGCAGAGATCTTTTCAAGTTACTTTAACGGGGAGGGTGATTAGGTTCGCAGATCAACGGATTTGGCTCGAAAAACTGCTCGGATTTCGATATATTTTACGGATTGGCAGATTTTGAACATTAAGCGGATCACGGATTTCTTCAATATCTCAACAAGTCAAGTGTCCGTTTTGTTATAATTGGTTCTGGATGACAATATAAGTTTATAATAATCTTAAGAGTCAAGTTAGAGCTGAGTGTTGGTTTTTGTGTTTAATGAATGATCGAGCTATCTTTCCAATTAAATCTTTCGCGGTCCTTTATCGACTCGAGTACTTTGTGAGACGAGTGGATCTGAATGTCACTGAGAAGGGAAAATTTTAGTTGGGCTACCCACGAAAATGTAGTGACAAAGCATTTTTTATTGTTGTCGATTGTGATGTTATTCAGTTCAAAGTGGCTACTTCATAGTTTTCCTAGTGGGCTGAAAATGCCTACAGATGTGATAAGGAGATCGTTCACAAGTTGTGCCTTGAACGTTCCAGTTGACGGTTCACTCATATCACAAACTAATTCCTGCTATTTCTTTTGTTGTTATTATTTAGCTGCGAATGGATGTCTTGCAAGTGGTGTGCTTGTGTTTGGTTTTCCTTTGTTTTTTTGGCGTTTGCGCCCTTATTTTTTTTCCTTATTGGATGTATAGTAAAGTAGTTGTTTTGAAGAGGCAGCTTCGGGAAGCGTTAGGGGAGAGGGACACGCTGTGTCGGCACCGGGACAGTCTGATACAGCAAAGGGATCGTGCGTATCGGCTGCGAGACCTTTCCGCATTGCGACTGAACCGTGCCGAGCAGCGGTACCGCACACTGGTGTGGGTTCTAAATGTGGAGCCTGCTCCAGTAGAGAAGGAGGGTGGGGAAGATGAAGGGTTCGCTTCGTTTGAGGAATAGGCTTGCCTTACCTCTAGCGGGCATTTTATTCTAAGTGTCAGCTGTAGTGGCAGATCCAAAATGCCGTATAAGGCAAATTATAAAAAAATATATATATACGTATATCAGAATAAAGAATTAATTTCTGATAAAATTCATCCCCTCAGCTTCATGACTGACACTTAGACTAAAGGATGCCCGAATGTCCAAATTTATTTATTTCTAAACATTTTTTGACAGTTTCCTAACCAAAAACCAAAAAGAGATTAAAATCTACAAAAAATAAAAGGTGTTTGGGCACTTCATCTTCCTCTCCCTCCCTTAATCCCCCTCCCTTTCTTTTCTCCCTTCCCTTTTTTTTTTCGATTATTTTGACTTAATTCTTTGCTACTTGCTCATTTTGTTTGTTTATTTATTTATTTATTTATTTATATCTCTCTATTTTCTTATTTACTTACGTACGTATTTATTTTCTATGTCTTTCTTTCTTTCCCTCCTTTAATTTACTTTGTTTTATAAATTCAATTATTTTTATTTGTTCGTTTCTACATTACTACACTCACTAGCTTGTTCACATCATCTATTATTCTTTATTATTTATTTCTCTTCTTCTTCTGTTTGTTTCTTCCTGTCTTCCACTTCAAAACACTACTTTGCCTCTCCTTCAAAGAAACATTTATCTTTTTGCCGTTTCATTTAGGTTCATGAAAAATCAAAGAGACGGTAAAATGAAAAACAAAATGGTGAAAATTTTAAAGATAAAAACATGAAAAGTAAAACGAGAAACTAGAAAAGAAAAGAAAACTCTGTTGGATAACGATTTTAGCCATAGATTTTCTTTTAACTAAAACTGTATGGATAAGCAAAACGAGAACGAAACAAAGCACTTCCACTGCAGTACCATATGCAGACTTGACCTGAGAGGACACCCTACAAACAGACAAAGGGACAAAATATGCAGAAAGGTCGCCCTGAAGGACTCTGTCAATACAGTATAGAGGTACCATTGAATTGTGGACCAAGAAGCATCTATAAGGAATGGAGTGACAAGGTGATGAGAAAAGAAAGAGAAAGGAAAGAAAGCGAAGAAAGAGAACACTGAAAGAAAAGAAAAGAGATGGAGAGAAAAGAAAACTCTGATAAAACTATTTTAGCCATAAAAATTGAATTGTGAACCAACAAGCATATGTGAGGATTGGAGTTGGCGAAGGGAAGAACCATGGCGTATCTTACTTCTTCGCGACCGTATTTACTGGAACATCATCGTCAAGCTTGCCTCTACCTCTATGAAGGGAAAAATCCCCAAACCACGAACTTTTTTCAAAAATATTTTGTACCTGCTGTAAATATTTCAAATTTTATTTGTCAAGATATTTTTAATTATTGAAAAAGTGTTTTTTCAGTTGTTTAATTTATTGTAAATATGAAAATTTTTTCCCGAGTCTAGATATTTTTTATTCATTACAGACATTTCATGTTCTTTTCCAGTTCTTTTTGTTGTCAATACTTCGTTCTTTTTGTTGTAAATATTAACTTTTTCGGTTCGGATTTTTTCAAGACCATTGTAAATACCATTTTCAATAAATTATTATTGGCGAAAAACCCAGTGTCTTGCTTTTTGGTGCGGTTGTGTCTTGTCTTAATGCTGCAAAGATGTTCTCGATCTGTTACCATGGTAACATGTTTTTTGTGTAACTTTATTTTTACCTCCTATTAGACCACACACCAGACCACGTTCACATTTGAAAGGCTTTTCACCTGTATGTAATCGTTTATGATACCTGGCAGTATTGTAATGCGCGAAACGTCGATCACAGATATCGCACTTGAATGGTTTTTCTCCCGTGTGCAAACGGGTGTGAGTTTTCAGACCTCCCGCTTGGTTGAACGACCGTTTGCAAACTGTGCACGAGTATGGCCGTTCCCCTGTATGGATTCGCATGTGAATCTTAAGGGCTGACTGGCGGGAGTATATCTTTTGACAGAAATTACACCTATGAGATTTTGGTGATTTTTTCTGCTGCCTGACTGCATCTTTAAATTCCCTCGCTTCTTTTTGGTCTTGATAAGGTGCCTTCTCTTGGACACTAGGAACATGATTTATTTTTCTCGGTACTTCCTCGTAAACAGGGTTTTCCTCTTGAGGCACGTGTTTTGGCATCACTAACAGGTTAGCTGCGCGAGACATGTACTGAACATCTGGATACTGTGGGGTTGTTTCCCTGGTAACAGATGGAATAGGCGCCTGGCAGCCCATTCCTCGAGGAAGCTGTACGTTAGACACGTAATCTGACGTGTACTCCACAGGGTTAGTCTCAGGACGCATGGCTGGTTGAAGAAACGAATTGAACATCCCTGATTCGCTTGAAGGGCTCTGGCGCGGTGGACACTGCCAGTTCATCATGGGTGCAAATTCAGGCTCGAGAAACGGGGCAAACTGCGCCGCCACGTCGAGTGTAGATACAGGAAAGTAGGGAAAGAGATTAGGGTCTATTGCTCCAGCAGGCAATGGCGAAGAAAACCTGTCTTGTCTTCTTTGACCTACGGAGCTGAGAGTTTCGTTGTAATTTACACCATAGGTCGAAGTTGATCCATTGTGTGTTTCAAATTCAGGTAGCCCCAAAGCTTCATTGGGAGGCATTAGCAAGTCTCCGTGAGAAGCACTGTTCCAAATATCACAGTTTGGCAAGGTGTAATGGTTAAAGTCACAGGACATAGAAGCCGACGTTGTCTCTACTTGGTATTCCATTGGAGGACTTGGAGAAGGCCGGGAGTAATCTGTGAAAATTACAGTGGGATACTGCTTTGAACAAACCTATTAAGAAAAGGTAAGAATTAAGAAACAAGCAAATAAACAAAAAGGTTTCGCTATGGACGTTATTTCCACAATACCTGGAACTATAAATGTCGTCGCGAGGCACGAAAAGACTTTAATTTATTTCTGCTTTCGCTGATTTGCGCTCCGTTTTAATTTTGAAGCGGAGAGGGTGTTGGAATCTGTCGGTTACACAATTAACAGTGTAAGCGTTGCAGCGCCACCAGTTTCGACGGTCTCATATTACAAACACGATTTCGTCCAAATTACTTTAAAAATGGAGTTTCAAGAGTTTGACATGTGGAGGGATTACCTCAGTCTAATCAACGTGATTCAAGACCATTCTAATCAACCTAACCGATCTAACCCACCGGCAACTAACCAATCTAACGAACTAACGAACGAACAGCGTACCCAGGCAAGACAGTTCCAAATGATGCTGTGGGAGTTCATTCAGGGCTCCCGCCGCAAGAATTGAAAGGTAAGCGCGTTCTGTGAAAACAGTTATTACATATTGCTTACATGTTGACCACTTTTTTCGACAAACACGTAATAACATTTTAGTGATAATATTTATTAAATGGTGCAAAATAATTCAGAAACCAAACTGTGCATTTAGTTCGGCTCTTTTGGGTCTAGTTCATGCTCTTCGCCCGAGTTGTTATCCACGTGTACTTGCAGAAATCTTTTCAAGTTACTTTAACGGGGAGGGTGATTAGGTTCGCAGATCAACGGATTTGGCTCGAAAAACTGCTCGGATTTCGATATATGTGACCGTGCACGGGAAAACGTACCTTAACGCTTATCCGTTAAACGGTCGCTAACGGACGGATAGATAACGGATAGTTAACGGCCTGCACAGCATTCTAACGTTTTATCCTAATGTTCTAACGGTTATCTAATTGTGCCTAACGGATGATCAAAGCATGCTAACGCTTTGTTCTAACGTTCTAACGGCTAACTAAGTATGCCTAACGGATGAAGAGAAAGTTCTAACGGTTGCCCAATTTGTTCTAACGGATGACTGGAGCCGTTTAACGGTTGTCTGACGGTTTACAACTAAGGACTTTTAACGAACGAATAGCTTAGCTTTCAGTCCGATGCTATAAACACATAATCAGGCCAAACCATTAGTAGTCTTACACTCACGTTTGTTTTTTTAACAAAAGAATCGCAAAGTGCCGATTTCGTCAGTCGTCGATGAGACAAACATAAGTATACTTATTTCCACAGAAAGCAAAACTCAGTGATATAAACTATCACTTCCTCATCGAGATAAACAAACGCAGAATTCAAGTCCTTCGATGATGATTATCGTGGGAGATGAGAAGTTAGTCCGAGGCTAACGTCGCTAAACGAGCGTGTAAACAATTTCACTTGCCAGTCGGGGTGAACATTTTTTATTGTTTTACTCAAATGGTTTTGTCGGTTATACTTATTTTACACAATGACTTTGTCTAGAGTTTTTTAAAGTAAGTGTTTAATCCAGCTGTGGATTCGCGAAAGATCACGCTTTCAATTTCTTGATAAAATGCGAAAAGCGGTACCTTTAGATTCATGAGTCTCGAAGCAACAGGCGTTTTGTTGGCGCTGGTTTCATCAGATAAAGTTGTTTTTGTCACATACATCTTGTTTAGAATTGGTTTCTTCTGATTCAAAGTCAGACACAACGAGACAACAGGCTATCAAAATATTCATCAAACTTCCCGCCGGAATATGGCCGTTTCTCACATCTTGGAAAATGTAAACAACTTTATGCAAATTTTTGAACCCACATTTTGTGAATTGAAACCTGCCGAATGTACCTTGATACATGTGAAGGAATTTGGCTGCCTAGCACGTGACCAAAATCTTGCCAGTATTTTCAGCGTGGCAATTCCTTTCTACGTCTGAAGGACGGCTTTTGTCAGTATTTTATAACGTTAATAGAAGCTTTAAATCTTGTAAAAGATGGTATTTTGGCTTTATCCAAGCGAACGTACTGAATATAGAAATGCGTCAAGCGTTAATTTGCGGTACTCAGTAGACTCGCAGTGTTTACGTTTGTTCCGGGTACTCGATCTTATCGCTCACACTGGACCCGAATGAAATTTTGCAAAATTGAAGTTTCCTATTTTACCCCAAGCCCTTAACCAACGGAATTGCCTTGCATCTTTAAAGTCAACTAAACGATTACATTTGCGGCCGGAGACAGTAAATGCTAGAGGTAGAGTGAGGGAAAGTTCATGGTAAGTCAACAAATATGCAAATCGGAACCGAAGCGCGCTGGAGGAGAGAAGTCTGTTGAATTTACTGATTTTATTCCGGGTCGTAATTTATTTTTGTGACTTAATTTCATGGATCCTGAGCTACGATATCTTCCGTTCCTGGTTTACAAAACTGTCTGATTTCGCGGTAAAGATAGTTCCCGCGTTCCTAGCTACATCTCATGATTGTTTTGAACTAAATGGAAGCCAACTACAAGAGCCACTCTCGTTTTACAATGTGTTTAGGCGACCACATTCTACTTCAACGCGTGTCATGCCATTCTAACCGAATCGTTACTCGTTTAACGGGTGCTGGTTTATTCTAACGGATCCTAACGGCTTCTCTAGCCGTGCTAACGGATACAGATTGTTTGCTAACGGTTATGCTGTCCAGTCTAACGGTCTGATGCTAACGGCTAACGGATACATGTCTTTTGCTAACGGCTGCACTATCCGCTCTAACGGCCCGATGCTAACGTCTAACGGTTGGGCTTACGCCTCTAACGTTCTTAAGAAAACTTTCTAACGGATGACTAACGGATGCTTAACGCTTTTGCCCGTTTAACGGATAAGCGTTAAGGTACGTTTTCCCGTGCACGGTCACATATTTTACGGATTGGCAGATTTTGAACATTAAGCGGATCACGGATTTCTTCAATATCTCAACAAGTCAAGTGTCCGTTTTGTTATAATTGGTTCTGGATGACAATATAAGTTTATAATAATCTTAAGAGTCAAGTTAGAGCTGAGTGTTGGTTTTTGTGTTTAATGAATGATCGAGCTATCTTTCCAATTAAATCTTTCGCGGTCCTTTATCGACTCGAGTACTTTGTGAGACGAGTGGATCTGAATGTCACTGAGAAGGGAAAATTTTAGTTGGGCTACCCACGAAAATGTAGTGACAAAGCATTTTTTATTGTTCTCGATTGTGATGTTATTCAGTTCAAAGTGGCTACTTCATAGTTTTCCTAGTGGGCTGAAAATGCCTACAGATGTGATTAGGAGATCGTTCACAAGTTGTGCCTTGAACGTTCCAGTTGACGGTTCACTCATATCACAAACTAATTACTGCTATTTCTTTTGTTGTTATTATTTAGCTGCGAATGGATGTCTTGCAAGTGGTGTGCTTGTGTTTGGTTTTCCTTTGTTTTTTTGGCGTTTGCGCCCTTATTTTTTTTCTTTATCGGATGTATAGTAAAGTAGTTGTTTTGAAGAGGCAGCTTCGGGAAGCGTTAGGGGAGAGGGACACGCTGTCTCGGCACCGGGACAGTCTGATACGGCAAAGGGATCGCGCGTATCGGCTGCGAGACTTTGCCGTATCGCGACTGAACCGTGCCGAGCAGCGGTACCGCACACTGGTGTGGGTTCTAAATGTGGAGCCTACTCCAGTAGAGAAGGAGGGTGGGGAAGATGAAGGGTTCGCTTCGTTGGAGGAATAGGCTTGCCTTACCTCTAGCGGGCATTTTATTCTAAGTGTCAGCCGTAGTGGCGGATCCAAAATGCCGTATAAAGCAAACTATAAAAAAATATATATATAAGTATATCAGAATAAAGAATTAATTTCTGATAAAATTCATCCCCTCAGCTTCATGACTGACACTTAGACTAAAGGATGCCCGAATGTCCAAATTTATTTATTTCTAAACATTTTTTGACAGTTTCCTAACCAAAAACCAAAAAGAGATTAAAATCTACAAAAAATAAAAGGCGTTTGGGCACTTCATCTTCCTCTCCCTCCCTTAATCCCCCTCCCTTTCTTTTCTCCCTTCCTTTTTTTTTTCGATTATTTTGACTTAATTCTTTGCTACTTGCTCATTTTGTTTGTTTATTTATTTATTTATTTATTTATATCTCTCTATTTTCTTATTTACTTACGTACGTATTTATTTATTTTCTATGTCTTTCTTTCTTTCCCTCCTTTAATTTACTTTGTTTTATAAATTCAATTATTTTTATTTGTTCGTTTCTACATTACTACACTCACTAGCTTGTTCACATCATCTATTATTCTTTATTATTTATTTCTCTTCTTCTTCTGTTTGTTTCTTCCTGTCTTCCACTTCAAAACACTACTTTGCCTCTCCTTCAAAGAAACATTTATCTTTTTGCCGTTTCATTTAGGTTCATGAAAAATCAAAGAGACGGTAAAATGAAAAACAAAATGGTGAAAATTTTAAAGATAAAAACATGAAAAGTAAAACGAGAAACTAGAAAAGAAAAGAAAACTCTGTTGGATAACGATTTTAGCCATAGATTGTCTTTTAACTAAAACTGTATGGATAAGCAAAACGAGAACGAAACAAAGCACTTCCACTGCAGTACCATATGCAGACTTGACCTGAGAGGACACCCTACAAACAGACAAAGGGACAAAATATGCAGAAAGGTCGCCCTGAAGGACTCTGTCAATACAGTATAGAGGTACCATTGAATTGTGGACCAAGAAGCATCTATAAGGAATGGAGTGACAAGGTGATGAGAAAAGAAAGAGAAAGGAAAGAAAGCGAAGAAAGAGAACACTGAAAGAAAAGAAAAGAGATGGAGAGAAAAGAAAACTCTGATAAAACTATTTTAGCCATAAAAATTGAATTGTGAACCAACAAGCATATGTGAGGATTGGAGTTGGCGAAGGGAAGAACCATGGCGTATCTTACTTCTTCGCGACCGTATTTACTGGAACATCATCGTCAAGCTTGCCTCTACCTCTATGAAGGGAAAAATCCCCAAAACACAAACTTTTTTCAAAAATATTTTGTACCTGCTGTAAATATTTCAAATTTTATTTGTCAAGATATTTTTAATTATTGAAAAAGTGTTTTTTCAGTTGTTTAATTTATTGTAAATATGAAAATTTTTTCCCGAGTCTAGATATTTTTTATTCATTACAGACATTTCATGTTCTTTTCCAGTTCTTTTTGTTGTCAATACTTCGTTCTTTTTGTTGTAAATATTAACTTTTTCGGTTCGGATTTTTTCAAGACCATTGTAAATACCATTTTCAATAAATTATTATTGGCGAAAAACCCAGTGTCTTGCTTTTTGGTGCGGTTGTGTCTTGTCTTAATGCTGCAAAGATGTTCTCGATCTGTTACCATGGTAACATGTTTTTTGTGTAACTTTATTTTTACCTCCTATTAGACCACACACCAGACCATGTTCACATTTGAAAGGCTTTTCACCCGTATGTAATCGTTTATGATACCTGGCAGTATTGTAATGCGCGAAACGTCGATCACAGATATCGCACTTGAATGGTTTTTCTCCCGTGTGCAAACGGGTGTGAGTTTTCAGACCTCCCGCTTGGTTGAACGACCGTTTGCAAACTGTGCACGAGTATGGCCGTTCCCCTGTATGGATTCGCATGTGAATCTTAAGGGCTGACTGGCGGGAGTATATCTTTTGACAGAAATTACACCTATGAGATTTTGGTGATTTTTTCTGCTGCCTGACTGCATCTTTAAATTCCCTCGCTTCTTTTTGGTCTTGATAAGGTGCCTTCTCTTGGACACTAGGAACATGATTTATTTTTCTCGGTACTTCCTCGTAAACAGGGTTTTCCTCTTGAGGCACGTGTTTTGGCATCACTAACAGGTTAGCTGCGCGAGACATGTACTGAACATCTGGATACTGTGGGGTTGTTTCCCTGGTAACAGATGGAATAGGCGCCTGGCAGCCCATTCCTCGAGGAAGCTGTACGTTAGACACGTAATCTGACGTGTACTCCACAGGGTTAGTCTCAGGACGCATGGCTGGTTGAAGAAACGAATTGAACATCCCTGATTCGCTTGAAGGGCTCTGGCGCGGTGGACACTGCCAGTTTATCATGGGTGCAAATTCAGGCTCGAGAAAGGGGGCAAACTGCGCGGCCACGTCGAGTGTAGATACAGGAAAGTAGGGAAAGAGATTAGGGTCTATTGCTCCAGCAGGCAATGGCGAAGAAAACCTGTCTTGTCTTCTTTGACCTACGGAGCTGAGAGTTTCGTTGTAATTTACACCATAGGTCGAAGTTGATCCATTGTGTGTTTCAAATTCAGGTAGCCCCAAAGCTTCATTGGGAGGCATTAGCAAGTCTCCGTGAGAAGCACTGTTCCAAATATCAAAGTTTGGCAAGGTGTAATGGTTAAAGTCACAGGACATAGAAGCCGACGTTGTCTCTACTTGGTATTCCATTGGAGGACTTGGAGAAGGCCGGGAGTAATCTGTGAAAATTACAGTGGGATACTGCTTTGAACAAACCTATTAAAAAAAGGTAAGAATTAAGAAACAAGCAAATAAACAAAAAGGTTTCGCTATGGACGTTATTTCCACAATACCTGGAACTATAAATGTCGTCGCGAGGCACGAATAGACTTTAATTTATTTCTGCTTTCGCTGATTTGCGCTCCGTTTTAATTTTGAAGCGGAGAGGGTGTTGGAATCTGTCGGTTACACAATTAACAGTGTAAGCGTTGCAGCGCCACCAGTTTCGACGGTCTCATATTACAAACACGATTTCGTCCAAATTACTTTAAAAATGGAGTTTCAAGAGTTTGACATGTGGAGGGATTACCTCAGTCTAATCAACGTGATTCAAGACCATTCTAATCAACCTAACCGATCTAACCCACCGGCAACTAACCAATCTAACGAACTAACGAACGAACAGCGTACCCAGGCAAGACAGTTCCAAATGATGCTGTGGGAGTTCATTCAGGGCTCCCGCCGCAAGAATTGAAAGGTTAGCGCGTTCTGTGAAAACAGTTATTACATATTGCTTACATGTTGACCACTTTTTTCGACAAACACGTAATGACATTTTAGTGATAATATTTATTAAATGGTGCAAAATAATTCAGAAACCAAACTGTGCATTTAGTTCGGCTCTTTTGGGTCTAGTTCATGCTCTTCGCCCGAGTTGTTATCCACGTGTACTTGCAGAGATCTTTTCAAGTTACTTTAACGGGGAGGGTGATTAGGTTCGCAGATCAACGGATTTGGCTCGAAAAACTGCTCGGATTTCGATATATTTTACGGATTGGCAGATTTTGAACATTAAGCGGATCACGGATTTCTTCAATATCTCAACAAGTCAAGTGTCCGTTTTGTTATAATTGGTTCTGGATGACAATATAAGTTTATAATAATCTTAAGAGTCAAGTTAGAGCTGAGTGTTGGTTTTTGTGTTTAATGAATGATCGAGCTATCTTTCCAATTAAATCTTTCGCGGTCCTTTATCGACTCGAGTACTTTGTGAGACGAGTGGATCTGAATGTCACTGAGAAGGGAAAATTTTAGTTGGGCTACCCACGAAAATGTAGTGACAAAGCATTTTTTATTGTTCTCGATTGTGATGTTATTCAGTTCAAAGTGGCTACTTCATAGTTTTCCTAGTGGGCTGAAAATGCCTACAGATGTGATTAGGAGATCGTTCACAAGTTGTGCCTTGAACGTTCCAGTTGACGGTTCACTCATATCACAAACTAATTACTGCTATTTCTTTTGTTGTTATTATTTAGCTGCGAATGGATGTCTTGCAAGTGGTGTGCTTGTGTTTGGTTTTCCTTTGTTTTTTTGGCGTTTGCGCCCTTATTTTTTTTCTTTATCGGATGTATAGTAAAGTAGTTGTTTTGAAGAGGCAGCTTCGGGAAGCGTTAGGGGAGAGGGACACGCTGTCTCGGCACCGGGACAGTCTGATACGGCAAAGGGATCGCGCGTATCGGCTGCGAGACTTTGCCGTATCGCGACTGAACCGTGCCGAGCAGCGGTATCGCACACTGGTGTGGGTTCTAAATGTGGAGCCTACTCCAGTAGAGAAGGAGGGTGGGGAAGATGAAGGGTTCGCTTCGTTGGAGGAATAGGCTTGCCTTACCTCTAGCGGGCATTTTATTCTAAGTGTCAGCCGTAGTGGCGGATCCAAAATGCCGTATAAAGCAAATTATAAAAAAATATATATATAAGTATATCAGAATAAAGAATTAATTTCTGATAAAATTCATCCCCTCAGCTTCATGACTGACACTTAGACTAAAGGATGCCCGAATGTCCAAATTTATTTATTTCTAAACATTTTTTGACAGTTTCCTAACCAAAAACCAAAAAGAGATTAAAATCTACAAAAAATAAAAGGCGTTTGGGCACTTCATCTTCCTCTCCCTCCCTTAATCCCCCTCCCTTTCTTTTCTCCCTTCCTTTTTTTTTTTCGATTATTTTGACTTAATTCTTTGCTACTTGCTCATTTTGTTTGTTTATTTATTTATTTATATCTCTCTATTTTCTTATTTACTTACGTACGTATTTATTTATTTATTTTCTATGTCTTTCTTTCTTTCCCTCCTTTAATTTACTTTGTTTTATAAATTCAATTATTTTTATTTGTTCGTTTCTACATTACTACACTCACTAGCTTGTTCACATCATCTATTATTCTTTATTATTTATTTCTCTTCTTCTTCTGTTTGTTTCTTCCTGTCTTCCACTTCAAAACACTACTTTGCCTCTCCTTCAAAGAAACATTTATCTTTTTGCCGTTTCATTTAGGTTCATGAAAAATCAAAGAGACGGTAAAATGAAAAACAAAATGGTGAAAATTTTAAAGATAAAAACATGAAAAGTAAAACGAGAAACTAGAAAAGAAAAGAAAACTCTGTTGGATAACGATTTTAGCCATAGATTGTCTTTTAACTAAAACTGTATGGATAAGCAAAACGAGAACGAAACAAAGCACTTCCACTGCAGTACCATATGCAGACTTGACCTGAGAGGACACCCTACAAACAGACAAAGGGACAAAATATGCAGAAAGGTCGCCCTGAAGGACTCTGTCAATACAGTATAGAGGTACCATTGAATTGTGGACCAAGAAGCATCTATAAGGAATGGAGTGACAAGGTGATGAGAAAAGAAAGAGAAAGGAAAGAAAGCGAAGAAAGAGAACACTGAAAGAAAAGAAAAGAGATGGAGAGAAAAGAAAACTCTGATAAAACTATTTCAGCCATAAAAATTGAATTTTGAACCAACAAGCATATGTGAGGATTGGAGTTGGCGAAGGGAAGAACCATGGCGTATCTTACTTCTTCGCGACCGTATTTACTGGAACATCATCGTCAAGCTTGCCTCTACCTCTATGAAGGGAAAAATCCCCAAAACACGAACTTTTTTCAAAAATATTTTGTACCTGCTGTAAATATTTCAAATTTTATTTGTCAAGATATTTTTAATTATTGAAAAAGTGTTTTTTCAGTTGTTTAATTTATTGTAAATATGAAAATTTTTTCCCGAGTCTAGATATTTTTTATTCATTACAGACATTTCATGTTCTTTTCCAGTTCTTTTTGTTGTCAATACTTCGTTCTTTTTGTTGTAAATATTAACTTTTTCGGTTCGGATTTTTTCAAGACCATTGTAAATACCATTTTCAATAAATTATTATTGGCGAAAAACCCAGTGTCTTGCTTTTTGGTGCGGTTGTGTCTTGTCTTAATGCTGCAAAGATGTTCTCGATCTGTTACCATGGTAACATGTTTTTTGTGTAACTTTATTTTTACCTCCTATTAGACCACACACCAGACCATGTTCACATTTGAAAGGCTTTTCACCCGTATGTAATCGTTTATGATACCTGGCAGTATTGTAATGCGCGAAAGGTCGATCACAGATATCGCACTTGAATGGTTTTTCTCCCGTGTGCAAACGGGTGTGAGTTTTCAGACCTCCCGCTTGGTTGAACGACCGTTTGCAAACTGTGCACGAGTATGGCCGTTCCCCTGTATGGATTCGCATGTGAATCTTAAGGGCTGACTGGCGGGAGTATATCTTTTGACAGAAATTACACCTATGAGATTTTGGTGATTTTTTCTGCTGCCTGACTGCATCTTTAAATTCCCTCGCTTCTTTTTGGTCTTGATAAGGTGCCTTCTCTTGGACACTAGGAACATGATTTATTTTTCTCGGTACTTCCTCGTAAACAGGGTTTTCCTCTTGAGGCACGTGTTTTGGCATCACTAACAGGTTAGCTGCGCGAGACATGTACTGAACATCTGGATACTGTGGGGTTGTTTCCCTGGTAACAGATGGAATAGGCGCCTGGCAGCCCATTCCTCGAGGAAGCTGTACGTTAGACACGTAATCTGACGTGTACTCCACAGGGTTAGTCTCAGGACGCATGGCTGGTTGAAGAAACGAATTGAACATCCCTGATTCGCTTGAAGGGCTCTGGCGCGGTGGACACTGCCAGTTTATCATGGGTGCAAATTCAGGCTCGAGAAAGGGGGCAAACTGCGCGGCCACGTCGAGTGTAGATACAGGAAAGTAGGGAAAGAGATTAGGGTCTATTGCTCCAGCAGGCAATGGCGAAGAAAACCTGTCTTGTCTTCTTTGACCTACGGAGCTGAGAGTTTCGTTGTAATTTACACCATAGGTCGAAGTTGATCCATTGTGTGTTTCAAATTCAGGTAGCCCCAAAGCTTCATTGGGAGGCATTAGCAAGTCTCCGTGAGAAGCACTGTTCCAAATATCAAAGTTTGGCAAGGTGTAATGGTTAAAGTCACAGGACATAGAAGCCGACGTTGTCTCTACTTGGTATTCCATTGGAGGACTTGGAGAAGGCCGGGAGTAATCTGTGAAAATTACAGTGGGATACTGCTTTGAACAAACCTATTAAAAAAAGGTAAGAATTAAGAAACAAGCAAATAAACAAAAAGGTTTCGCTATGGACGTTATTTCCACAATACCTGGAACTATAAATGTCGTCGCGAGGCACGAATAGACTTTAATTTATTTCTGCTTTCGCTGATTTGCGCTCCGTTTTAATTTTGAAGCGGAGAGGGTGTTGGAATCTGTCGGTTACACAATTAACAGTGTAAGCGTTGCAGCGCCACCAGTTTCGACGGTCTCATATTACAAACACGATTTCGTCCAAATTACTTTAAAAATGGAGTTTCAAGAGTTTGACATGTGGAGGGATTACCTCAGTCTAATCAACGTGATTCAAGACCATTCTAATCAACCTAACCGATCTAACCCACCGGCAACTAACCAATCTAACGAACTAACGAACGAACAGCGTACCCAGGCAAGACAGTTCCAAATGATGCTGTGGGAGTTCATTCAGGGCTCCCGCCGCAAGAATTGAAAGGTTAGCGCGTTCTGTGAAAACAGTTATTACATATTGCTTACATGTTGACCACTTTTTTCGACAAACACGTAATGACATTTTAGTGATAATATTTATTAAATGGTGCAAAATAATTCAGAAACCAAACTGTGCATTTAGTTCGGCTCTTTTGGGTCTAGTTCATGCTCTTCGCCCGAGTTGTTATCCACGTGTACTTGCAGAGATCTTTTCAAGTTACTTTAACGGGGAGGGTGATTAGGTTCGCAGATCAACGGATTTGGCTCGAAAAACTGCTCGGATTTCGATATATTTTACGGATTGGCAGATTTTGAACATTAAGCGGATCACGGATTTCTTCAATATCTCAACAAGTCAAGTGTCCGTTTTGTTATAATTGGTTCTGGATGACAATATAAGTTTATAATAATCTTAAGAGTCAAGTTAGAGCTGAGTGTTGGTTTTTGTGTTTAATGAATGATCGAGCTATCTTTCCAATTAAATCTTTCGCGGTCCTTTATCGACTCGAGTACTTTGTGAGACGAGTGGATCTGAATGTCACTGAGAAGGGAAAATTTTAGTTGGGCTACCCACGAAAATGTAGTGACAAAGCATTTTTTATTGTTCTCGATTGTGATGTTATTCAGTTCAAAGTGGCTACTTCATAGTTTTCCTAGTGGGCTGAAAATGCCTACAGATGTGATTAGGAGATCGTTCACAAGTTGTGCCTTGAACGTTCCAGTTGACGGTTCACTCATATCACAAACTAATTACTGCTATTTCTTTTGTTGTTATTATTTAGCTGCGAATGGATGTCTTGCAAGTGGTGTGCTTGTGTTTGGTTTTCCTTTGTTTTTTTGGCGTTTGCGCCCTTATTTTTTTTCTTTATCGGATGTATAGTAAAGTAGTTGTTTTGAAGAGGCAGCTTCGGGAAGCGTTAGGGGAGAGGGACACGCTGTCTCGGCACCGGGACAGTCTGATACGGCAAAGGGATCGCGCGTATCGGCTGCGAGACTTTGCCGTATCGCGACTGAACCGTGCCGAGCAGCGGTATCGCACACTGGTGTGGGTTCTAAATGTGGAGCCTACTCCAGTAGAGAAGGAGGGTGGGGAAGATGAAGGGTTCGCTTCGTTGGAGGAATAGGCTTGCCTTACCTCTAGCGGGCATTTTATTCTAAGTGTCAGCCGTAGTGGCGGATCCAAAATGCCGTATAAAGCAAATTATAAAAAAATATATATATAAGTATATCAGAATAAAGAATTAATTTCTGATAAAATTCATCCCCTCAGCTTCATGACTGACACTTAGACTAAAGGATGCCCGAATGTCCAAATTTATTTATTTCTAAACATTTTTTGACAGTTTCCTAACCAAAAACCAAAAAGAGATTAAAATCTACAAAAAATAAAAGGCGTTTGGGCACTTCATCTTCCTCTCCCTCCCTTAATCCCCCTCCCTTTCTTTTCTCCCTTCCTTTTTTTTTTTCGATTATTTTGACTTAATTCTTTGCTACTTGCTCATTTTGTTTGTTTATTTATTTATTTATATCTCTCTATTTTCTTATTTACTTACGTACGTATTTATTTATTTATTTTCTATGTCTTTCTTTCTTTCCCTCCTTTAATTTACTTTGTTTTATAAATTCAATTATTTTTATTTGTTCGTTTCTACATTACTACACTCACTAGCTTGTTCACATCATCTATTATTCTTTATTATTTATTTCTCTTCTTCTTCTGTTTGTTTCTTCCTGTCTTCCACTTCAAAACACTACTTTGCCTCTCCTTCAAAGAAACATTTATCTTTTTGCCGTTTCATTTAGGTTCATGAAAAATCAAAGAGACGGTAAAATGAAAAACAAAATGGTGAAAATTTTAAAGATAAAAACATGAAAAGTAAAACGAGAAACTAGAAAAGAAAAGAAAACTCTGTTGGATAACGATTTTAGCCATAGATTGTCTTTTAACTAAAACTGTATGGATAAGCAAAACGAGAACGAAACAAAGCACTTCCACTGCAGTACCATATGCAGACTTGACCTGAGAGGACACCCTACAAACAGACAAAGGGACAAAATATGCAGAAAGGTCGCCCTGAAGGACTCTGTCAATACAGTATAGAGGTACCATTGAATTGTGGACCAAGAAGCATCTATAAGGAATGGAGTGACAAGGTGATGAGAAAAGAAAGAGAAAGGAAAGAAAGCGAAGAAAGAGAACACTGAAAGAAAAGAAAAGAGATGGAGAGAAAAGAAAACTCTGATAAAACTATTTCAGCCATAAAAATTGAATTTTGAACCAACAAGCATATGTGAGGATTGGAGTTGGCGAAGGGAAGAACCATGGCGTATCTTACTTCTTCGCGACCGTATTTACTGGAACATCATCGTCAAGCTTGCCTCTACCTCTATGAAGGGAAAAATCCCCAAAACATGAACTTTTTTCAAAAATATTTTGTACCTGCTGTAAATATTTCAAATTTTATTTGTCAAGATATTTTTAATTATTGAAAAAGTGTTTTTTCAGTTGTTTAATTTATTGTAAATATGAAAATTTTTTCCCGAGTCTAGATATTTTTTATTCATTACAGACATTTCATGTTCTTTTCCAGTTCTTTTTGTTGTCAATACTTCGTTCTTTTTGTTGTAAATATTAACTTTTTCGGTTCGGATTTTTTCAAGACCATTGTAAATACCATTTTCAATAAATTATTATTGGCGAAAAACCCAGTGTCTTGCTTTTTGGTGCGGTTGTGTCTTGTCTTAATGCTGCAAAGATGTTCTCGATCTGTTACCATGGTAACATGTTTTTTGTGTAACTTTATTTTTACCTCCTATTAGACCACACACCAGACCATGTTCACATTTGAAAGGCTTTTCACCCGTATGTAATCGTTTATGATACCTGGCAGTATTGTAATGCGCGAAACGTCGATCACAGATATCGCACTTGAATGGTTTTTCTCCCGTGTGCAAACGGGTGTGAGTTTTCAGACCTCCCGCTTGGTTGAACGACCGTTTGCAAACTGTGCACGAGTATGGCCATTCCCCTGTATGGATTCGCATGTGAATCTTAAGGGCTGACTGGCGGGAGTATATCTTTTGACAGAAATTACACCTATGAGATTTTGGTGATTTTTTCTGCTGCCTGACTGCATCTTTAAATTCCCTCGCTTCTTTTTGGTCTTGATAAGGTGCCTTCTCTTGGACACTAGGAACATGATTTATTTTTCTCGGTACTTCCTCGTAAACAGGGTTTTCCTCTTGAGGCACGTGTTTTGGCATCACTAACAGGTTAGCTGCGCGAGACATGTACTGAACATCTGGATACTGTGGGGTTGTTTCCCTGGTAACAGATGGAATAGGCGCCTGGCAGCCCATTCCTCGAGGAAGCTGTACGTTAGACACGTAATCTGACGTGTACTCCACAGGGTTAGTCTCAGGACGCATGGCTGGTTGAAGAAACGAATTGAACATCCCTGATTCGCTTGAAGGGCTCTGGCGCGGTGGACACTGCCAGTTTATCATGGGTGCAAATTCAGGCTCGAGAAAGGGGGCAAACTGCGCGGCCACGTCGAGTGTAGATACAGGAAAGTAGGGAAAGAGATTAGGGTCTATTGCTCCAGCAGGCAATGGCGAAGAAAACCTGTCTTGTCTTCTTTGACCTACGGAGCTGAGAGTTTCGTTGTAATTTACACCATAGGTCGAAGTTGATCCATTGTGTGTTTCAAATTCAGGTAGCCCCAAAGCTTCATTGGGAGGCATTAGCAAGTCTCCGTGAGAAGCACTGTTCCAAATATCAAAGTTTGGCAAGGTGTAATGGTTAAAGTCACAGGACATAGAAGCCGACGTTGTCTCTACTTGGTATTCCATTGGAGGACTTGGAGAAGGCCGGGAGTAATCTGTGAAAATTACAGTGGGATACTGCTTTGAACAAACCTATTAAAAAAAGGTAAGAATTAAGAAACAAGCAAATAAACAAAAAGGTTTCGCTATGGACGTTATTTCCACAATACCTGGAACTATAAATGTCGTCGCGAGGCACGAATAGACTTTAATTTATTTCTGCTTTCGCTGATTTGCGCTCCGTTTTAATTTTGAAGCGGAGAGGGTGTTGGAATCTGTCGGTTACACAATTAACAGTGTAAGCGTTGCAGCGCCACCAGTTTCGACGGTCTCATATTACAAACACGATTTCGTCCAAATTACTTTAAAAATGGAGTTTCAAGAGTTTGACATGTGGAGGGATTACCTCAGTCTAATCAACGTGATTCAAGACCATTCTAATCAACCTAACCGATCTAACCCACCGGCAACTAACCAATCTAACGAACTAACGAACGAACAGCGTACCCAGGCAAGACAGTTCCAAATGATGCTGTGGGAGTTCATTCAGGGCTCCCGCCGCAAGAATTGAAAGGTTAGCGCGTTCTGTGAAAACAGTTATTACATATTGCTTACATGTTGACCACTTTTTTCGACAAACACGTAATGACATTTTAGTGATAATATTTATTAAATGGTGCAAAATAATTCAGAAACCAAACTGTGCATTTAGTTCGGCTCTTTTGGGTCTAGTTCATGCTCTTCGCCCGAGTTGTTATCCACGTGTACTTGCAGAGATCTTTTCAAGTTACTTTAACGGGGAGGGTGATTAGGTTCGCAGATCAACGGATTTGGCTCGAAAAACTGCTCGGATTTCGATATATTTTACGGATTGGCAGATTTTGAACATTAAGCGGATCACGGATTTCTTCAATATCTCAACAAGTCAAGTGTCCGTTTTGTTATAATTGGTTCTGGATGACAATATAAGTTTATAATAATCTTAAGAGTCAAGTTAGAGCTGAGTGTTGGTTTTTGTGTTTAATGAATGATCGAGCTATCTTTCCAATTAAATCTTTCGCGGTCCTTTATCGACTCGAGTACTTTGTGAGACGAGTGGATCTGAATGTCACTGAGAAGGGAAAATTTTAGTTGGGCTACCCACGAAAATGTAGTGACAAAGCATTTTTTATTGTTCTCGATTGTGATGTTATTCAGTTCAAAGTGGCTACTTCATAGTTTTCCTAGTGGGCTGAAAATGCCTACAGATGTGATTAGGAGATCGTTCACAAGTTGTGCCTTGAACGTTCCAGTTGACGGTTCACTCATATCACAAACTAATTACTGCTATTTCTTTTGTTGTTATTATTTAGCTGCGAATGGATGTCTTGCAAGTGGTGTGCTTGTGTTTGGTTTTCCTTTGTTTTTTTGGCGTTTGCGCCCTTATTTTTTTTCTTTATCGGATGTATAGTAAAGTAGTTGTTTTGAAGAGGCAGCTTCGGGAAGCGTTAGGGGAGAGGGACACGCTGTCTCGGCACCGGGACAGTCTGATACGGCAAAGGGATCGCGCGTATCGGCTGCGAGACTTTGCCGTATCGCGACTGAACCGTGCCGAGCAGCGGTATCGCACACTGGTGTGGGTTCTAAATGTGGAGCCTACTCCAGTAGAGAAGGAGGGTGGGGAAGATGAAGGGTTCGCTTCGTTGGAGGAATAGGCTTGCCTTACCTCTAGCGGGCATTTTATTCTAAGTGTCAGCCGTAGTGGCGGATCCAAAATGCCGTATAAAGCAAATTATAAAAAAATATATATATAAGTATATCAGAATAAAGAATTAATTTCTGATAAAATTCATCCCCTCAGCTTCATGACTGACACTTAGACTAAAGGATGCCCGAATGTCCAAATTTATTTATTTCTAAACATTTTTTGACAGTTTCCTAACCAAAAACCAAAAAGAGATTAAAATCTACAAAAAATAAAAGGCGTTTGGGCACTTCATCTTCCTCTCCCTCCCTTAATCCCCCTCCCTTTCTTTTCTCCCTTCCTTTTTTTTTTTCGATTATTTTGACTTAATTCTTTGCTACTTGCTCATTTTGTTTGTTTATTTATTTATTTATATCTCTCTATTTTCTTATTTACTTACGTACGTATTTATTTATTTATTTTCTATGTCTTTCTTTCTTTCCCTCCTTTAATTTACTTTGTTTTATAAATTCAATTATTTTTATTTGTTCGTTTCTACATTACTACACTCACTAGCTTGTTCACATCATCTATTATTCTTTATTATTTATTTCTCTTCTTCTTCTGTTTGTTTCTTCCTGTCTTCCACTTCAAAACACTACTTTGCCTCTCCTTCAAAGAAACATTTATCTTTTTGCCGTTTCATTTAGGTTCATGAAAAATCAAAGAGACGGTAAAATGAAAAACAAAATGGTGAAAATTTTAAAGATAAAAACATGAAAAGTAAAACGAGAAACTAGAAAAGAAAAGAAAACTCTGTTGGATAACGATTTTAGCCATAGATTGTCTTTTAACTAAAACTGTATGGATAAGCAAAACGAGAACGAAACAAAGCACTTCCACTGCAGTACCATATGCAGACTTGACCTGAGAGGACACCCTACAAACAGACAAAGGGACAAAATATGCAGAAAGGTCGCCCTGAAGGACTCTGTCAATACAGTATAGAGGTACCATTGAATTGTGGACCAAGAAGCATCTATAAGGAATGGAGTGACAAGGTGATGAGAAAAGAAAGAGAAAGGAAAGAAAGCGAAGAAAGAGAACACTGAAAGAAAAGAAAAGAGATGGAGAGAAAAGAAAACTCTGATAAAACTATTTCAGCCATAAAAATTGAATTTTGAACCAACAAGCATATGTGAGGATTGGAGTTGGCGAAGGGAAGAACCATGGCGTATCTTACTTCTTCGCGACCGTATTTACTGGAACATCATCGTCAAGCTTGCCTCTACCTCTATGAAGGGAAAAATCCCCAAAACACGAACTTTTTTCAAAAATATTTTGTACCTGCTGTAAATATTTCAAATTTTATTTGTCAAGATATTTTTAATTATTGAAAAAGTGTTTTTTCAGTTGTTTAATTTATTGTAAATATGAAAATTTTTTCCCGAGTCTAGATATTTTTTATTCATTACAGACATTTCATGTTCTTTTCCAGTTCTTTTTGTTGTCAATACTTCGTTCTTTTTGTTGTAAATATTAACTTTTTCGGTTCGGATTTTTTCAAGACCATTGTAAATACCATTTTCAATAAATTATTATTGGCGAAAAACCCAGTGTCTTGCTTTTTGGTGCGGTTGTGTCTTGTCTTAATGCTGCAAAGATGTTCTCGATCTGTTACCATGGTAACATGTTTTTTGTGTAACTTTATTTTTACCTCCTATTAGACCACACACCAGACCATGTTCACATTTGAAAGGCTTTTCACCCGTATGTAATCGTTTATGATACCTGGCAGTATTGTAATGCGCGAAACGTCGATCACAGATATCGCACTTGAATGGTTTTTCTCCCGTGTGCAAACGGGTGTGAGTTTTCAGACCTCCCGCTTGGTTGAACGACCGTTTGCAAACTGTGCACGAGTATGGCCGTTCCCCTGTATGGATTCGCATGTGAATCTTAAGGGCTGACTGGCGGGAGTATATCTTTTGACAGAAATTACACCTATGAGATTTTGGTGATTTTTTCTGCTGCCTGACTGCATCTTTAAATTCCCTCGCTTCTTTTTGGTCTTGATAAGGTGCCTTCTCTTGGACACTAGGAACATGATTTATTTTTCTCGGTACTTCCTCGTAAACAGGGTTTTCCTCTTGAGGCACGTGTTTTGGCATCACTAACAGGTTAGCTGCGCGAGACATGTACTGAACATCTGGATACTGTGGGGTTGTTTCCCTGGTAACAGATGGAATAGGCGCCTGGCAGCCCATTCCTCGAGGAAGCTGTACGTTAGACACGTAATCTGACGTGTACTCCACAGGGTTAGTCTCAGGACGCATGGCTGGTTGAAGAAACGAATTGAACATCCCTGATTCGCTTGAAGGGCTCTGGCGCGGTGGACACTGCCAGTTTATCATGGGTGCAAATTCAGGCTCGAGAAAGGGGGCAAACTGCGCGGCCACGTCGAGTGTAGATACAGGAAAGTAGGGAAAGAGATTAGGGTCTATTGCTCCAGCAGGCAATGGCGAAGAAAACCTGTCTTGTCTTCTTTGACCTACGGAGCTGAGAGTTTCGTTGTAATTTACACCATAGGTCGAAGTTGATCCATTGTGTGTTTCAAATTCAGGTAGCCCCAAAGCTTCATTGGGAGGCATTAGCAAGTCTCCGTGAGAAGCACTGTTCCAAATATCAAAGTTTGGCAAGGTGTAATGGTTAAAGTCACAGGACATAGAAGCCGACGTTGTCTCTACTTGGTATTCCATTGGAGGACTTGGAGAAGGCCGGGAGTAATCTGTGAAAATTACAGTGGGATACTGCTTTGAACAAACCTATTAAAAAAAGGTAAGAATTAAGAAACAAGCAAATAAACAAAAAGGTTTCGCTATGGACGTTATTTCCACAATACCTGGAACTATAAATGTCGTCGCGAGGCACGAATAGACTTTAATTTATTTCTGCTTTCGCTGATTTGCGCTCCGTTTTAATTTTGAAGCGGAGAGGGTGTTGGAATCTGTCGGTTACACAATTAACAGTGTAAGCGTTGCAGCGCCACCAGTTTCGACGGTCTCATATTACAAACACGATTTCGTCCAAATTACTTTAAAAATGGAGTTTCAAGAGTTTGACATGTGGAGGGATTACCTCAGTCTAATCAACGTGATTCAAGACCATTCTAATCAACCTAACCGATCTAACCCACCGGCAACTAACCAATCTAACGAACTAACGAACGAACAGCGTACCCAGGCAAGACAGTTCCAAATGATGCTGTGGGAGTTCATTCAGGGCTCCCGCCGCAAGAATTGAAAGGTTAGCGCGTTCTGTGAAAACAGTTATTACATATTGCTTACATGTTGACCACTTTTTTCGACAAACACGTAATGACATTTTAGTGATAATATTTATTAAATGGTGCAAAATAATTCAGAAACCAAACTGTGCATTTAGTTCGGCTCTTTTGGGTCTAGTTCATGCTCTTCGCCCGAGTTGTTATCCACGTGTACTTGCAGAGATCTTTTCAAGTTACTTTAACGGGGAGGGTGATTAGGTTCGCAGATCAACGGATTTGGCTCGAAAAACTGCTCGGATTTCGATATATTTTACGGATTGGCAGATTTTGAACATTAAGCGGATCACGGATTTCTTCAATATCTCAACAAGTCAAGTGTCCGTTTTGTTATAATTGGTTCTGGATGACAATATAAGTTTATAATAATCTTAAGAGTCAAGTTAGAGCTGAGTGTTGGTTTTTGTGTTTAATGAATGATCGAGCTATCTTTCCAATTAAATCTTTCGCGGTCCTTTATCGACTCGAGTACTTTGTGAGACGAGTGGATCTGAATGTCACTGAGAAGGGAAAATTTTAGTTGGGCTACCCACGAAAATGTAGTGACAAAGCATTTTTTATTGTTCTCGATTGTGATGTTATTCAGTTCAAAGTGGCTACTTCATAGTTTTCCTAGTGGGCTGAAAATGCCTACAGATGTGATTAGGAGATCGTTCACAAGTTGTGCCTTGAACGTTCCAGTTGACGGTTCACTCATATCACAAACTAATTACTGCTATTTCTTTTGTTGTTATTATTTAGCTGCGAATGGATGTCTTGCAAGTGGTGTGCTTGTGTTTGGTTTTCCTTTGTTTTTTTGGCGTTTGCGCCCTTATTTTTTTTCTTTATCGGATGTATAGTAAAGTAGTTGTTTTGAAGAGGCAGCTTCGGGAAGCGTTAGGGGAGAGGGACACGCTGTCTCGGCACCGGGACAGTCTGATACGGCAAAGGGATCGCGCGTATCGGCTGCGAGACTTTGCCGTATCGCGACTGAACCGTGCCGAGCAGCGGTATCGCACACTGGTGTGGGTTCTAAATGTGGAGCCTACTCCAGTAGAGAAGGAGGGTGGGGAAGATGAAGGGTTCGCTTCGTTGGAGGAATAGGCTTGCCTTACCTCTAGCGGGCATTTTATTCTAAGTGTCAGCCGTAGTGGCGGATCCAAAATGCCGTATAAAGCAAATTATAAAAAAATATATATATAAGTATATCAGAATAAAGAATTAATTTCTGATAAAATTCATCCCCTCAGCTTCATGACTGACACTTAGACTAAAGGATGCCCGAATGTCCAAATTTATTTATTTCTAAACATTTTTTGACAGTTTCCTAACCAAAAACCAAAAAGAGATTAAAATCTACAAAAAATAAAAGGCGTTTGGGCACTTCATCTTCCTCTCCCTCCCTTAATCCCCCTCCCTTTCTTTTCTCCCTTCCTTTTTTTTTTTCGATTATTTTGACTTAATTCTTTGCTACTTGCTCATTTTGTTTGTTTATTTATTTATTTATATCTCTCTATTTTCTTATTTACTTACGTACGTATTTATTTATTTATTTTCTATGTCTTTCTTTCTTTCCCTCCTTTAATTTACTTTGTTTTATAAATTCAATTATTTTTATTTGTTCGTTTCTACATTACTACACTCACTAGCTTGTTCACATCATCTATTATTCTTTATTATTTATTTCTCTTCTTCTTCTGTTTGTTTCTTCCTGTCTTCCACTTCAAAACACTACTTTGCCTCTCCTTCAAAGAAACATTTATCTTTTTGCCGTTTCATTTAGGTTCATGAAAAATCAAAGAGACGGTAAAATGAAAAACAAAATGGTGAAAATTTTAAAGATAAAAACATGAAAAGTAAAACGAGAAACTAGAAAAGAAAAGAAAACTCTGTTGGATAACGATTTTAGCCATAGATTGTCTTTTAACTAAAACTGTATGGATAAGCAAAACGAGAACGAAACAAAGCACTTCCACTGCAGTACCATATGCAGACTTGACCTGAGAGGACACCCTACAAACAGACAAAGGGACAAAATATGCAGAAAGGTCGCCCTGAAGGACTCTGTCAATACAGTATAGAGGTACCATTGAATTGTGGACCAAGAAGCATCTATAAGGAATGGAGTGACAAGGTGATGAGAAAAGAAAGAGAAAGGAAAGAAAGCGAAGAAAGAGAACACTGAAAGAAAAGAAAAGAGATGGAGAGAAAAGAAAACTCTGATAAAACTATTTCAGCCATAAAAATTGAATTTTGAACCAACAAGCATATGTGAGGATTGGAGTTGGCGAAGGGAAGAACCATGGCGTATCTTACTTCTTCGCGACCGTATTTACTGGAACATCATCGTCAAGCTTGCCTCTACCTCTATGAAGGGAAAAATCCCCAAAACACGAACTTTTTTCAAAAATATTTTGTACCTGCTGTAAATATTTCAAATTTTATTTGTCAAGATATTTTTAATTATTGAAAAAGTGTTTTTTCAGTTGTTTAATTTATTGTAAATATGAAAATTTTTTCCCGAGTCTAGATATTTTTTATTCATTACAGACATTTCATGTTCTTTTCCAGTTCTTTTTGTTGTCAATACTTCGTTCTTTTTGTTGTAAATATTAACTTTTTCGGTTCGGATTTTTTCAAGACCATTGTAAATACCATTTTCAATAAATTATTATTGGC
The DNA here is from genome assembly GCF_977016875.1 of Pavona decussata. Taxonomy (NCBI): domain Eukaryota; kingdom Metazoa; phylum Cnidaria; class Anthozoa; order Scleractinia; family Agariciidae; genus Pavona; species Pavona decussata. Next base: position 2,183,120 of record NW_028145471.1, read on the forward strand.
GAAAAACCCAGTGTCTTGCTTTTTGGTGCGGTTGTGTCTTGTCTTAATGCTGCAAAGATGTTCTCGATCTGTTACCATGGTAACATGTTTTTTGTGTAACTTTATTTTTACCTCCTATTAGACCACACACCAGACCATGTTCACATTTGAAAGGCTTTTCACCCGTATGTAATCGTTTATGATACCTGGCAGTATTGTAATGCGCGAAACGTCGATCACAGATATCGCACTTGAATGGTTTTTCTCCCGTGTGCAAACGGGTGTGAGTTTTCAGACCTCCCGCTTGGTTGAACGACCGTTTGCAAACTGTGCACGAGTATGGCCATTCCCCTGTATGGATTCGCATGTGAATCTTAAGGGCTGACTGGCGGGAGTATATCTTTTGACAGAAATTACACCTATGAGATTTTGGTGATTTTTTCTGGTGCCTGACTGCATCTTTAAATTCCCTCGCTTCTTTTTGGTCTTGATAAGGTGCCTTCTCTTGGACACTAGGAACATGATTTATTTTTCTCGGTACTTCCTCGTAAACAGGGTTTTCCTCTTGAGGCACGTGTTTTGGCATCACTAACAGGTTAGCTGCGCGAGACATGTACTGAACATCTGGATACTGTGGGGTTGTTTCCCTGGTAACAGATGGAATAGGCGCCTGGCAGCCCATTCCTCGAGGAAGCTGTACGTTAGACACGTAATCTGACGTGTACTCCACAGGGTTAGTCTCAGGACGCATGGCTGTTTGAAGAAACGAATTGAACATCCCTGATTCGCTTGAAGGGCTCTGGCGCGGTGGACACTGCCAGTTCATCATGGGTGCAAATTCAGGCTCGAGAAAGGGGGCAAGCTGCGCGGCCACGTCGAGTGTAGATACAGGAAAGTAGGGAAAGAGATTAGGGTCTATTGCTCCAGCAGGCAATGGCGAAGAAAACCTGTCTTGTCTTCTTTGACCTACGGAGCTGAGAGTTTCGTTGTAATTTACACCATAGGTCGAAGTTGATCCATTGTGTGTTTCAAATTCAGGTAGCCCCAAAGCTTCATTGGGAGGCATTAGCAAGTCTCCGTGAGAAGCACTGTTCCAAATATCAAAGTTTGGCAAGGTGTAATGGTTAAAGTCACAGGACATAGAAGCCGACGTTGTCTCTACTTGGTATTCCATTGGAGGACTTGGAGAAGGCCGGGAGTAATCTGTGAAAATTACAGTGGGATACTGCTTTGAACAAACCTATTAAAAAAAGGTAAGAATTAAGAAACAAGCAAATAAACAAAAAGGTTTCGCTATGGACGTTATTTCCACAATACCTGGAACTATAAATGTCGTCGCGAGGCACGAATAGACTTTAATTTATTTCTGCTTTCGCTGATTTGCGCTCCGTTTTAATTTTGAAGCGGAGAGGGTGTTGGAATCTGTCGGTTACACAATTAACAGTGTAAGCGTTGCAGCGCCACCAGTTTCGACGGTCTCATATTACAAACACGATTTCGTCCAAATTACTTTAAAAATGGAGTTTCAAGAGTTTGACATGTGGAGGGATTACCTCAGTCTAATCAACGTGATTCAAGACCATTCTAATCAACCTAACCGATCTAACCCACCGGCAACTAACCAATCTAACGAACTAACGAACGAACAGCGTACCCAGGCAAGACAGTTCCAAATGATGCTGTGGGAGTTCATTCAGGGCTCCCGCCGCAAGAATTGAAAGGTTAGCGCGTTCTGTGAAAACAGTTATTACATATTGCTTACATGTTGACCACTTTTTTCGACAAACACGTAATGACATTTTAGTGATAATATTTATTAAATGGTGCAAAATAATTCAGAAACCAAACTGTGCATTTAGTTCGGCTCTTTTGGGTCTAGTTCATGCTCTTCGCCCGAGTTGTTATCCACGTGTACTTGCAGAGATCTTTTCAAGTTACTTTAACGGGGAGGGTGATTAGGTTCGCAGATCAACGGATTTGGCTCGAAAAACTGCTCGGATTTCGATATATTTTACGGATTGGCAGATTTTGAACATTAAGCGGATCACGGATTTCTTCAATATCTCAACAAGTCAAGTGTCCGTTTTGTTATAATTGGTTCTGGATGACAATATAAGTTTATAATAATCTTAAGAGTCAAGTTAGAGCTGAGTGTTGGTTTTTGTGTTTAATGAATGATCGAGCTATCTTTCCAATTAAATCTTTCGCGGTCCTTTATCGACTCGAGTACTTTGTGAGACGAGTGGATCTGAATGTCACTGAGAAGGGAAAATTTTAGTTGGGCTACCCACGAAAATGTAGTGACAAAGCATTTTTTATTGTTCTCGATTGTGATGTTATTCAGTTCAAAGTGGCTACTTCATAGTTTTCCTAGTGGGCTGAAAATGCCTACAGATGTGATTAGGAGATCGTTCACAAGTTGTGCCTTGAACGTTCCAGTTGACGGTTCACTCATATCACAAACTAATTACTGCTATTTCTTTTGTTGTTATTATTTAGCTGCGAATGGATGTCTTGCAAGTGGTGTGCTTGTGTTTGGTTTTCCTTTGTTTTTTTGGCGTTTGCGCCCTTATTTTTTTTCTTTATCGGATGTATAGTAAAGTAGTTGTTTTGAAGAGGCAGCTTCGGGAAGCGTTAGGGGAGAGGGACACGCTGTCTCGGCACCGGGACAGTCTGATACGGCAAAGGGATCGCGCGTATCGGCTGCGAGACTTTGCCGTATCGCGACTGAACCGTGCCGAGCAGCGGTATCGCACACTGGTGTGGGTTCTAAATGTGGAGCCTACTCCAGTAGAGAAGGAGGGTGGGGAAGATGAAGGGTTCGCTTCGTTGGAGGAATAGGCTTGCCTTACCTCTAGCGGGCATTTTATTCTAAGTGTCAGCCGTAGTGGCGGATCCAAAATGCCGTATAAAGCAAATTATAAAAAAATATATATATAAGTATATCAGAATAAAGAATTAATTTCTGATAAAATTCATCCCCTCAGCTTCATGACTGACACTTAGACTAAAGGATGCCCGAATGTCCAAATTTATTTATTTCTAAACATTTTTTGACAGTTTCCTAACCAAAAACCAAAAAGAGATTAAAATCTACAAAAAATAAAAGGCGTTTGGGCACTTCATCTTCCTCTCCCTCCCTTAATCCCCCTCCCTTTCTTTTCTCCCTTCCTTTTTTTTTTTCGATTATTTTGACTTAATTCTTTGCTACTTGCTCATTTTGTTTGTTTATTTATTTATTTATATCTCTCTATTTTCTTATTTACTTACGTACGTATTTATTTATTTATTTTCTATGTCTTTCTTTCTTTCCCTCCTTTAATTTACTTTGTTTTATAAATTCAATTATTTTTATTTGTTCGTTTCTACATTACTACACTCACTAGCTTGTTCACATCATCTATTATTCTTTATTATTTATTTCTCTTCTTCTTCTGTTTGTTTCTTCCTGTCTTCCACTTCAAAACACTACTTTGCCTCTCCTTCAAAGAAACATTTATCTTTTTGCCGTTTCATTTAGGTTCATGAAAAATCAAAGAGACGGTAAAATGAAAAACAAAATGGTGAAAATTTTAAAGATAAAAACATGAAAAGTAAAACGAGAAACTAGAAAAGAAAAGAAAACTCTGTTGGATAACGATTTTAGCCATAGATTGTCTTTTAACTAAAACTGTATGGATAAGCAAAACGAGAACGAAACAAAGCACTTCCACTGCAGTACCATATGCAGACTTGACCTGAGAGGACACCCTACAAACAGACAAAGGGACAAAATATGCAGAAAGGTCGCCCTGAAGGACTCTGTCAATACAGTATAGAGGTACCATTGAATTGTGGACCAAGAAGCATCTATAAGGAATGGAGTGACAAGGTGATGAGAAAAGAAAGAGAAAGGAAAGAAAGCGAAGAAAGAGAACACTGAAAGAAAAGAAAAGAGATGGAGAGAAAAGAAAACTCTGATAAAACTATTTCAGCCATAAAAATTGAATTTTGAACCAACAAGCATATGTGAGGATTGGAGTTGGCGAAGGGAAGAACCATGGCGTATCTTACTTCTTCGCGACCGTATTTACTGGAACATCATCGTCAAGCTTGCCTCTACCTCTATGAAGGGAAAAATCCCCAAAACACGAACTTTTTTCAAAAATATTTTGTACCTGCTGTAAATATTTCAAATTTTATTTGTCAAGATATTTTTAATTATTGAAAAAGTGTTTTTTCAGTTGTTTAATTTATTGTAAATATGAAAAATTTTTCCCGAGTCTAGATATTTTTTATTCATTACAGACATTTCATGTTCTTTTCCAGTTCTTTTTGTTGTCAATACTTCGTTCTTTTTGTTGTAAATATTAACTTTTTCGGTTCGGATTTTTTCAAGACCATTGTAAATACCATTTTCAATAAATTATTATTGGCGAAAAACCCAGTGTCTTGCTTTTTGGTGCGGTTGTGTCTTGTCTTAATGCTGCAAAGATGTTCTCGATCTGTTACCATGGTAACATGTTTTTTGTGTAACTTTATTTTTACCTCCTATTAGACCACACACCAGACCATGTTCACATTTGAAAGGCTTTTCACCCGTATGTAATCGTTTATGATACCTGGCAGTATTGTAATGCGCGAAACGTCGATCACAGATATCGCACTTGAATGGTTTTTCTCCCGTGTGCAAACGGGTGTGAGTTTTCAGACCTCCCGCTTGGTTGAACGACCGTTTGCAAACTGTGCACGAGTATGGCCATTCCCCTGTATGGATTCGCATGTGAATCTTAAGGGCTGACTGGCGGGAGTATATCTTTTGACAGAAATTACACCTATGAGATTTTGGTGATTTTTTCTGGTGCCTGACTGCATCTTTAAATTCCCTCGCTTCTTTTTGGTCTTGATAAGGTGCCTTCTCTTGGACACTAGGAACATGATTTATTTTTCTCGGTACTTCCTCGTAAACAGGGTTTTCCTCTTGAGGCACGTGTTTTGGCATCACTAACAGGTTAGCTGCGCGAGACATGTACTGAACATCTGGATACTGTGGGGTTGTTTCCCTGGTAACAGATGGAATAGGCGCCTGGCAGCCCATTCCTCGAGGAAGCTGTACGTTAGACACGTAATCTGACGTGTACTCCACAGGGTTAGTCTCAGGACGCATGGCTGTTTGAAGAAACGAATTGAACATCCCTGATTCGCTTGAAGGGCTCTGGCGCGGTGGACACTGCCAGTTCATCATGGGTGCAAATTCAGGCTCGAGAAAGGGGGCAAGCTGCGCGGCCACGTCGAGTGTAGATACAGGAAAGTAGGGAAAGAGATTAGGGTCTATTGCTCCAGCAGGCAATGGCGAAGAAAACCTGTCTTGTCTTCTTTGACCTACGGAGCTGAGAGTTTCGTTGTAATTTACACCATAGGTCGAAGTTGATCCATTGTGTGTTTCAAATTCAGGTAGCCCCAAAGCTTCATTGGGAGGCATTAGCAAGTCTCCGTGAGAAGCACTGTTCCAAATATCAAAGTTTGGCAAGGTGTAATGGTTAAAGTCACAGGACATAGAAGCCGACGTTGTCTCTACTTGGTATTCCATTGGAGGACTTGGAGAAGGCCGGGAGTAATCTGTGAAAATTACAGTGGGATACTGCTTTGAACAAACCTATTAAAAAAAGGTAAGAATTAAGAAACAAGCAAATAAACAAAAAGGTTTCGCTATGGACGTTATTTCCACAATACCTGGAACTATAAATGTCGTCGCGAGGCACGAATAGACTTTAATTTATTTCTGCTTTCGCTGATTTGCGCTCCGTTTTAATTTTGAAGCGGAGAGGGTGTTGGAATCTGTCGGTTACACAATTAACAGTGTAAGCGTTGCAGCGCCACCAGTTTCGACGGTCTCATATTACAAACACGATTTCGTCCAAATTACTTTAAAAATGGAGTTTCAAGAGTTTGACATGTGGAGGGATTACCTCAGTCTAATCAACGTGATTCAAGACCATTCTAATCAACCTAACCGATCTAACCCACCGGCAACTAACCAATCTAACGAACTAACGAACGAACAGCGTACCCAGGCAAGACAGTTCCAAATGATGCTGTGGGAGTTCATTCAGGGCTCCCGCCGCAAGAATTGAAAGGTTAGCGCGTTCTGTGAAAACAGTTATTACATATTGCTTACATGTTGACCACTTTTTTCGACAAACACGTAATGACATTTTAGTGATAATATTTATTAAATGGTGCAAAATAATTCAGAAACCAAACTGTGCATTTAGTTCGGCTCTTTTGGGTCTAGTTCATGCTCTTCGCCCGAGTTGTTATCCACGTGTACTTGCAGAGATCTTTTCAAGTTACTTTAACGGGGAGGGTGATTAGGTTCGCAGATCAACGGATTTGGCTCGAAAAACTGCTCGGATTTCGATATATTTTACGGATTGGCAGATTTTGAACATTAAGCGGATCACGGATTTCTTCAATATCTCAACAAGTCAAGTGTCCGTTTTGTTATAATTGGTTCTGGATGACAATATAAGTTTATAATAATCTTAAGAGTCAAGTTAGAGCTGAGTGTTGGTTTTTGTGTTTAATGAATGATCGAGCTATCTTTCCAATTAAATCTTTCGCGGTCCTTTATCGACTCGAGTACTTTGTGAGACGAGTGGATCTGAATGTCACTGAGAAGGGAAAATTTTAGTTGGGCTACCCACGAAAATGTAGTGACAAAGCATTTTTTATTGTTCTCGATTGTGATGTTATTCAGTTCAAAGTGGCTACTTCATAGTTTTCCTAGTGGGCTGAAAATGCCTACAGATGTGATTAGGAGATCGTTCACAAGTTGTGCCTTGAACGTTCCAGTTGACGGTTCACTCATATCACAAACTAATTACTGCTATTTCTTTTGTTGTTATTATTTAGCTGCGAATGGATGTCTTGCAAGTGGTGTGCTTGTGTTTGGTTTTCCTTTGTTTTTTTGGCGTTTGCGCCCTTATTTTTTTTCTTTATCGGATGTATAGTAAAGTAGTTGTTTTGAAGAGGCAGCTTCGGGAAGCGTTAGGGGAGAGGGACACGCTGTCTCGGCACCGGGACAGTCTGATACGGCAAAGGGATCGCGCGTATCGGCTGCGAGACTTTGCCGTATCGCGACTGAACCGTGCCGAGCAGCGGTATCGCACACTGGTGTGGGTTCTAAATGTGGAGCCTACTCCAGTAGAGAAGGAGGGTGGGGAAGATGAAGGGTTCGCTTCGTTGGAGGAATAGGCTTGCCTTACCTCTAGCGGGCATTTTATTCTAAGTGTCAGCCGTAGTGGCGGATCCAAAATGCCGTATAAAGCAAACTATAAAAAAATATATATATAAGTATATCAGAATAAAGAATTAATTTCTGATAAAATTCATCCCCTCAGCTTCATGACTGACACTTAGACTAAAGGATGCCCGAATGTCCAAATTTATTTATTTCTAAACATTTTTTGACAGTTTCCTAACCAAAAACCAAAAAGAGATTAAAATCTACAAAAAATAAAAGGCGTTTGGGCACTTCATCTTCCTCTCCCTCCCTTAATCCCCCTCCCTTTCTTTTCTCCCTTCCTTTTTTTTTCGATTATTTTGACTTAATTCTTTGCTACTTGCTCATTTTGTTTGTTTATTTATTTATTTATTTATTTATATCTCTCTATTTTCTTATTTACTTACGTACGTATTTATTTATTTTCTATGTCTTTCTTTCTTTCCCTCCTTTAATTTACTTTGTTTTATAAATTCAATTATTTTTATTTGTTCGTTTCTACATTACTACACTCACTAGCTTGTTCACATCATCTATTATTCTTTATTATTTATTTCTCTTCTTCTTCTGTTTGTTTCTTCCTGTCTTCCACTTCAAAACACTACTTTGCCTCTCCTTCAAAGAAACATTTATCTTTTTGCCGTTTCATTTAGGTTCATGAAAAATCAAAGAGACGGTAAAATGAAAAACAAAATGGTGAAAATTTTAAAGATAAAAACATGAAAAGTAAAACGAGAAACTAGAAAAGAAAAGAAAACTCTGTTGGATAACGATTTTAGCCATAGATTGTCTTTTAACTAAAACTGTATGGATAAGCAAAACGAGAACGAAACAAAGCACTTCCACTGCAGTACCATATGCAGACTTGACCTGAGAGGACACCCTACAAACAGACAAAGGGACAAAATATGCAGAAAGGTCGCCCTGAAGGACTCTGTCAATACAGTATAGAGGTACCATTGAATTGTGGACCAAGAAGCATCTATAAGGAATGGAGTGACAAGGTGATGAGAAAAGAAAGAGAAAGGAAAGAAAGCGAAGAAAGAGAACACTGAAAGAAAAGAAAAGAGATGGAGAGAAAAGAAAACTCTGATAAAACTATTTTAGCCATAAAAATTGAATTGTGAACCAACAAGCATATGTGAGGATTGGAGTTGGCGAAGGGAAGAACCATGGCGTATCTTACTTCTTCGCGACCGTATTTACTGGAACATCATCGTCAAGCTTGCCTCTACCTCTATGAAGGGAAAAATCCCCAAAACACAAACTTTTTTCAAAAATATTTTGTACCTGCTGTAAATATTTCAAATTTTATTTGTCAAGATATTTTTAATTATTGAAAAAGTGTTTTTTCAGTTGTTTAATTTATTGTAAATATGAAAATTTTTTCCCGAGTCTAGATATTTTTTATTCATTACAGACATTTCATGTAATATGTCAAAAACGAGGGCGAGTGCTTTATCACGGGTTCCAAATACTGAGAAACAGATGAAAGCACGAGGCCGCAGGCCGAGTGCTTTCATCTGTTTCGAGGTATTTGGAACCCGTGATAAAGCACGAAGCCCGAGTTTTTGACATGTCTTCTCAAATGAAACAATAAGAAATTAATCTCATTAAAATGCAAATGTTTGATCTCAGATGAAAAACATGTTTCATCTCAGATGAAAACCTGGTGGTGTTTCATCTGGTGTTTCATTGGGGTATCAAGATTCATCCACCTGACCGAAATGGAGGTCATTTATTGGCTTTTGACTGCATGAATTATTAATGAGTTTGAGAAGTTCTTTTCCAGTTCTTCTTGTTGTCAATACTTCGTTCTTTTTGTTGTAAATATTAACTTTTTCGGTTCGGATTTTTTCAAGACCATTGTAAATACCATTTTCAATAAATTATTATTGGCGAAAAACCCAGTGTCTTGCTTTTTGGTGCGGTTGTGTCTTGTCTTAATGCTGCAAAGATGTTCTCGATCTGTTACCATGGTAACATGTTTTTTGTGTAACTTTATTTTTACCTCCTATTAGACCACACACCAGACCATGTTCACATTTGAAAGGCTTTTCACCCGTATGTAATCGTTTATGATACCTGGCAGTATTGTAATGCGCGAAACGTCGATCACAGATATCGCACTTGAATGGTTTTTCTCCCGTGTGCAAACGGGTGTGAGTTTTCAGACCTCCCACTTGGTTGAACGACCGTTTGCAAACTGTGCACGAGTATGGCCGTTCCCCTGTATGGATTCGCATGTGAATCTTAAGGGCTGACTGGCGGGAGTATATCTTTTGACAGAAATTACACCTATGAGATTTTGGTGATTTTTTCTGCTGCCTGACTGCATCTTTAAATTCCCTCGCTTCTTTTTGGTCTTGATAAGGTGCCTTCTCTTGGACACTAGGAACATGATTTATTTTTCTCGGTACTTCCTCGTAAACAGGGTTTTCCTCTTGAGGCACGTGTTTTGGCATCACTAACAGGTTAGCTGCGCGAGACATGTACTGAACATCTGGATACTGTGGGGTTGTTTCCCTGGTAACAGATGGAATAGGCGCCTGGCAGCCCATTCCTCGAGGAAGCTGTACGTTAGACACGTAATCTGACGTGTACTCCACAGGGTTAGTCTCAGGACGCATGGCTGGTTGAAGAAACGAATTGAACATCCCTGATTCGCTTGAAGGGCTCTGGCGCGGTGGACACTGCCAGTTCATCATGGGTGCAAATTCAGGCTCGAGAAACGGGGCAAACTGCGCCGCCACGTCGAGTGTAGATACAGGAAAGTAGGGAAAGAGATTAGGGTCTATTGCTCCAGCAGGCAATGGCGAAGAAAACCTGTCTTGTCTTCTTTGACCTACGGAGCTGAGAGTTTCGTTGTAATTTACACCATAGGTCGAAGTTGATCCATTGTGTTTAAAATTCAGGTAGCCCCAAAGCTTCATTGGGAGGCATTAGCAAGTCTCCGTGAGAAGCACTGTTCCAAATATCACAGTTTGGCAAGGTGTAATGGTTAAAGTCACAGGACATAGAAGCCGACGTTGTCTCTACTTGGTATTCCATTGGAGGACTTGGAGAAGGCCGGGAGTAATCTGTGAAAATTACAGTGGGATACTGCTTTGAACAAACCTATTAAAAAAAGGTAAGAATTAAGAAACAAGCAAATAAACAAAAAGGTTTCGCTATGGACGTTATTTCCACAATACCTGGAACTATAAATGTCGTCGCGAGGCACGAAAAGACTTTAATTTAGTTCTGCTTTCACTGATTTGCGCTCCGTTTTAATTTTGAAGCGGAGAGGGTGTTGGAATCTGTCGGTTACACAATTAACAGTGTAAGCGTTGCAGCGCCACCAGTTTCGACGGTCTCATATTACAAACACGATTTCGTCCAAATTACTTTAAAAATGGAGTTTCAAGAGTTTGACATGTGGAGGGATTACCTCAGTCTAATCAACGTGATTCAAGACCATTCTAATCAACCTAACCGATCTAACCCACCGGCAACTAACCAATCTAACGAACTAACGAACGAACAGCGTACCCAGGCAAGACAGTTCCAAATGATGCTGTGGGAGTTCATTCAGGGCTCCCGCCGCAAGAATTGAAAGGTAAGCGCGTTCTGTGAAAACAGTTATTACATATTGCTTACATGTTGACCACTTTTTTCGACAAACACGTAATAACATTTTAGTGATAATATTTATTAAATGGTGCAAAATAATTCAGAAACCAAACGTTCGGCTCTTTTGGGTCTAGTTCATGCTCTTCGCCCGAGTTGTTATCCACGTGTACTTGCAGAGATCTTTTCAAGTTACTTTAACGGGGAGGGTGATTAGGTTCGCAGATCAACGGATTTGGCTCGAAAAACTGCTCGGATTTCGATATATTTTACGGATTGGCAGATTTTGAACATTAAGCGGATCACGGATTTCTTCAATATCTCAACAAGTCAAGTGTCCGTTTTGTTATAATTGGTTCTGGATGACAATATAAGTTTATAATAATCTTAAGAGTCAAGTTAGAGCTGAGTGTTGGTTTTTGTGTTTAATGAATGATCGAGCTATCTTTCCAATTAAATCTTTCGCGGTCCTTTATTGACTCGAGTACTTTGTGAGACGAGTGGATCTGAATGTCACTGAGAAGGGAAAATTTTAGTTGGGCTACCCACGAAAATGTAGTGACAAAGCATTTTTTATTGTTCTCGATTGTGATGTTATTCAGTTCAAAGTGGCTACTTCATAGTTTTCCTAGTGGGCTGAAAATGCCTACAGATGTGATTAGGAGATCGTTCACAAGTTGTGCCTTGAACGTTCCAGTTGACGGTTCACTCATATCACAAACTAATTACTGCTATTTCTTTTGTTGTTATTATTTAGCTGCGAATGGATGTCTTGCAAGTGGTGTGCTTGTGTTTGGTTTTCCTTTGTTTTTTTGGCGTTTGCGCCCTTATTTTTTTTCTTTATCGGATGTATAGTAAAGTAGTTGTTTTGAAGAGGCAGCTTCGGGAAGCGTTAGGGGAGAGGGACACGCTGTCTCGGCACCGGGACAGTCTGATACGGCAAAGGGATCGCGCGTATCGGCTGCGAGACTTTGCCGTATCGCGACTGAACCGTGCCGAGCAGCGGTACCGCACACTGGTGTGGGTTCTAAATGTGGAGCCTACTCCAGTAGAGAAGGAGGGTGGGGAAGATGAAGGGTTCGCTTCGTTGGAGGAATAGGCTTGCCTTACCTCTAGCGGGCATTTTATTCTAAGTGTCAGCCGTAGTGGCGGATCCAAAATGCCGTATAAAGCAAACTATAAAAAAATATATATATAAGTATATCACAATAAAGAATTAATTTCTGATAAAATTCATCCCCTCAGCTTCATGACTGACACTTAGACTAAAGGATGCCCGAATGTCCAAATTTATTTATTTCTAAACATTTTTTGACAGTTTCCTAACCAAAAACCAAAAAGAGATTAAAATCTACAAAAAATAAAAGGCGTTTGGGCACTTCATCTTCCTCTCCCTCCCTTAATCCCCCTCCCTTTCTTTTCTCCCTTTCTTTTTTTTTTCGATTATTTTGACTTAATTCTTTGCTACTTGCTCATTTTGTTTGTTTATTTATTTATTTATTTATTTATTTATATCTCTCTATTTTCTTATTTACTTACGTACGTATTTATTTATTTTCTATGTCTTTCTTTCTTTCCCTCCTTTAATTTACTTTGTTTTATAAATTCAATTATTTTTATTTGTTTGTTTCTACATTACTACACTCACTAGCTTGTTCACATCATCTATTATTCTTTATTATTTATTTCTCTTCTTCTTCTGTTTGTTTCTTCCTGTCTTCCACTTCAAAACACTACTTTGCCTCTCCTTCAAAGAAACATTTATCTTTTTGCCGTTTCATTTAGGTTCATGAAAAATCAAAGAGACGGTAAAATGAAAAACAAAATGGTGAAAATTTTAAAGATAAAAACATGAAAAGTAAAACGAGAAACTACAAAAGAAAAGAAAACTCTGTTGGATAACGATTTTAGCCATAGATTGTCTTTTAACTAAAACTGTATGGATAAGCAAAACGAGAACGAAACAAAGCACTTCCACTGCAGTACCATATGCAGACTTGACCTGAGAGGACACCCTACAAACAGACAAAGGGACAAAATATGCAGAAAGGTCGCCCTGAAGGACTCTGTCAATACAGTATAGAGGTACCATTGAATTGTGGACCAAGAAGCATCTATAAGGAATGGAGTGACAAGGTGATGAGAAAAGAAAGAGAAAGGAAAGAAAGCGAAGAAAGAGAACACTGAAAGAAAAGAAAAGAGATGGAGAGAAAAGAAAACTCTGATAAAACTATTTCAGCCATAAAAATTGAATTTTGAACCAACAAGCATATGTGAGGATTGGAGTTGGCGAAGGGAAGAACCATGGCGTATCTTACTTCTTCGCGACCGTATTTACTGGAACATCATCGTCAAGCTTGCCTCTACCTCTATGAAGGGAAAAATCCCCAAAACACGAACTTTTTTCAAAAATATTTTGTACCTGCTGTAAATATTTCAAATTTTATTTGTCAAGATATTTTTAATTATTGAAAAAGTGTTTTTTCAGTTGTTTAATTTATTGTAAATATGAAAATTTTTTCCCGAGTCTAGATATTTTTTATTCATTACAGACATTTCATGTTCTTTTCCAGTTCTTTTTGTTGTCAATACTTCGTTCTTTTTGTTGTAAATATTAACTTTTTCGGTTCGGATTTTTTCAAGACCATTGTAAATACCATTTTCAATAAATTATTATTGGCGAAAAACCCAGTGTCTTGCTTTTTGGTGCGGTTGTGTCTTGTCTTAATGCTGCAAAGATGTTCTCGATCTGTTACCATGGTAACATGTTTTTTGTGTAACTTTATTTTTACCTCCTATTAGACCACACACCAGACCATGTTCACATTTGAAAGGCTTTTCACCCGTATGTAATCGTTTATGATACCTGGCAGTATTGTAATGCGCGAAACGTCGATCACAGATATCGCACTTGAATGGTTTTTCTCCCGTGTGCAAACGGGTGTGAGTTTTCAGACCTCCCGCTTGGTTGAACGACCGTTTGCAAACTGTGCACGAGTATGGCCATTCCCCTGTATGGATTCGCATGTGAATCTTAAGGGCTGACTGGCGGGAGTATATCTTTTGACAGAAATTACACCTATGAGATTTTGGTGATTTTTTCTGGTGCCTGACTGCATCTTTAAATTCCCTCGCTTCTTTTTGGTCTTGATAAGGTGCCTTCTCTTGGACACTAGGAACATGATTTATTTTTCTCGGTACTTCCTCGTAAACAGGGTTTTCCTCTTGAGGCACGTGTTTTGGCATCACTAACAGGTTAGCTGCGCGAGACATGTACTGAACATCTGGATACTGTGGGGTTGTTTCCCTGGTAACAGATGGAATAGGCGCCTGGCAGCCCATTCCTCGAGGAAGCTGTACGTTAGACACGTAATCTGACGTGTACTCCACAGGGTTAGTCTCAGGACGCATGGCTGTTTGAAGAAACGAATTGAACATCCCTGATTCGCTTGAAGGGCTCTGGCGTGGTGGACACTGCCAGTTCATCATGGGTGCAAATTCAGGCTCGAGAAAGGGGGCAAGCTGCGCGGCCACGTCGAGTGTAGATACAGGAAAGTAGGGAAAGAGATTAGGGTCTATTGCTCCAGCAGGCAATGGCGAAGAAAACCTGTCTTGTCTTCTTTGACCTACGGAGCTGAGAGTTTCGTTGTAATTTACACCATAGGTCGAAGTTGATCCATTGTGTGTTTCAAATTCAGGTAGCCCCAAAGCTTCATTGGGAGGCATTAGCAAGTCTCCGTGAGAAGCACTGTTCCAAATATCAAAGTTTGGCAAGGTGTAATGGTTAAAGTCACAGGACATAGAAGCCGACGTTGTCTCTACTTGGTATTCCATTGGAGGACTTGGAGAAGGCCGGGAGTAATCTGTGAAAATTACAGTGGGATACTGCTTTGAACAAACCTATTAAAAAAAGGTAAGAATTAAGAAACAAGCAAATAAACAAAAAGGTTTCGCTATGGACGTTATTTCCACAATACCTGGAACTATAAATGTCGTCGCGAGGCACGAATAGACTTTAATTTATTTCTGCTTTCGCTGATTTGCGCTCCGTTTTAATTTTGAAGCGGAGAGGGTGTTGGAATCTGTCGGTTACACAATTAACAGTGTAAGCGTTGCAGCGCCACCAGTTTCGACGGTCTCATATTACAAACACGATTTCGTCCAAATTACTTTAAAAATGGAGTTTCAAGAGTTTGACATGTGGAGGGATTACCTCAGTCTAATCAACGTGATTCAAGACCATTCTAATCAACCTAACCGATCTAACCCACCGGCAACTAACCAATCTAACGAACTAACGAACGAACAGCGTACCCAGGCAAGACAGTTCCAAATGATGCTGTGGGAGTTCATTCAGGGCTCCCGCCGCAAGAATTGAAAGGTTAGCGCGTTCTGTGAAAACAGTTATTACATATTGCTTACATGTTGACCACTTTTTTCGACAAACACGTAATGACATTTTAGTGATAATATTTATTAAATGGTGCAAAATAATTCAGAAACCAAACTGTGCATTTAGTTCGGCTCTTTTGGGTCTAGTTCATGCTCTTCGCCCGAGTTGTTATCCACGTGTACTTGCAGAGATCTTTTCAAGTTACTTTAACGGGGAGGGTGATTAGGTTCGCAGATCAACGGATTTGGCTCGAAAAACTGCTCGGATTTCGATATATTTTACGGATTGGCAGATTTTGAACATTAAGCGGATCACGGATTTCTTCAATATCTCAACAAGTCAAGTGTCCGTTTTGTTATAATTGGTTCTGGATGACAATATAAGTTTATAATAATCTTAAGAGTCAAGTTAGAGCTGAGTGTTGGTTTTTGTGTTTAATGAATGATCGAGCTATCTTTCCAATTAAATCTTTCGCGGTCCTTTATCGACTCGAGTACTTTGTGAGACGAGTGGATCTGAATGTCACTGAGAAGGGAAAATTTTAGTTGGGCTACCCACGAAAATGTAGTGACAAAGCATTTTTTATTGTTCTCGATTGTGATGTTATTCAGTTCAAAGTGGCTACTTCATAGTTTTCCTAGTGGGCTGAAAATGCCTACAGATGTGATTAGGAGATCGTTCACAAGTTGTGCCTTGAACGTTCCAGTTGACGGTTCACTCATATCACAAACTAATTACTGCTATTTCTTTTGTTGTTATTATTTAGCTGCGAATGGATGTCTTGCAAGTGGTGTGCTTGTGTTTGGTTTTCCTTTGTTTTTTTGGCGTTTGCGCCCTTATTTTTTTTCTTTATCGGATGTATAGTAAAGTAGTTGTTTTGAAGAGGCAGCTTCGGGAAGCGTTAGGGGAGAGGGACACGCTGTCTCGGCACCGGGACAGTCTGATACGGCAAAGGGATCGCGCGTATCGGCTGCGAGACTTTGCCGTATCGCGACTGAACCGTGCCGAGCAGCGGTACCGCACACTGGTGTGGGTTCTAAATGTGGAGCCTACTCCAGTAGAGAAGGAGGGTGGGGAAGATGAAGGGTTCGCTTCGTTGGAGGAATAGGCTTGCCTTACCTCTAGCGGGCATTTTATTCTAAGTGTCAGCCGTAGTGGCGGATCCAAAATGCCGTATAAAGCAAACTATAAAAAAATATATATATAAGTATATCACAATAAAGAATTAATTTCTGATAAAATTCATCCCCTCAGCTTCATGACTGACACTTAGACTAAAGGATGCCCGAATGTCCAAATTTATTTATTTCTAAACATTTTTTGACAGTTTCCTAACCAAAAACCAAAAAGAGATTAAAATCTACAAAAAATAAAAGGCGTTTGGGCACTTCATCTTCCTCTCCCTCCCTTAATCCCCCTCCCTTTCTTTTCTCCCTTTCTTTTTTTTTTCGATTATTTTGACTTAATTCTTTGCTACTTGCTCATTTTGTTTGTTTATTTATTTATTTATTTATTTATTTATATCTCTCTATTTTCTTATTTACTTACGTACGTATTTATTTATTTTCTATGTCTTTCTTTCTTTCCCTCCTTTAATTTACTTTGTTTTATAAATTCAATTATTTTTATTTGTTTGTTTCTACATTACTACACTCACTAGCTTGTTCACATCATCTATTATTCTTTATTATTTATTTCTCTTCTTCTTCTGTTTGTTTCTTCCTGTCTTCCACTTCAAAACACTACTTTGCCTCTCCTTCAAAGAAACATTTATCTTTTTGCCGTTTCATTTAGGTTCATGAAAAATCAAAGAGACGGTAAAATGAAAAACAAAATGGTGAAAATTTTAAAGATAAAAACATGAAAAGTAAAACGAGAAACTACAAAAGAAAAGAAAACTCTGTTGGATAACGATTTTAGCCATAGATTGTCTTTTAACTAAAACTGTATGGATAAGCAAAACGAGAACGAAACAAAGCACTTCCACTGCAGTACCATATGCAGACTTGACCTGAGAGGACACCCTACAAACAGACAAAGGGACAAAATATGCAGAAAGGTCGCCCTGAAGGACTCTGTCAATACAGTATAGAGGTACCATTGAATTGTGGACCAAGAAGCATCTATAAGGAATGGAGTGACAAGGTGATGAGAAAAGAAAGAGAAAGGAAAGAAAGCGAAGAAAGAGAACACTGAAAGAAAAGAAAAGAGATGGAGAGAAAAGAAAACTCTGATAAAACTATTTCAGCCATAAAAATTGAATTTTGAACCAACAAGCATATGTGAGGATTGGAGTTGGCGAAGGGAAGAACCATGGCGTATCTTACTTCTTCGCGACCGTATTTACTGGAACATCATCGTCAAGCTTGCCTCTACCTCTATGAAGGGAAAAATCCCCAAAACACGAACTTTTTTCAAAAATATTTTGTACCTGCTGTAAATATTTCAAATTTTATTTGTCAAGATATTTTT
Organism: Pavona decussata; assembly: GCF_977016875.1. Lineage (NCBI taxonomy): Eukaryota > Metazoa > Cnidaria > Anthozoa > Scleractinia > Agariciidae > Pavona > Pavona decussata. Next base: position 2,200,837 of record NW_028145471.1, read on the forward strand.
AATTATTGAAAAAGTGTTTTTTCAGTTGTTTAATTTATTGTAAATATGAAAATTTTTTCCCGAGTCTAGATATTTTTTATTCATTACAGACATTTCATGTTCTTTTCCAGTTCTTTTTGTTGTCAATACTTCGTTCTTTTTGTTGTAAATATTAACTTTTTCGGTTCGGATTTTTTCAAGACCATTGTAAATACCATTTTCAATAAATTATTATTGGCGAAAAACCCAGTGTCTTGCTTTTTGGTGCGGTTGTGTCTTGTCTTAATGCTGCAAAGATGTTCTCGATCTGTTACCATGGTAACATGTTTTTTGTGTAACTTTATTTTTACCTCCTATTAGACCACACACCAGACCATGTTCACATTTGAAAGGCTTTTCACCCGTATGTAATCGTTTATGATACCTGGCAGTATTGTAATGCGCGAAACGTCGATCACAGATATCGCACTTGAATGGTTTTTCTCCCGTGTGCAAACGGGTGTGAGTTTTCAGACCTCCCGCTTGGTTGAACGACCGTTTGCAAACTGTGCACGAGTATGGCCATTCCCCTGTATGGATTCGCATGTGAATCTTAAGGGCTGACTGGCGGGAGTATATCTTTTGACAGAAATTACACCTATGAGATTTTGGTGATTTTTTCTGGTGCCTGACTGCATCTTTAAATTCCCTCGCTTCTTTTTGGTCTTGATAAGGTGCCTTCTCTTGGACACTAGGAACATGATTTATTTTTCTCGGTACTTCCTCGTAAACAGGGTTTTCCTCTTGAGGCACGTGTTTTGGCATCACTAACAGGTTAGCTGCGCGAGACATGTACTGAACATCTGGATACTGTGGGGTTGTTTCCCTGGTAACAGATGGAATAGGCGCCTGGCAGCCCATTCCTCGAGGAAGCTGTACGTTAGACACGTAATCTGACGTGTACTCCACAGGGTTAGTCTCAGGACGCATGGCTGTTTGAAGAAACGAATTGAACATCCCTGATTCGCTTGAAGGGCTCTGGCGTGGTGGACACTGCCAGTTCATCATGGGTGCAAATTCAGGCTCGAGAAAGGGGGCAAGCTGCGCGGCCACGTCGAGTGTAGATACAGGAAAGTAGGGAAAGAGATTAGGGTCTATTGCTCCAGCAGGCAATGGCGAAGAAAACCTGTCTTGTCTTCTTTGACCTACGGAGCTGAGAGTTTCGTTGTAATTTACACCATAGGTCGAAGTTGATCCATTGTGTGTTTCAAATTCAGGTAGCCCCAAAGCTTCATTGGGAGGCATTAGCAAGTCTCCGTGAGAAGCACTGTTCCAAATATCAAAGTTTGGCAAGGTGTAATGGTTAAAGTCACAGGACATAGAAGCCGACGTTGTCTCTACTTGGTATTCCATTGGAGGACTTGGAGAAGGCCGGGAGTAATCTGTGAAAATTACAGTGGGATACTGCTTTGAACAAACCTATTAAAAAAAGGTAAGAATTAAGAAACAAGCAAATAAACAAAAAGGTTTCGCTATGGACGTTATTTCCACAATACCTGGAACTATAAATGTCGTCGCGAGGCACGAATAGACTTTAATTTATTTCTGCTTTCGCTGATTTGCGCTCCGTTTTAATTTTGAAGCGGAGAGGGTGTTGGAATCTGTCGGTTACACAATTAACAGTGTAAGCGTTGCAGCGCCACCAGTTTCGACGGTCTCATATTACAAACACGATTTCGTCCAAATTACTTTAAAAATGGAGTTTCAAGAGTTTGACATGTGGAGGGATTACCTCAGTCTAATCAACGTGATTCAAGACCATTCTAATCAACCTAACCGATCTAACCCACCGGCAACTAACCAATCTAACGAACTAACGAACGAACAGCGTACCCAGGCAAGACAGTTCCAAATGATGCTGTGGGAGTTCATTCAGGGCTCCCGCCGCAAGAATTGAAAGGTTAGCGCGTTCTGTGAAAACAGTTATTACATATTGCTTACATGTTGACCACTTTTTTCGACAAACACGTAATGACATTTTAGTGATAATATTTATTAAATGGTGCAAAATAATTCAGAAACCAAACTGTGCATTTAGTTCGGCTCTTTTGGGTCTAGTTCATGCTCTTCGCCCGAGTTGTTATCCACGTGTACTTGCAGAGATCTTTTCAAGTTACTTTAACGGGGAGGGTGATTAGGTTCGCAGATCAACGGATTTGGCTCGAAAAACTGCTCGGATTTCGATATATTTTACGGATTGGCAGATTTTGAACATTAAGCGGATCACGGATTTCTTCAATATCTCAACAAGTCAAGTGTCCGTTTTGTTATAATTGGTTCTGGATGACAATATAAGTTTATAATAATCTTAAGAGTCAAGTTAGAGCTGAGTGTTGGTTTTTGTGTTTAATGAATGATCGAGCTATCTTTCCAATTAAATCTTTCGCGGTCCTTTATCGACTCGAGTACTTTGTGAGACGAGTGGATCTGAATGTCACTGAGAAGGGAAAATTTTAGTTGGGCTACCCACGAAAATGTAGTGACAAAGCATTTTTTATTGTTCTCGATTGTGATGTTATTCAGTTCAAAGTGGCTACTTCATAGTTTTCCTAGTGGGCTGAAAATGCCTACAGATGTGATTAGGAGATCGTTCACAAGTTGTGCCTTGAACGTTCCAGTTGACGGTTCACTCATATCACAAACTAATTACTGCTATTTCTTTTGTTGTTATTATTTAGCTGCGAATGGATGTCTTGCAAGTGGTGTGCTTGTGTTTGGTTTTCCTTTGTTTTTTTGGCGTTTGCGCCCTTATTTTTTTTCTTTATCGGATGTATAGTAAAGTAGTTGTTTTGAAGAGGCAGCTTCGGGAAGCGTTAGGGGAGAGGGACACGCTGTCTCGGCACCGGGACAGTCTGATACGGCAAAGGGATCGCGCGTATCGGCTGCGAGACTTTGCCGTATCGCGACTGAACCGTGCCGAGCAGCGGTATCGCACACTGGTGTGGGTTCTAAATGTGGAGCCTACTCCAGTAGAGAAGGAGGGTGGGGAAGATGAAGGGTTCGCTTCGTTGGAGGAATAGGCTTGCCTTACCTCTAGCGGGCATTTTATTCTAAGTGTCAGCCGTAGTGGCGGATCCAAAATGCCGTATAAAGCAAACTATAAAAAAATATATATATAAGTATATCAGAATAAAGAATTAATTTCTGATAAAATTCATCCCCTCAGCTTCATGACTGACACTTAGACTAAAGGATGCCCGAATGTCCAAATTTATTTATTTCTAAACATTTTTTGACAGTTTCCTAACCAAAAACCAAAAAGAGATTAAAATCTACAAAAAATAAAAGGCGTTTGGGCACTTCATCTTCCTCTCCCTCCCTTAATCCCCCTCCCTTTCTTTTCTCCCTTCCTTTTTTTTTTCGATTATTTTGACTTAATTCTTTGCTACTTGCTCATTTTGTTTGTTTATTTATTTATTTATTTATTTATATCTCTCTATTTTCTTATTTACTTACGTACGTATTTATTTATTTTCTATGTCTTTCTTTCTTTCCCTCCTTTAATTTACTTTGTTTTATAAATTCAATTATTTTTATTTGTTCGTTTCTACATTTCTACACTCACTAGCTTGTTCACATCATCTATTATTCTTTATTATTTATTTCTCTTCTTCTTCTGTTTGTTTCTTCCTGTCTTCCACTTCAAAACACTACTTTGCCTCTCCTTCAAAGAAACATTTATCTTTTTGCCGTTTCATTTAGGTTCATGAAAAATCAAAGAGACGGTAAAATGAAAAACAAAATGGTGAAAATTTTAAAGATAAAAACATGAAAAGTAAAACGAGAAACTAGAAAAGAAAAGAAAACTCTGTTGGATAACGATTTTAGCCATAGATTGTCTTTTAACTAAAACTGTATGGATAAGCAAAACGAGAACGAAACAAAGCACTTCCACTGCAGTACCATATGCAGACTTGACCTGAGAGGACACCCTACAAACAGACAAAGGGACAAAATATGCAGAAAGGTCGCCCTGAAGGACTCTGTCAATACAGTATAGAGGTACCATTGAATTGTGGACCAAGAAGCATCTATAAGGAATGGAGTGACAAGGTGATGAGAAAAGAAAGAGAAAGGAAAGAAAGCGAAGAAAGAGAACACTGAAAGAAAAGAAAAGAGATGGAGAGAAAAGAAAACTCTGATAAAACTATTTTAGCCATAAAAATTGAATTGTGAACCAACAAGCATATGTGAGGATTGGAGTTGGCGAAGGGAAGAACCATGGCGTATCTTACTTCTTCGCGACCGTATTTACTGGAACATCATCGTCAAGCTTGCCTCTACCTCTATGAAGGGAAAAATCCCCAAAACACAAACTTTTTTCAAAAATATTTTGTACCTGCTGTAAATATTTCAAATTTTATTTGTCAAGATATTTTTAATTATTGAAAAAGTGTTTTTTCAGTTGTTTAATTTATTGTAAATATGAAAATTTTTTCCCGAGTCTAGATATTTTTTATTCATTACAGACATTTCATGTAATATGTCAAAAACGAGGGCGAGTGCTTTATCACGGGTTCCAAATACTGAGAAACAGATGAAAGCACGAGGCCGCAGGCCGAGTGCTTTCATCTGTTTCGAGGTATTTGGAACCCGTGATAAAGCACGAAGCCCGAGTTTTTGACATGTCTTCTCAAATGAAACAATAAGAAATTAATCTCATTAAAATGCAAATGTTTGATCTCAGATGAAAAACATGTTTCATCTCAGATGAAAACCTGGTGGTGTTTCATCTGGTGTTTCATTGGGGTATCAAGATTCATCCACCTGACCGAAATGGAGGTCATTTATTGGCTTTTGACTGCATGAATTATTAATGAGTTTGAGAAGTTCTTTTCCAGTTCTTCTTGTTGTCAATACTTCGTTCTTTTTGTTGTAAATATTAACTTTTTCGGTTCGGATTTTTTCAAGACCATTGTAAATACCATTTTCAATAAATTATTATTGGCGAAAAACCCAGTGTCTTGCTTTTTGGTGCGGTTGTGTCTTGTCTTAATGCTGCAAAGATGTTCTCGATCTGTTACCATGGTAACATGTTTTTTGTGTAACTTTATTTTTACCTCCTATTAGACCACACACCAGACCATGTTCACATTTGAAAGGCTTTTCACCCGTATGTAATCGTTTATGATACCTGGCAGTATTGTAATGCGCGAAACGTCGATCACAGATATCGCACTTGAATGGTTTTTCTCCCGTGTGCAAACGGGTGTGAGTTTTCAGACCTCCCACTTGGTTGAACGACCGTTTGCAAACTGTGCACGAGTATGGCCGTTCCCCTGTATGGATTCGCATGTGAATCTTAAGGGCTGACTGGCGGGAGTATATCTTTTGACAGAAATTACACCTATGAGATTTTGGTGATTTTTTCTGCTGCCTGACTGCATCTTTAAATTCCCTCGCTTCTTTTTGGTCTTGATAAGGTGCCTTCTCTTGGACACTAGGAACATGATTTATTTTTCTCGGTACTTCCTCGTAAACAGGGTTTTCCTCTTGAGGCACGTGTTTTGGCATCACTAACAGGTTAGCTGCGCGAGACATGTACTGAACATCTGGATACTGTGGGGTTGTTTCCCTGGTAACAGATGGAATAGGCGCCTGGCAGCCCATTCCTCGAGGAAGCTGTACGTTAGACACGTAATCTGACGTGTACTCCACAGGGTTAGTCTCAGGACGCATGGCTGGTTGAAGAAACGAATTGAACATCCCTGATTCGCTTGAAGGGCTCTGGCGCGGTGGACACTGCCAGTTCATCATGGGTGCAAATTCAGGCTCGAGAAAGGGGGCAAACTGCGCCGCCACGTCGAGTGTAGATACAGGAAAGTAGGGAAAGAGATTAGGGTCTATTGCTCCAGCAGGCAATGGCGAAGAAAACCTGTCTTGTCTTCTTTGACCTATGGAGCTGAGAGTTTCGTTGTAATTTACACCATAGGTCGAAGTTGATCCATTGTGTTTCAAATTCAGGTAGCCCCAAAGCTTCATTGGGAGGCATTAGCAAGTCTCCGTGAGAAGCACTGTTCCAAATATCACAGTTTGGCAAGGTGTAATGGTTAAAGTCACAGGACATAGAAGCCGACGTTGTCTCTACTTGGTATTCCATTGGAGGACTTGGAGAAGGCCGGGAGTAATCTGTGAAAATTACAGTGGGATACTGCTTTGAACAAACCTATTAAGAAAAGGTAAGAATTAAGAAACAAGCAAATAAACAAAAAGGTTTCGCTATGGACGTTATTTCCACAATACCTGGAACTATAAATGTCGTCGCGAGGCACGAAAAGACTTTAATTTATTTCTGCTTTCACTGATTTGCGCTTCGTTTTAATTTTGAAGCGGAGAGGGTGTTGGAATCTGTCGGTTACACAATTAACAGTGTAAGCGTTGCAGCGCCACCAGTTTCGACGGTCTCATATTACAAACACGATTTCGTCCAAATTACTTTAAAAATGGAGTTTCAAGAGTTTGACATGTGGAGGGATTACCTCAGTCTAATCAACGTGATTCAAGACCATTCTAATCAACCTAACCGATCTAACCCACCGGCAACTAACCAATCTAACGAACTAACGAACGAACAGCGTACCCAGGCAAGACAGTTCCAAATGATGCTGTGGGAGTTCATTCAGGGCTCCCGCCGCAAGAATTGAAAGGTAAGCGCGTTCTGTGAAAACAGTTATTACATATTGCTTACATGTTGACCACTTTTTTCGACAAACACGTAATAACATTTTAGTGATAATATTTATTAAATGGTGCAAAATAATTCAGAAACCAAACGTTCGGCTCTTTTGGGTCTAGTTCATGCTCTTCGCCCGAGTTGTTATCCACGTGTACTTGCAGAGATCTTTTCAAGTTACTTTAACGGGGAGGGTGATTAGGTTCGCAGATCAACGGATTTGGCTCGAAAAACTGCTCGGATTTCGATATATTTTACGGATTGGCAGATTTTGAACATTAAGCGGATCACGGATTTCTTCAATATCTCAACAAGTCAAGTGTCCGTTTTGTTATAATTGGTTCTGGATGACAATATAAGTTTATAATAATCTTAAGAGTCAAGTTAGAGCTGAGTGTTGGTTTTTGTGTTTAATGAATGATCGAGCTATCTTTCCAATTAAATCTTTCGCGGTCCTTTATCGACTCGAGTACTTTGTGAGACGAGTGGATCTGAATGTCACTGAGAAGGGAAAATTTTAGTTGGGCTACCCACGAAAATGTAGTGACAAAGCATTTTTTATTGTTCTCGATTGTGATGTTATTCAGTTCAAAGTGGCTACTTCATAGTTTTCCTAGTGGGCTGAAAATGCCTACAGATGTGATTAGGAGATCGTTCACAAGTTGTGCCTTGAACGTTCCAGTTGACGGTTCACTCATATCACAAACTAATTACTGCTATTTCTTTTGTTGTTATTATTTAGCTGCGAATGGATGTCTTGCAAGTGGTGTGCTTGTGTTTGGTTTTCCTTTGTTTTTTTGGCGTTTGCGCCCTTATTTTTTTTCTTTATCGGATGTATAGTAAAGTAGTTGTTTTGAAGAGGCAGCTTCGGGAAGCGTTAGGGGAGAGGGACACGCTGTCTCGGCACCGGGACAGTCTGATACGGCAAAGGGATCGCGCGTATCGGCTGCGAGACTTTGCCGTATCGCGACTGAACCGTGCCGAGCAGCGGTACCGCACACTGGTGTGGGTTCTAAATGTGGAGCCTACTCCAGTAGAGAAGGAGGGTGGGGAAGATGAAGGGTTCGCTTCGTTGGAGGAATAGGCTTGCCTTACCTCTAGCGGGCATTTTATTCTAAGTGTCAGCCGTAGTGGCGGATCCAAAATGCCGTATAAAGCAAACTATAAAAAAATATATATATAAGTATATCACAATAAAGAATTAATTTCTGATAAAATTCATCCCCTCAGCTTCATGACTGACACTTAGACTAAAGGATGCCCGAATGTCCAAATTTATTTATTTCTAAACATTTTTTGACAGTTTCCTAACCAAAAACCAAAAAGAGATTAAAATCTACAAAAAATAAAAGGCGTTTGGGCACTTCATCTTCCTCTCCCTCCCTTAATCCCCCTCCCTTTCTTTTCTCCCTTTCTTTTTTTTTTCGATTATTTTGACTTAATTCTTTGCTACTTGCTCATTTTGTTTGTTTATTTATTTATTTATTTATTTATTTATATCTCTCTATTTTCTTATTTACTTACGTACGTATTTATTTATTTTCTATGTCTTTCTTTCTTTCCCTCCTTTAATTTACTTTGTTTTATAAATTCAATTATTTTTATTTGTTTGTTTCTACATTACTACACTCACTAGCTTGTTCACATCATCTATTATTCTTTATTATTTATTTCTCTTCTTCTTCTGTTTGTTTCTTCCTGTCTTCCACTTCAAAACACTACTTTGCCTCTCCTTCAAAGAAACATTTATCTTTTTGCCGTTTCATTTAGGTTCATGAAAAATCAAAGAGACGGTAAAATGAAAAACAAAATGGTGAAAATTTTAAAGATAAAAACATGAAAAGTAAAACGAGAAACTACAAAAGAAAAGAAAACTCTGTTGGATAACGATTTTAGCCATAGATTGTCTTTTAACTAAAACTGTATGGATAAGCAAAACGAGAACGAAACAAAGCACTTCCACTGCAGTACCATATGCAGACTTGACCTGAGAGGACACCCTACAAACAGACAAAGGGACAAAATATGCAGAAAGGTCGCCCTGAAGGACTCTGTCAATACAGTATAGAGGTACCATTGAATTGTGGACCAAGAAGCATCTATAAGGAATGGAGTGACAAGGTGATGAGAAAAGAAAGAGAAAGGAAAGAAAGCGAAGAAAGAGAACACTGAAAGAAAAGAAAAGAGATGGAGAGAAAAGAAAACTCTGATAAAACTATTTTAGCCATAAAAATTGAATTGTGAACCAACAAGCATATGTGAGGATTGGAGTTGGCGAAGGGAAGAACCATGGCGTATCTTACTTCTTCGCGACCGTATTTACTGGAACATCATCGTCAAGCTTGCCTCTACCTCTATGAAGGGAAAAATCCCCAAAACACAAACTTTTTTCAAAAATATTTTGTACCTGCTGTAAATATTTCAAATTTTATTTGTCAAGATATTTTTAATTATTGAAAAAGTGTTTTTTCAGTTGTTTAATTTATTGTAAATATGAAAATTTTTTCCCGAGTCTAGATATTTTTTATTCATTACAGACATTTCATGTTCTTTTCCAGTTCTTTTTGTTGTCAATACTTCGTTCTTTTTGTTGTAAATATTAACTTTTTCGGTTCGGATTTTTTCAAGACCATTGTAAATACCATTTTCAATAAATTATTATTGGCGAAAAACCCAGTGTCTTGCTTTTTGGTGCGGTTGTGTCTTGTCTTAATGCTGCAAAGATGTTCTCGATCTGTTACCATGGTAACATGTTTTTTGTGTAACTTTATTTTTACCTCCTATTAGACCACACACCAGACCATGTTCACATTTGAAAGGCTTTTCACCCGTATGTAATCGTTTATGATACCTGGCAGTATTGTAATGCGCGAAACGTCGATCACAGATATCGCACTTGAATGGTTTTTCTCCCGTGTGCAAACGGGTGTGAGTTTTCAGACCTCCCACTTGGTTGAACGACCGTTTGCAAACTGTGCACGAGTATGGCCGTTCCCCTGTATGGATTCGCATGTGAATCTTAAGGGCTGACTGGCGGGAGTATATCTTTTGACAGAAATTACACCTATGAGATTTTGGTGATTTTTTCTGCTGCCTGACTGCATCTTTAAATTCCCTCGCTTCTTTTTGGTCTTGATAAGGTGCCTTCTCTTGGACACTAGGAACATGATTTATTTTTCTCGGTACTTCCTCGTAAACAGGGTTTTCCTCTTGAGGCACGTGTTTTGGCATCACTAACAGGTTAGCTGCGCGAGACATGTACTGAACATCTGGATACTGTGGGGTTGTTTCCCTGGTAACAGATGGAATAGGCGCCTGGCAGCCCATTCCTCGAGGAAGCTGTACGTTAGACACGTAATCTGACGTGTACTCCACAGGGTTAGTCTCAGGACGCATGGCTGGTTGAAGAAACGAATTGAACATCCCTGATTCGCTTGAAGGGCTCTGGCGCGGTGGACACTGCCAGTTCATCATGGGTGCAAATTCAGGCTCGAGAAAGGGGGCAAACTGCGCCGCCACGTCGAGTGTAGATACAGGAAAGTAGGGAAAGAGATTAGGGTCTATTGCTCCAGCAGGCAATGGCGAAGAAAACCTGTCTTGTCTTCTTTGACCTACGGAGCTGAGAGTTTCGTTGTAATTTACACCATAGGTCGAAGTTGATCCATTGTGTGTTTCAAATTCAGGTAGCCCCAAAGCTTCATTGGGAGGCATTAGCAAGTCTCCGTGAGAAGCACTGTTCCAAATATCACAGTTTGGCAAGGTGTAATGGTTAAAGTCACAGGACATAGAAGCCGACGTTGTCTCTACTTGGTATTCCATTGGAGGACTTGGAGAAGGCCGGGAGTAATCTGTGAAAATTACAGTGGGATACTGCTTTGAACAAACCTATTAAAAAAAGGTAAGAATTAAGAAACAAGCAAATAAACAAAAAGGTTTCGCTATGGACGTTATTTCCACAATACCTGGAACTATAAATGTCGTCGCGAGGCACGAATAGACTTTAATTTATTTCTGCTTTCGCTGATTTGCGCTCCGTTTTAATTTTGAAGCGGAGAGGGTGTTGGAATCTGTCGCTTACACAATTAACAGTGTAAGCGTTGCAGCGCCACCAGTTTCGACGGTCTCATATTACAAACACGATTTCGTCCAAATTACTTTAAAAATGGAGTTTCAAGAGTTTGACATGTGGAGGGATTACCTCAGTCTAATCAACGTGATTCAAGACCATTCTAATCAACCTAACCGATCTAACCCACCGGCAACTAACCAATCTAACGAACTAACGAACGAACAGCGTACCCAGGCAAGACAGTTCCAAATGATGCTGTGGGAGTTCATTCAGGGCTCCCGCCGCAAGAATTGAAAGGTTAGCGCGTTCTGTGAAAACAGTTATTACATATTGCTTACATGTTGACCACTTTTTTCGACAAACACGTAATGACATTTTAGTGATAATATTTATTAAATGGTGCAAAATAATTCAGAAACCAAACTGTGCATTTAGTTCGGCTCTTTTGGGTCTAGTTCATGCTCTTCGCCCGAGTTGTTATCCACGTGTACTTGCAGAGATCTTTTCAAGTTACTTTAACGGGGAGGGTGATTAGGTTCGCAGATCAACGGATTTGGCTCGAAAAACTGCTCGGATTTCGATATATTTTACGGATTGGCAGATTTTGAACATTAAGCGGATCACGGATTTCTTCAATATCTCAACAAGTCAAGTGTCCGTTTTGTTATAATTGGTTCTGGATGACAATATAAGTTTATAATAATCTTAAGAGTCAAGTTAGAGCTGAGTGTTGGTTTTTGTGTTTAATGAATGATCGAGCTATCTTTCCAATTAAATCTTTCGCGGTCCTTTATCGACTCGAGTACTTTGTGAGACGAGTGGATCTGAATGTCACTGAGAAGGGAAAATTTTAGTTGGGCTACCCACGAAAATGTAGTGACAAAGCATTTTTTATTGTTCTCGATTGTGATGTTATTCAGTTCAAAGTGGCTACTTCATAGTTTTCCTAGTGGGCTGAAAATGCCTACAGATGTGATTAGGAGATCGTTCACAAGTTGTGCCTTGAACGTTCCAGTTGACGGTTCACTCATATCACAAACTAATTACTGCTATTTCTTTTGTTGTTATTATTTAGCTGCGAATGGATGTCTTGCAAGTGGTGTGCTTGTGTTTGGTTTTCCTTTGTTTTTTTGGCGTTTGCGCCCTTATTTTTTTTCTTTATCGGATGTATAGTAAAGTAGTTGTTTTGAAGAGGCAGCTTCGGGAAGCGTTAGGGGAGAGGGACACGCTGTCTCGGCACCGGGACAGTCTGATACGGCAAAGGGATCGCGCGTATCGGCTGCGAGACTTTGCCGTATCGCGACTGAACCGTGCCGAGCAGCGGTATCGCACACTGGTGTGGGTTCTAAATGTGGAGCCTACTCCAGTAGAGAAGGAGGGTGGGGAAGATGAAGGGTTCGCTTCGTTGGAGGAATAGGCTTGCCTTACCTCTAGCGGGCATTTTATTCTAAGTGTCAGCCGTAGTGGCGGATCCAAAATGCCGTATAAAGCAAATTATAAAAAAATATATATATAAGTATATCAGAATAAAGAATTAATTTCTGATAAAATTCATCCCCTCAGCTTCATGACTGACACTTAGACTAAAGGATGCCCGAATGTCCAAATTTATTTATTTCTAAACATTTTTTGACAGTTTCCTAACCAAAAACCAAAAAGAGATTAAAATCTACAAAAAATAAAAGGCGTTTGGGCACTTCATCTTCCTCTCCCTCCCTTAATCCCCCTCCCTTTCTTTTCTCCCTTCCTTTTTTTTTTTCGATTATTTTGACTTAATTCTTTGCTACTTGCTCATTTTGTTTGTTTATTTATTTATTTATATCTCTCTATTTTCTTATTTACTTACGTACATATTTATTTATTTATTTTCTATGTCTTTCTTTCTTTCCCTCCTTTAATTTACTTTGTTTTATAAATTCAATTATTTTTATTTGTTCGTTTCTACATTACTACACTCACTAGCTTGTTCACATCATCTATTATTCTTTATTATTTATTTCTCTTCTTCTTCTGTTTGTTTCTTCCTGTCTTCCACTTCAAAACACTACTTTGCCTCTCCTTCAAAGAAACATTTATCTTTTTGCCGTTTCATTTAGGTTCATGAAAAATCAAAGAGACGGTAAAATGAAAAACAAAATGGTGAAAATTTTAAAGATAAAAACATGAAAAGTAAAACGAGAAACTAGAAAAGAAAAGAAAACTCTGTTGGATAACGATTTTAGCCATAGATTGTCTTTTAACTAAAACTGTATGGATAAGCAAAACGAGAACGAAACAAAGCACTTCCACTGCAGTACCATATGCAGACTTGACCTGAGAGGACACCCTACAAACAGACAAAGGGACAAAATATGCAGAAAGGTCGCCCTGAAGGACTCTGTCAATACAGTATAGAGGTACCATTGAATTGTGGACCAAGAAGCATCTATAAGGAATGGAGTGACAAGGTGATGAGAAAAGAAAGAGAAAGGAAAGAAAGCGAAGAAAGAGAACACTGAAAGAAAAGAAAAGAGATGGAGAGAAAAGAAAACTCTGATAAAACTATTTCAGCCATAAAAATTGAATTTTGAACCAACAAGCATATGTGAGGATTGGAGTTGGCGAAGGGAAGAACCATGGCGTATCTTACTTCTTCGCGACCGTATTTACTGGAACATCATCGTCAAGCTTGCCTCTACCTCTATGAAGGGAAAAATCCCCAAAACACGAACTTTTTTCAAAAATATTTTGTACCTGCTGTAAATATTTCAAATTTTATTTGTCAAGATATTTTTAATTATTGAAAAAGTGTTTTTTCAGTTGTTTAATTTATTGTAAATATGAAAATTTTTTCCCGAGTCTAGATATTTTTTATTCATTACAGACATTTCATGTTCTTTTCCAGTTCTTTTTGTTGTCAATACTTCGTTCTTTTTGTTGTAAATATTAACTTTTTCGGTTCGGATTTTTTCAAGACCATTGTAAATACCATTTTCAATAAATTATTATTGGCGAAAAACCCAGTGTCTTGCTTTTTGGTGCGGTTGTGTCTTGTCTTAATGCTGCAAAGATGTTCTCGATCTGTTACCATGGTAACATGTTTTTTGTGTAACTTTATTTTTACCTCCTATTAGACCACACACCAGACCATGTTCACATTTGAAAGGCTTTTCACCCGTATGTAATCGTTTATGATACCTGGCAGTATTGTAATGCGCGAAACGTCGATCACAGATATCGCACTTGAATGGTTTTTCTCCCGTGTGCAAACGGGTGTGAGTTTTCAGACCTCCCGCTTGGTTGAACGACCGTTTGCAAACTGTGCACGAGTATGGCCATTCCCCTGTATGGATTCGCATGTGAATCTTAAGGGCTGACTGGCGGGAGTATATCTTTTGACAGAAATTACACCTACGAGATTTTGGTGATTTTTTCTGGTGCCTGACTGCATCTTTAAATTCCCTCGCTTCTTTTTGGTCTTGATAAGGTGCCTTCTCTTGGACACTAGGAACATGATTTATTTTTCTCGGTACTTCCTCGTAAACAGGGTTTTCCTCTTGAGGCACGTGTTTTGGCATCACTAACAGGTTAGCTGCGCGAGACATGTACTGAACATCTGGATACTGTGGGGTTGTTTCCCTGGTAACAGATGGAATAGGCGCCTGGCAGCCCATTCCTCGAGGAAGCTGTACGTTAGACACGTAATCTGACGTGTACTCCACAGGGTTAGTCTCAGGACGCATGGCTGTTTGAAGAAACGAATTGAACATCCCTGATTCGCTTGAAGGGCTCTGGCGCGGTGGACACTGCCAGTTCATCATGGGTGCAAATTCAGGCTCGAGAAAGGGGGCAAACTGCGCGGCCACGTCGAGTGTAGATACAGGAAAGTAGGGAAAGAGATTAGGGTCTATTGCTCCAGCAGGCAATGGCGAAGAAAACCTGTCTTGTCTTCTTTGACCTACGGAGCTGAGAGTTTCGTTGTAATTTACACCATAGGTCGAAGTTGATCCATTGTGTGTTTCAAATTCAGGTAGCCCCAAAGCTTCATTGGGAGGCATTAGCAAGTCTCCGTGAGAAGCACTGTTCCAAATATCAAAGTTTGGCAAGGTGTAATGGTTAAAGTCACAGGACATAGAAGCCGACGTTGTCTCTACTTGGTATTCCATTGGAGGACTTGGAGAAGGCCGGGAGTAATCTGTGAAAATTACAGTGGGATACTGCTTTGAACAAACCTATTAAAAAAAGGTAAGAATTAAGAAACAAGCAAATAAACAAAAAGGTTTCGCTATGGACGTTATTTCCACAATACCTGGAACTATAAATGTCGTCGCGAGGCACGAATAGACTTTAATTTATTTCTGCTTTCGCTGATTTGCGCTCCGTTTTAATTTTGAAGCGGAGAGGGTGTTGGAATCTGTCGGTTACACAATTAACAGTGTAAGCGTTGCAGCGCCACCAGTTTCGACGGTCTCATATTACAAACACGATTTCGTCCAAATTACTTTAAAAATGGAGTTTCAAGAGTTTGACATGTGGAGGGATTACCTCAGTCTAATCAACGTGATTCAAGACCATTCTAATCAACCTAACCGATCTAACCCACCGGCAACTAACCAATCTAACGAACTAACGAACGAACAGCGTACCCAGGCAAGACAGTTCCAAATGATGCTGTGGGAGTTCATTCAGGGCTCCCGCCGCAAGAATTGAAAGGTTAGCGCGTTCTGTGAAAACAGTTATTACATATTGCTTACATGTTGACCACTTTTTTCGACAAACACGTAATGACATTTTAGTGATAATATTTATTAAATGGTGCAAAATAATTCAGAAACCAAACTGTGCATTTAGTTCGGCTCTTTTGGGTCTAGTTCATGCTCTTCGCCCGAGTTGTTATCCACGTGTACTTGCAGAGATCTTTTCAAGTTACTTTAACGGGGAGGGTGATTAGGTTCGCAGATCAACGGATTTGGCTCAAAAAACTGCTCGGATTTCGATATATTTTACGGATTGGCAGATTTTGAACATTAAGCGGATCACGGATTTCTTCAATATCTCAACAAGTCAAGTGTCCGTTTTGTTATAATTGGTTCTGGATGACAATATAAGTTTATAATAATCTTAAGAGTCAAGTTAGAGCTGAGTGTTGGTTTTTGTGTTTAATGAATGATCGAGCTATCTTTCCAATTAAATCTTTCGCGGTCCTTTATCGACTCGAGTACTTTGTGAGACGAGTGGATCTGAATGTCACTGAGAAGGGAAAATTTTAGTTGGGCTACCCACGAAAATGTAGTGACAAAGCATTTTTTATTGTTCTCGATTGTGATGTTATTCAGTTCAAAGTGGCTACTTCATAGTTTTCCTAGTGGGCTGAAAATGCCTACAGATGTGATTAGGAGATCGTTCACAAGTTGTGCCTTGAACGTTCCAGTTGACGGTTCACTCATATCACAAACTAATTACTGCTATTTCTTTTGTTGTTATTATTTAGCTGCGAATGGATGTCTTGCAAGTGGTGTGCTTGTGTTTGGTTTTCCTTTGTTTTTTTGGCGTTTGCGCCCTTATTTTTTTTCTTTATCGGATGTATAGTAAAGTAGTTGTTTTGAAGAGGCAGCTTCGGGAAGCGTTAGGGGAGAGGGACACGCTGTCTCGGCACCGGGACAGTCTGATACGGCAAAGGGATCGCGCGTATCGGCTGCGAGACTTTGCCGTATCGCGACTGAACCGTGCCGAGCAGCGGTATCGCACACTGGTGTGGGTTCTAAATGTGGAGCCTACTCCAGTAGAGAAGGAGGGTGGGGAAGATGAAGGGTTCGCTTCGTTGGAGGAATAGGCTTGCCTTACCTCTAGCGGGCATTTTATTCTAAGTGTCAGCCGTAGTGGCGGATCCAAAATGCCGTATAAAGCAAATTATAAAAAAATATATATATAAGTATATCAGAATAAAGAATTAATTTCTGATAAAATTCATCCCCTCAGCTTCATGACTGACACTTAGACTAAAGGATGCCCGAATGTCCAAATTTATTTATTTCTAAACATTTTTTGACAGTTTCCTAACCAAAAACCAAAAAGAGATTAAAATCTACAAAAAATAAAAGGCGTTTGGGCACTTCATCTTCCTCTCCCTCCCTTAATCCCCCTCCCTTTCTTTTCTCCCTTCCTTTTTTTTTTTCGATTATTTTGACTTAATTCTTTGCTACTTGCTCATTTTGTTTGTTTATTTATTTATTTATATCTCTCTATTTTCTTATTTACTTACGTACGTATTTATTTATTTATTTTCTATGTCTTTCTTTCTTTCCCTCCTTTAATTTACTTTGTTTTATAAATTCAATTATTTTTATTTGTTCGTTTCTACATTACTACACTCACTAGCTTGTTCACATCATCTATTATTCTTTATTATTTATTTCTCTTCTTCTTCTGTTTGTTTCTTCCTGTCTTCCACTTCAAAACACTACTTTGCCTCTCCTTCAAAGAAACATTTATCTTTTTGCCGTTTCATTTAGGTTCATGAAAAATCAAAGAGACGGTAAAATGAAAAACAAAATGGTGAAAATTTTAAAGATAAAAACATGAAAAGTAAAACGAGAAACTAGAAAAGAAAAGAAAACTCTGTTGGATAACGATTTTAGCCATAGATTGTCTTTTAACTAAAACTGTATGGATAAGCAAAACGAGAACGAAACAAAGCACTTCCACTGCAGTACCATATGCAGACTTGACCTGAGAGGACACCCTACAAACAGACAAAGGGACAAAATATGCAGAAAGGTCGCCCTGAAGGACTCTGTCAATACAGTATAGAGGTACCATTGAATTGTGGACCAAGAAGCATCTATAAGGAATGGAGTGACAAGGTGATGAGAAAAGAAAGAGAAAGGAAAGAAAGCGAAGAAAGAGAACACTGAAAGAAAAGAAAAGAGATGGAGAGAAAAGAAAACTCTGATAAAACTATTTCAGCCATAAAAATTGAATTTTGAACCAACAAGCATATGTGAGGATTGGAGTTGGCGAAGGGAAGAACCATGGCGTATCTTACTTCTTCGCGACCGTATTTACTGGAACATCATCGTCAAGCTTGCCTCTACCTCTATGAAGGGAAAAATCCCCAAAACACGAACTTTTTTCAAAAATATTTTGTACCTACTGTAAATATTTCAAATTTTATTTGTCAAGATATTTTTAATTATTGAAAAAGTGTTTTTTCAGTTGTTTAATTTATTGTAAATATGAAAATTTTTTCCCGAGTCTAGATATTTTTTATTCATTACAGACATTTCATGTTCTTTTCCAGTTCTTTTTGTTGTCAATACTTCGTTCTTTTTGTTGTAAATATTAACTTTTTCGGTTCGGATTTTTTCAAGACCATTGTAAATACCATTTTCAATAAATTATTATTGGCGAAAAACCCAGTGTCTTGCTTTTTGGTGCGGTTGTGTCTTGTCTCAATGCTGCAAAGATGTTCTCGATCTGTTACCATGGTAACATGTTTTTTGTGTAACTTTATTTTTACCTCCTATTAGACCACACACCAGACCATGTTCACATTTGAAAGGCTTTTCACCCGTATGTAATCGTTTATGATACCTGGCAGTATTGTAATGCGCGAAACGTCGATCACAGATATCGCACTTGAATGGTTTTTCTCCCGTGTGCAAACGGGTGTGAGTTTTCAGACCTCCCGCTTGGTTGAACGACCGTTTGCAAACTGTGCACGAGTATGGCCATTCCCCTGTATGGATTCGCATGTGAATCTTAAGGGCTGACTGGCGGGAGTATATCTTTTGACAGAAATTACACCTACGAGATTTTGGTGATTTTTTCTGGTGCCTGACTGCATCTTTAAATTCCCTCGCTTCTTTTTGGTCTTGATAAGGTGCCTTCTCTTGGACACTAGGAACATGATTTATTTTTCTCGGTACTTCCTCGTAAACAGGGTTTTCCTCTTGAGGCACGTGTTTTGGCATCACTAACAGGTTAGCTGCGCGAGACATGTACTGAACATCTGGATACTGTGGGGTTGTTTCCCTGGTAACAGATGGAATAGGCGCCTGGCAGCCCATTCCTCGAGGAAGCTGTACGTTAGACACGTAATCTGACGTGTACTCCACAGGGTTAGTCTCAGGACGCATGGCTGTTTGAAGAAACGAATTGAACATCCCTGATTCGCTTGAAGGGCTCTGGCGCGGTGGACACTGCCAGTTCATCATGGGTGCAAATTCAGGCTCGAGAAAGGGGGCAAACTGCGCGGCCACGTCGAGTGTAGATACAGGAAAGTAGGGAAAGAGATTAGGGTCTATTGCTCCAGCAGGCAATGGCGAAGAAAACCTGTCTTGTCTTCTTTGACCTACGGAGCTGAGAGTTTCGTTGTAATTTACACCATAGGTCGAAGTTGATCCATTGTGTGTTTCAAATTCAGGTAGCCCCAAAGCTTCATTGGGAGGCATTAGCAAGTCTCCGTGAGAAGCACTGTTCCAAATATCAAAGTTTGGCAAGGTGTAATGGTTAAAGTCACAGGACATAGAAGCCGACGTTGTCTCTACTTGGTATTCCATTGGAGGACTTGGAGAAGGCCGGGAGTAATCTGTGAAAATTACAGTGGGATACTGCTTTGAACAAACCTATTAAAAAAAGGTAAGAATTAAGAAACAAGCAAATAAACAAAAAGGTTTCGCTATGGACGTTATTTCCACAATACCTGGAACTATAAATGTCGTCGCGAGGCACGAATAGACTTTAATTTATTTCTGCTTTCGCTGATTTGCGCTCCGTTTTAATTTTGAAGCGGAGAGGGTGTTGGAATCTGTCGGTTACACAATTAACAGTGTAAGCGTTGCAGCGCCACCAGTTTCGACGGTCTCATATTACAAACACGATTTCGTCCA
This sequence comes from Pavona decussata, assembly GCF_977016875.1. Taxonomy (NCBI): domain Eukaryota; kingdom Metazoa; phylum Cnidaria; class Anthozoa; order Scleractinia; family Agariciidae; genus Pavona; species Pavona decussata. The sequence continues at coordinate 2,220,467 of NW_028145471.1, forward strand.
AATTACTTTAAAAATGGAGTTTCAAGAGTTTGACATGTGGAGGGATTACCTCAGTCTAATCAACGTGATTCAAGACCATTCTAATCAACCTAACCGATCTAACCCACCGGCAACTAACCAATCTAACGAACTAACGAACGAACAGCGTACCCAGGCAAGACAGTTCCAAATGATGCTGTGGGAGTTCATTCAGGGCTCCCGCCGCAAGAATTGAAAGGTTAGCGCGTTCTGTGAAAACAGTTATTACATATTGCTTACATGTTGACCACTTTTTTCGACAAACACGTAATGACATTTTAGTGATAATATTTATTAAATGGTGCAAAATAATTCAGAAACCAAACTGTGCATTTAGTTCGGCTCTTTTGGGTCTAGTTCATGCTCTTCGCCCGAGTTGTTATCCACGTGTACTTGCAGAGATCTTTTCAAGTTACTTTAACGGGGAGGGTGATTAGGTTCGCAGATCAACGGATTTGGCTCAAAAAACTGCTCGGATTTCGATATATTTTACGGATTGGCAGATTTTGAACATTAAGCGGATCACGGATTTCTTCAATATCTCAACAAGTCAAGTGTCCGTTTTGTTATAATTGGTTCTGGATGACAATATAAGTTTATAATAATCTTAAGAGTCAAGTTAGAGCTGAGTGTTGGTTTTTGTGTTTAATGAATGATCGAGCTATCTTTCCAATTAAATCTTTCGCGGTCCTTTATCGACTCGAGTACTTTGTGAGACGAGTGGATCTGAATGTCACTGAGAAGGGAAAATTTTAGTTGGGCTACCCACGAAAATGTAGTGACAAAGCATTTTTTATTGTTCTCGATTGTGATGTTATTCAGTTCAAAGTGGCTACTTCATAGTTTTCCTAGTGGGCTGAAAATGCCTACAGATGTGATTAGGAGATCGTTCACAAGTTGTGCCTTGAACGTTCCAGTTGACGGTTCACTCATATCACAAACTAATTACTGCTATTTCTTTTGTTGTTATTATTTAGCTGCGAATGGATGTCTTGCAAGTGGTGTGCTTGTGTTTGGTTTTCCTTTGTTTTTTTGGCGTTTGCGCCCTTATTTTTTTTCTTTATCGGATGTATAGTAAAGTAGTTGTTTTGAAGAGGCAGCTTCGGGAAGCGTTAGGGGAGAGGGACACGCTGTCTCGGCACCGGGACAGTCTGATACGGCAAAGGGATCGCGCGTATCGGCTGCGAGACTTTGCCGTATCGCGACTGAACCGTGCCGAGCAGCGGTATCGCACACTGGTGTGGGTTCTAAATGTGGAGCCTACTCCAGTAGAGAAGGAGGGTGGGGAAGATGAAGGGTTCGCTTCGTTGGAGGAATAGGCTTGCCTTACCTCTAGCGGGCATTTTATTCTAAGTGTCAGCCGTAGTGGCGGATCCAAAATGCCGTATAAAGCAAATTATAAAAAAATATATATATAAGTATATCAGAATAAAGAATTAATTTCTGATAAAATTCATCCCCTCAGCTTCATGACTGACACTTAGACTAAAGGATGCCCGAATGTCCAAATTTATTTATTTCTAAACATTTTTTGACAGTTTCCTAACCAAAAACCAAAAAGAGATTAAAATCTACAAAAAATAAAAGGCGTTTGGGCACTTCATCTTCCTCTCCCTCCCTTAATCCCCCTCCCTTTCTTTTCTCCCTTCCTTTTTTTTTTTCGATTATTTTGACTTAATTCTTTGCTACTTGCTCATTTTGTTTGTTTATTTATTTATTTATATCTCTCTATTTTCTTATTTACTTACGTACGTATTTATTTATTTATTTTCTATGTCTTTCTTTCTTTCCCTCCTTTAATTTACTTTGTTTTATAAATTCAATTATTTTTATTTGTTCGTTTCTACATTACTACACTCACTAGCTTGTTCACATCATCTATTATTCTTTATTATTTATTTCTCTTCTTCTTCTGTTTGTTTCTTCCTGTCTTCCACTTCAAAACACTACTTTGCCTCTCCTTCAAAGAAACATTTATCTTTTTGCCGTTTCATTTAGGTTCATGAAAAATCAAAGAGACGGTAAAATGAAAAACAAAATGGTGAAAATTTTAAAGATAAAAACATGAAAAGTAAAACGAGAAACTAGAAAAGAAAAGAAAACTCTGTTGGATAACGATTTTAGCCATAGATTGTCTTTTAACTAAAACTGTATGGATAAGCAAAACGAGAACGAAACAAAGCACTTCCACTGCAGTACCATATGCAGACTTGACCTGAGAGGACACCCTACAAACAGACAAAGGGACAAAATATGCAGAAAGGTCGCCCTGAAGGACTCTGTCAATACAGTATAGAGGTACCATTGAATTGTGGACCAAGAAGCATCTATAAGGAATGGAGTGACAAGGTGATGAGAAAAGAAAGAGAAAGGAAAGAAAGCGAAGAAAGAGAACACTGAAAGAAAAGAAAAGAGATGGAGAGAAAAGAAAACTCTGATAAAACTATTTCAGCCATAAAAATTGAATTTTGAACCAACAAGCATATGTGAGGATTGGAGTTGGCGAAGGGAAGAACCATGGCGTATCTTACTTCTTCGCGACCGTATTTACTGGAACATCATCGTCAAGCTTGCCTCTACCTCTATGAAGGGAAAAATCCCCAAAACACGAACTTTTTTCAAAAATATTTTGTACCTACTGTAAATATTTCAAATTTTATTTGTCAAGATATTTTTAATTATTGAAAAAGTGTTTTTTCAGTTGTTTAATTTATTGTAAATATGAAAATTTTTTCCCGAGTCTAGATATTTTTTATTCATTACAGACATTTCATGTTCTTTTCCAGTTCTTTTTGTTGTCAATACTTCGTTCTTTTTGTTGTAAATATTAACTTTTTCGGTTCGGATTTTTTCAAGACCATTGTAAATACCATTTTCAATAAATTATTATTGGCGAAAAACCCAGTGTCTTGCTTTTTGGTGCGGTTGTGTCTTGTCTTAATGCTGCAAAGATGTTCTCGATCTGTTACCATGGTAACATGTTTTTTGTGTAACTTTATTTTTACCTCCTATTAGACCACACACCAGACCATGTTCACATTTGAAAGGCTTTTCACCCGTATGTAATCGTTTATGATACCTGGCAGTATTGTAATGCGCGAAACGTCGATCACAGATATCGCACTTGAATGGTTTTTCTCCCGTGTGCAAACGGGTGTGAGTTTTCAGACCTCCCGCTTGGTTGAACGACCGTTTGCAAACTGTGCACGAGTATGGCCATTCCCCTGTATGGATTCGCATGTGAATCTTAAGGGCTGACTGGCGGGAGTATATCTTTTGACAGAAATTACACCTACGAGATTTTGGTGATTTTTTCTGGTGCCTGACTGCATCTTTAAATTCCCTCGCTTCTTTTTGGTCTTGATAAGGTGCCTTCTCTTGGACACTAGGAACATGATTTATTTTTCTCGGTACTTCCTCGTAAACAGGGTTTTCCTCTTGAGGCACGTGTTTTGGCATCACTAACAGGTTAGCTGCGCGAGACATGTACTGAACATCTGGATACTGTGGGGTTGTTTCCCTGGTAACAGATGGAATAGGCGCCTGGCAGCCCATTCCTCGAGGAAGCTGTACGTTAGACACGTAATCTGACGTGTACTCCACAGGGTTAGTCTCAGGACGCATGGCTGTTTGAAGAAACGAATTGAACATCCCTGATTCGCTTGAAGGGCTCTGGCGCGGTGGACACTGCCAGTTCATCATGGGTGCAAATTCAGGCTCGAGAAAGGGGGCAAACTGCGCGGCCACGTCGAGTGTAGATACAGGAAAGTAGGGAAAGAGATTAGGGTCTATTGCTCCAGCAGGCAATGGCGAAGAAAACCTGTCTTGTCTTCTTTGACCTACGGAGCTGAGAGTTTCGTTGTAATTTACACCATAGGTCGAAGTTGATCCATTGTGTGTTTCAAATTCAGGTAGCCCCAAAGCTTCATTGGGAGGCATTAGCAAGTCTCCGTGAGAAGCACTGTTCCAAATATCAAAGTTTGGCAAGGTGTAATGGTTAAAGTCACAGGACATAGAAGCCGACGTTGTCTCTACTTGGTATTCCATTGGAGGACTTGGAGAAGGCCGGGAGTAATCTGTGAAAATTACAGTGGGATACTGCTTTGAACAAACCTATTAAAAAAAGGTAAGAATTAAGAAACAAGCAAATAAACAAAAAGGTTTCGCTATGGACGTTATTTCCACAATACCTGGAACTATAAATGTCGTCGCGAGGCACGAATAGACTTTAATTTATTTCTGCTTTCGCTGATTTGCGCTCCGTTTTAATTTTGAAGCGGAGAGGGTGTTGGAATCTGTCGGTTACACAATTAACAGTGTAAGCGTTGCAGCGCCACCAGTTTCGACGGTCTCATATTACAAACACGATTTCGTCCAAATTACTTTAAAAATGGAGTTTCAAGAGTTTGACATGTGGAGGGATTACCTCAGTCTAATCAACGTGATTCAAGACCATTCTAATCAACCTAACCGATCTAACCCACCGGCAACTAACCAATCTAACGAACTAACGAACGAACAGCGTACCCAGGCAAGACAGTTCCAAATGATGCTGTGGGAGTTCATTCAGGGCTCCCGCCGCAAGAATTGAAAGGTTAGCGCGTTCTGTGAAAACAGTTATTACATATTGCTTACATGTTGACCACTTTTTTCGACAAACACGTAATGACATTTTAGTGATAATATTTATTAAATGGTGCAAAATAATTCAGAAACCAAACTGTGCATTTAGTTCGGCTCTTTTGGGTCTAGTTCATGCTCTTCGCCCGAGTTGTTATCCACGTGTACTTGCAGAGATCTTTTCAAGTTACTTTAACGGGGAGGGTGATTAGGTTCGCAGATCAACGGATTTGGCTCAAAAAACTGCTCGGATTTCGATATATTTTACGGATTGGCAGATTTTGAACATTAAGCGGATCACGGATTTCTTCAATATCTCAACAAGTCAAGTGTCCGTTTTGTTATAATTGGTTCTGGATGACAATATAAGTTTATAATAATCTTAAGAGTCAAGTTAGAGCTGAGTGTTGGTTTTTGTGTTTAATGAATGATCGAGCTATCTTTCCAATTAAATCTTTCGCGGTCCTTTATCGACTCGAGTACTTTGTGAGACGAGTGGATCTGAATGTCACTGAGAAGGGAAAATTTTAGTTGGGCTACCCACGAAAATGTAGTGACAAAGCATTTTTTATTGTTCTCGATTGTGATGTTATTCAGTTCAAAGTGGCTACTTCATAGTTTTCCTAGTGGGCTGAAAATGCCTACAGATGTGATTAGGAGATCGTTCACAAGTTGTGCCTTGAACGTTCCAGTTGACGGTTCACTCATATCACAAACTAATTACTGCTATTTCTTTTGTTGTTATTATTTAGCTGCGAATGGATGTCTTGCAAGTGGTGTGCTTGTGTTTGGTTTTCCTTTGTTTTTTTGGCGTTTGCGCCCTTATTTTTTTTCTTTATCGGATGTATAGTAAAGTAGTTGTTTTGAAGAGGCAGCTTCGGGAAGCGTTAGGGGAGAGGGACACGCTGTCTCGGCACCGGGACAGTCTGATACGGCAAAGGGATCGCGCGTATCGGCTGCGAGACTTTGCCGTATCGCGACTGAACCGTGCCGAGCAGCGGTATCGCACACTGGTGTGGGTTCTAAATGTGGAGCCTACTCCAGTAGAGAAGGAGGGTGGGGAAGATGAAGGGTTCGCTTCGTTGGAGGAATAGGCTTGCCTTACCTCTAGCGGGCATTTTATTCTAAGTGTCAGCCGTAGTGGCGGATCCAAAATGCCGTATAAAGCAAATTATAAAAAAATATATATATAAGTATATCAGAATAAAGAATTAATTTCTGATAAAATTCATCCCCTCAGCTTCATGACTGACACTTAGACTAAAGGATGCCCGAATGTCCAAATTTATTTATTTCTAAACATTTTTTGACAGTTTCCTAACCAAAAACCAAAAAGAGATTAAAATCTACAAAAAATAAAAGGCGTTTGGGCACTTCATCTTCCTCTCCCTCCCTTAATCCCCCTCCCTTTCTTTTCTCCCTTCCTTTTTTTTTTTCGATTATTTTGACTTAATTCTTTGCTACTTGCTCATTTTGTTTGTTTATTTATTTATTTATATCTCTCTATTTTCTTATTTACTTACGTACGTATTTATTTATTTATTTTCTATGTCTTTCTTTCTTTCCCTCCTTTAATTTACTTTGTTTTATAAATTCAATTATTTTTATTTGTTCGTTTCTACATTACTACACTCACTAGCTTGTTCACATCATCTATTATTCTTTATTATTTATTTCTCTTCTTCTTCTGTTTGTTTCTTCCTGTCTTCCACTTCAAAACACTACTTTGCCTCTCCTTCAAAGAAACATTTATCTTTTTGCCGTTTCATTTAGGTTCATGAAAAATCAAAGAGACGGTAAAATGAAAAACAAAATGGTGAAAATTTTAAAGATAAAAACATGAAAAGTAAAACGAGAAACTAGAAAAGAAAAGAAAACTCTGTTGGATAACGATTTTAGCCATAGATTGTCTTTTAACTAAAACTGTATGGATAAGCAAAACGAGAACGAAACAAAGCACTTCCACTGCAGTACCATATGCAGACTTGACCTGAGAGGACACCCTACAAACAGACAAAGGGACAAAATATGCAGAAAGGTCGCCCTGAAGGACTCTGTCAATACAGTATAGAGGTACCATTGAATTGTGGACCAAGAAGCATCTATAAGGAATGGAGTGACAAGGTGATGAGAAAAGAAAGAGAAAGGAAAGAAAGCGAAGAAAGAGAACACTGAAAGAAAAGAAAAGAGATGGAGAGAAAAGAAAACTCTGATAAAACTATTTCAGCCATAAAAATTGAATTTTGAACCAACAAGCATATGTGAGGATTGGAGTTGGCGAAGGGAAGAACCATGGCGTATCTTACTTCTTCGCGACCGTATTTACTGGAACATCATCGTCAAGCTTGCCTCTACCTCTATGAAGGGAAAAATCCCCAAAACACGAACTTTTTTCAAAAATATTTTGTACCTGCTGTAAATATTTCAAATCTTATTTGTCAAGATATTTTTAATTATTGAAAAAGTGTTTTTTCAGTTGTTTAATTTATTGTAAATATGAAAATTTTTTCCCGAGTCTAGATATTTTTTATTCATTACAGACATTTCATGTTCTTTTCCAGTTCTTTTTGTTGTCAATACTTCGTTCTTTTTGTTGTAAATATTAACTTTTTCGGTTCGGATTTTTTCAAGACCATTGTAAATACCATTTTCAATAAATTATTATTGGCGAAAAACCCAGTGTCTTGCTTTTTGGTGCGGTTGTGTCTTGTCTTAATGCTGCAAAGATGTTCTCGATCTGTTACCATGGTAACATGTTTTTTGTGTAACTTTATTTTTACCTCCTATTAGACCACACACCAGACCATGTTCACATTTGAAAGGCTTTTCACCCGTATGTAATCGTTTATGATACCTGGCAGTATTGTAATGCGCGAAACGTCGATCACAGATATCGCACTTGAATGGTTTTTCTCCCGTGTGCAAACGGGTGTGAGTTTTCAGACCTCCCGCTTGGTTGAACGACCGTTTGCAAACTGTGCACGAGTATGGCCATTCCCCTGTATGGATTCGCATGTGAATCTTAAGGGCTGACTGGCGGGAGTATATCTTTTGACAGAAATTACACCTACGAGATTTTGGTGATTTTTTCTGGTGCCTGACTGCATCTTTAAATTCCCTCGCTTCTTTTTGGTCTTGATAAGGTGCCTTCTCTTGGACACTAGGAACATGATTTATTTTTCTCGGTACTTCCTCGTAAACAGGGTTTTCCTCTTGAGGCACGTGTTTTGGCATCACTAACAGGTTAGCTGCGCGAGACATGTACTGAACATCTGGATACTGTGGGGTTGTTTCCCTGGTAACAGATGGAATAGGCGCCTGGCAGCCCATTCCTCGAGGAAGCTGTACGTTAGACACGTAATCTGACGTGTACTCCACAGGGTTAGTCTCAGGACGCATGGCTGTTTGAAGAAACGAATTGAACATCCCTGATTCGCTTGAAGGGCTCTGGCGCGGTGGACACTGCCAGTTCATCATGGGTGCAAATTCAGGCTCGAGAAAGGGGGCAAACTGCGCGGCCACGTCGAGTGTAGATACAGGAAAGTAGGGAAAGAGATTAGGGTCTATTGCTCCAGCAGGCAATGGCGAAGAAAACCTGTCTTGTCTTCTTTGACCTACGGAGCTGAGAGTTTCGTTGTAATTTACACCATAGGTCGAAGTTGATCCATTGTGTGTTTCAAATTCAGGTAGCCCCAAAGCTTCATTGGGAGGCATTAGCAAGTCTCCGTGAGAAGCACTGTTCCAAATATCAAAGTTTGGCAAGGTGTAATGGTTAAAGTCACAGGACATAGAAGCCGACGTTGTCTCTACTTGGTATTCCATTGGAGGACTTGGAGAAGGCCGGGAGTAATCTGTGAAAATTACAGTGGGATACTGCTTTGAACAAACCTATTAAAAAAAGGTAAGAATTAAGAAACAAGCAAATAAACAAAAAGGTTTCGCTATGGACGTTATTTCCACAATACCTGGAACTATAAATGTCGTCGCGAGGCACGAATAGACTTTAATTTATTTCTGCTTTCGCTGATTTGCGCTCCGTTTTAATTTTGAAGCGGAGAGGGTGTTGGAATCTGTCGGTTACACAATTAACAGTGTAAGCGTTGCAGCGCCACCAGTTTCGACGGTCTCATATTACAAACACGATTTCGTCCAAATTACTTTAAAAATGGAGTTTCAAGAGTTTGACATGTGGAGGGATTACCTCAGTCTAATCAACGTGATTCAAGACCATTCTAATCAACCTAACCGATCTAACCCACCGGCAACTAACCAATCTAACGAACTAACGAACGAACAGCGTACCCAGGCAAGACAGTTCCAAATGATGCTGTGGGAGTTCATTCAGGGCTCCCGCCGCAAGAATTGAAAGGTTAGCGCGTTCTGTGAAAACAGTTATTACATATTGCTTACATGTTGACCACTTTTTTCGACAAACACGTAATGACATTTTAGTGATAATATTTATTAAATGGTGCAAAATAATTCAGAAACCAAACTGTGCATTTAGTTCGGCTCTTTTGGGTCTAGTTCATGCTCTTCGCCCGAGTTGTTATCCACGTGTACTTGCAGAGATCTTTTCAAGTTACTTTAACGGGGAGGGTGATTAGGTTCGCAGATCAACGGATTTGGCTCAAAAAACTGCTCGGATTTCGATATATTTTACGGATTGGCAGATTTTGAACATTAAGCGGATCACGGATTTCTTCAATATCTCAACAAGTCAAGTGTCCGTTTTGTTATAATTGGTTCTGGATGACAATATAAGTTTATAATAATCTTAAGAGTCAAGTTAGAGCTGAGTGTTGGTTTTTGTGTTTAATGAATGATCGAGCTATCTTTCCAATTAAATCTTTCGCGGTCCTTTATCGACTCGAGTACTTTGTGAGACGAGTGGATCTGAATGTCACTGAGAAGGGAAAATTTTAGTTGGGCTACCCACGAAAATGTAGTGACAAAGCATTTTTTATTGTTCTCGATTGTGATGTTATTCAGTTCAAAGTGGCTACTTCATAGTTTTCCTAGTGGGCTGAAAATGCCTACAGATGTGATTAGGAGATCGTTCACAAGTTGTGCCTTGAACGTTCCAGTTGACGGTTCACTCATATCACAAACTAATTACTGCTATTTCTTTTGTTGTTATTATTTAGCTGCGAATGGATGTCTTGCAAGTGGTGTGCTTGTGTTTGGTTTTCCTTTGTTTTTTTGGCGTTTGCGCCCTTATTTTTTTTCTTTATCGGATGTATAGTAAAGTAGTTGTTTTGAAGAGGCAGCTTCGGGAAGCGTTAGGGGAGAGGGACACGCTGTCTCGGCACCGGGACAGTCTGATACGGCAAAGGGATCGCGCGTATCGGCTGCGAGACTTTGCCGTATCGCGACTGAACCGTGCCGAGCAGCGGTATCGCACACTGGTGTGGGTTCTAAATGTGGAGCCTACTCCAGTAGAGAAGGAGGGTGGGGAAGATGAAGGGTTCGCTTCGTTGGAGGAATAGGCTTGCCTTACCTCTAGCGGGCATTTTATTCTAAGTGTCAGCCGTAGTGGCGGATCCAAAATGCCGTATAAAGCAAACTATAAAAAAATATATATATAAGTATATCAGAATAAAGAATTAATTTCTGATAAAATTCATCCCCTCAGCTTCATGACTGACACTAAGACTAAAGGATGCCCGAATGTCCAAATTTATTTATTTCTAAACATTTTTTGACAGTTTCCTAACCAAAAACCAAAAAGAGATTAAAATCTACAAAAAATAAAAGGCGTTTGGGCACTTCATCTTCCTCTCCCTCCCTTAATCCCCCTCCCTTTCTTTTCTCCCTTCCTTTTTTTTTTCGATTATTTTGACTTAATTCTTTGCTACTTGCTCATTTTGTTTGTTTATTTATTTATTTATTTATTTATATCTCTCTATTTTCTTATTTACTTACGTACGTATTTATTTATTTTCTATGTCTTTCTTTCTTTCCCTCCTTTAATTTACTTTGTTTTATAAATTCAATTATTTTTATTTGTTCGTTTCTACATTACTACACTCACTAGCTTGTTCACATCATCTATTATTCTTTATTATTTATTTCTCTTCTTCTTCTGTTTGTTTCTTCCTGTCTTCCACTTCAAAACACTACTTTGCCTCTCCTTCAAAGAAACATTTATCTTTTTGCCGTTTCATTTAGGTTCATGAAAAATCAAAGAGACGGTAAAATGAAAAACAAAATGGTGAAAATTTTAAAGATAAAAACATGAAAAGTAAAACGAGAAACTAGAAAAGAAAAGAAAACTCTGTTGGATAACGATTTTAGCCATAGATTGTCTTTTAACTAAAACTGTATGGATAAGCAAAACGAGAACGAAACAAAGCACTTCCACTGCAGTACCATATGCAGACTTGACCTGAGAGGACACCCTACAAACAGACAAAGGGACAAAATATGCAGAAAGGTCGCCCTGAAGGACTCTGTCAATACAGTATAGAGGTACCATTGAATTGTGGACCAAGAAGCATCTATAAGGAATGGAGTGACAAGGTGATGAGAAAAGAAAGAGAAAGGAAAGAAAGCGAAGAAAGAGAACACTGAAAGAAAAGAAAAGAGATGGAGAGAAAAGAAAACTCTGATAAAACTATTTTAGCCATAAAAATTGAATTGTGAACCAACAAGCATATGTGAGGATTGGAGTTGGCGAAGGGAAGAACCATGGCGTATCTTACTTCTTCGCGACCGTATTTACTGGAACATCATCGTCAAGCTTGCCTCTACCTCTATGAAGGGAAAAATCCCCAAAACACAAACTTTTTTCAAAAATATTTTGTACCTGCTGTAAATATTTCAAATTTTATTTGTCAAGATATTTTTAATTATTGAAAAAGTGTTTTTTCAGTTGTTTAATTTATTGTAAATATGAAAATTTTTTCCCGAGTCTAGATATTTTTTATTCATTACAGACATTTCATGTTCTTTTCCAGTTCTTTTTGTTGTCAATACTTCGTTCTTTTTGTTGTAAATATTAACTTTTTCGGTTCGGATTTTTTCAAGACCATTGTAAATACCATTTTCAATAAATTATTATTGGCGAAAAACCCAGTGTCTTGCTTTTTGGTGCGGTTGTGTCTTGTCTTAATGCTGCAAAGATGTTCTCGATCTGTTACCATGGTAACATGTTTTTTGTGTAACTTTATTTTTACCTCCTATTAGACCACACACCAGACCATGTTCACATTTGAAAGGCTTTTCACCCGTATGTAATCGTTTATGATACCTGGCAGTATTGTAATGCGCGAAACGTCGATCACAGATATCGCACTTGAATGGTTTTTCTCCCGTGTGCAAACGGGTGTGAGTTTTCAGACCTCCCACTTGGTTGAACGACCGTTTGCAAACTGTGCACGAGTATGGCCGTTCCCCTGTATGGATTCGCATGTGAATCTTAAGGGCTAACTGGCGGGAGTATATCTTTTGACAGAAATTACACCTATGAGATTTTGGTGATTTTTTCTGCTGCCTGACTGCATCTTTAAATTCCCTCGCTTCTTTTTGGTCTTGATAAGGTGCCTTCTCTTGGACACTAGGAACATGATTTATTTTTCTCGGTACTTCCTCGTAAACAGGGTTTTCCTCTTGAGGCACGTGTTTTGGCATCACTAACAGGTTAGCTGCGCGAGACATGTACTGAACATCTGGATACTGTGGGGTTGTTTCCCTGGTAACAGATGGAATAGGCGCCTGGCAGCCCATTCCTCGAGGAAGCTGTACGTTAGACACGTAATCTGACGTGTACTCCACAGGGTTAGTCTCAGGACGCATGGCTGGTTGAAGAAACGAATTGAACATCCCTGATTCGCTTGAAGGGCTCTGGCGCGGTGGACACTGCCAGTTCATCATGGGTGCAAATTCAGGCTCGAGAAACGGGGCAACCTGCGCCGCCACGTCGAGTGTAGATACAGGAAAGTAGGGAAAGAGATTAGGGTCTATTGCTCCAGCAGGCAATGGCGAAGAAAACCTGTCTTGTCTTCTTTGACCTACGGAGCTGAGAGTTTCGTTGTAATTTACACCATAGGTCGAAGTTGATCCATTGTGTGTTTCAAATTCAGGTAGCCCCAAAGCTTCATTGGGAGGCATTAGCAAGTCTCCGTGAGAAGCACTGTTCCAAATATCACAGTTTGGCAAGGTGTAATGGTTAAAGTCACAGGACATAGAAGCCGACGTTGTCTCTACTTGGTATTCCATTGGAGGACTTGGAGAAGGCCGGGAGTAATCTGTGAAAATTACAGTGGGATACTGCTTTGAACAAACCTATTAAGAAAAGGTAAGAATTAAGAAACAAGCAAATAAACAAAAAGGTTTCGCTATGGATGTTATTTCCACAATACCTGGAACTATAAATGTCGTCGCGAGGCATGAAAAGACTTTAATTTATTTCTGCTTTCGCTGATTTGTGCTCCGTTTTAATTTTGAAGCGGAGAGGGTGTTGGAATCTGTCGGTTACACAATTAACAGTGTAAGCGTTGCAGCGCCACCAGTTTCGACGGTCTCATATTACAAACACGATTTCGTCCAAATTACTTTAAAAATGGAGTTTCAAGAGTTTGACATGTGGAGGGATTACCTCAGTCTAATCAACGTGATTCAAGACCATTCTAATCAACCTAACCGATCTAACCCACCGGCAACTAACCAATCTAACGAACTAACGAACGAACAGCGTACCCAGGCAAGACAGTTCCAAATGATGCTGTGGGAGTTCATTCAGGGCTCCCGCCGCAAGAATTGAAAGGTAAGCGCGTTCTGTGAAAACAGTTATTACATATTGCTTACATGTTGACCACTTTTTTCGACAAACAGGTAATCACATTTTAGTGATAATATTTATTAAATGGTGCAAAATAATTCAGAAACCAAACGTTCGGCTCTTTTGGGTCTAGTTCATGCTCTTCGCCCGAGTTGTTATCCACGTGTACTTGCAGAGATCTTTTCAAGTTACTTTAACGGGGAGGGTGATTAGGTTCGCAGATCAACGGATTTGGCTCGAAAAACTGCTCGGATTTCGATATATTTTACGGATTGGCAGATTTTGAACATTAAGCGGATCACGGATTTCTTCAATATCTCAACAAGTCAAGTGTCCGTTTTGTTATAATTGGTTCTGGATGACAATATAAGTTTATAATAATCTTAAGAGTCAAGTTAGAGCTGAGTGTTGGTTTTTGTGTTTAATGAATGATCGAGCTATCTTTCCAATTAAATCTTTCGCGGTCCTTTATCGACTCGAGTACTTTGTGAGACGAGTGGATCTGAATGTCACTGAGAAGGGAAAATTTTAGTTGGGCTACCCACGAAAATGTAGTGACAAAGCATTTTTTATTGTTCTCGATTGTGATGTTATTCAGTTCAAAGTGGCTACTTCATAGTTTTCCTAGTGGGCTGAAAATGCCTACAGATGTGATTAGGAGATCGTTCACAAGTTGTGCCTTGAACGTTCCAGTTGACGGTTCACTCATATCACAAACTAATTACTGCTATTTCTTTTGTTGTTATTATTTAGCTGCGAATGGATGTCTTGCAAGTGGTGTGCTTGTGTTTGGTTTTCCTTTGTTTTTTTGGCGTTTGCGCCCTTATTTTTTTTCTTTATCGGATGTATAGTAAAGTAGTTGTTTTGAAGAGGCAGCTTCGGGAAGCGTTAGGGGAGAGGGACACGCTGTCTCGGCACCGGGACAGTCTGATACGGCAAAGGGATCGCGCGTATCGGCTGCGAGACTTTGCCGTATCGCGACTGAACCGTGCCGAGCAGCGGTACCGCACACTGGTGTGGGTTCTAAATGTGGAGCCTACTCCAGTAGAGAAGGAGGGTGGGGAAGATGAAGGGTTCGCTTCGTTGGAGGAATAGGCTTGCCTTACCTCTAGCGGGCATTTTATTCTAAGTGTCAGCCGTAGTGGCGGATCCAAAATGCCGTATAAAGCAAACTATAAAAAAATATATATATAAGTATATCACAATAAAGAATTAATTTCTGATAAAATTCATCCCCTCAGCTTCATGACTGACACTTAGACTAAAGGATGCCCGAATGTCCAAATTTATTTATTTCTAAACATTTTTTGACAGTTTCCTAACCAAAAACCAAAAAGAGATTAAAATCTACAAAAAATAAAAGGCGTTTGGGCACTTCATCTTCCTCTCCCTCCCTTAATCCCCCTCCCTTTCTTTTCTCCCTTTCTTTTTTTTTTCGATTATTTTGACTTAATTCTTTGCTACTTGCTCATTTTGTTTGTTTATTTATTTATTTATTTATTTATTTATATCTCTCTATTTTCTTATTTACTTACGTACGTATTTATTTATTTTCTATGTCTTTCTTTCTTTCCCTCCTTTAATTTACTTTGTTTTATAAATTCAATTATTTTTATTTGTTTGTTTCTACATTACTACACTCACTAGCTTGTTCACATCATCTATTATTCTTTATTATTTATTTCTCTTCTTCTTCTGTTTGTTTCTTCCTGTCTTCCACTTCAAAACACTACTTTGCCTCTCCTTCAAAGAAACATTTATCTTTTTGCCGTTTCATTTAGGTTCATGAAAAATCAAAGAGACGGTAAAATGAAAAACAAAATGGTGAAAATTTTAAAGATAAAAACATGAAAAGTAAAACGAGAAACTAGAAAAGAAAAGAAAACTCTGTTGGATAACGATTTTAGCCATAGATTGTCTTTTAACTAAAACTGTATGGATAAGCAAAACGAGAACGAAACAAAGCACTTCCACTGCACTACCATATGCAGACTTGACCTGAGAGGACACCCTACAAACAGACAAAGGGACAAAATATGCAGAAAGGTCGCCCTGAAGGACTCTGTCAATACAGTATAGAGGTACCATTGAATTGTGGACCAAGAAGCATCTATAAGGAATGGAGTGACAAGGTGATGAGAAAAGAAAGAGAAAGGAAAGAAAGCGAAGAAAGAGAACACTGAAAGAAAAGAAAAGAGATGGAGAGAAAAGAAAACTCTGATAAAACTATTTCAGCCATAAAAATTGAATTTTGAACCAACAAGCATATGTGAGGATTGGAGTTGGCGAAGGGAAGAACCATGGCGTATCTTACTTCTTCGCGACCGTATTTACTGGAACATCATCGTCAAGCTTGCCTCTACCTCTATGAAGGGAAAAATCCCCAAAACACGAACTTTTTTCAAAAATATTTTGTACCTGCTGTAAATATTTCAAATTTTATTTGTCAAGATATTTTTAATTATTGAAAAAGTGTTTTTTCAGTTGTTTAATTTATTGTAAATATGAAAATTTTTTCCCGAGTCTAGATATTTTTTATTCATTACAGACATTTCATGTTCTTTTCCAGTTCTTTTTGTTGTCAATACTTCGTTCTTTTTGTTGTAAATATTAACTTTTTCGGTTCGGATTTTTTCAAGACCATTGTAAATACCATTTTCAATAAATTATTATTGGCGAAAAACCCAGTGTCTTGCTTTTTGGTGCGGTTGTGTCTTGTCTTAATGCTGCAAAGATGTTCTCGATCTGTTACCATGGTAACATGTTTTTTGTGTAACTTTATTTTTACCTCCTATTAGACCACACACCAGACCATGTTCACATTTGAAAGGCTTTTCACCCGTATGTAATCGTTTATGATACCTGGCAGTATTGTAATGCGCGAAACGTCGATCACAGATATCGCACTTGAATGGTTTTTCTCCCGTGTGCAAACGGGTGTGAGTTTTCAGACCTCCCGCTTGGTTGAACGACCGTTTGCAAACTGTGCACGAGTATGGCCATTCCCCTGTATGGATTCGCATGTGAATCTTAAGGGCTGACTGGCGGGAGTATATCTTTTGACAGAAATTACACCTACGAGATTTTGGTGATTTTTTCTGGTGCCTGACTGCATCTTTAAATTCCCTCGCTTCTTTTTGGTCTTGATAAGGTGCCTTCTCTTGGACACTAGGAACATGATTTATTTTTCTCGGTACTTCCTCGTAAACAGGGTTTTCCTCTTGAGGCACGTGTTTTGGCATCACTAACAGGTTAGGTGCGCGAGACATGTACTGAACATCTGGATACTGTGGGGTTGTTTCCCTGGTAACAGATGGAATAGGCGCCTGGCAGCCCATTCCTCGAGGAAGCTGTACGTTAGACACGTAATCTGACGTGTACTCCACAGGGTTAGTCTCAGGACGCATGGCTGTTTGAAGAAACGAATTGAACATCCCTGATTCGCTTGAAGGGCTCTGGCGCGGTGGACACTGCCAGTTCATCATGGGTGCAAATTCAGGCTCGAGAAAGGGGGCAAGCTGCGCGGCCACGTCGAGTGTAGATACAGGAAAGTAGGGAAAGAGATTAGGGTCTATTGCTCCAGCAGGCAATGGCGAAGAAAACCTGTCTTGTCTTCTTTGACCTACGGAGCTGAGAGTTTCGTTGTAATTTACACCATAGGTCGAAGTTGATCCATTGTGTGTTTCAAATTCAGGTAGCCCCAAAGCTTCATTGGGAGGCATTAGCAAGTCTCCGTGAGAAGCACTGTTCCAAATATCAAAGTTTGGCAAGGTGTAATGGTTAAAGTCACAGGACATAGAAGCCGACGTTGTCTCTACTTGGTATTCCATTGGAGGACTTGGAGAAGGCCGGGAGTAATCTGTGAAAATTACAGTGGGATACTGCTTTGAACAAACCTATTAAAAAAAGGTAAGAATTAAGAAACAAGCAAATAAACAAAAAGGTTTCGCTATGGACGTTATTTCCACAATACCTGGAACTATAAATGTCGTCGCGAGGCACGAATAGACTTTAATTTATTTCTGCTTTCGCTGATTTGCGCTCCGTTTTAATTTTGAAGCGGAGAGGGTGTTGGAATCTGTCGCTTACACAATTAACAGTGTAAGCGTTGCAGCGCCACCAGTTTCGACGGTCTCATATTACAAACACGATTTCGTCCAAATTACTTTAAAAATGGAGTTTCAAGAGTTTGACATGTGGAGGGATTACCTCAGTCTAATCAACGTGATTCAAGACCATTCTAATCAACCTAACCGATCTAACCCACCGGCAACTAACCAATCTAACGAACTAACGAACGAACAGCGTACCCAGGCAAGACAGTTCCAAATGATGCTGTGGGAGTTCATTCAGGGCTCCCGCCGCAAGAATTGAAAGGTTAGCGCGTTCTGTGAAAACAGTTATTACATATTGCTTACATGTTGACCACTTTTTTCGACAAACACGTAATGACATTTTAGTGATAATATTTATTAAATGGTGCAAAATAATTCAGAAACCAAACTGTGCATTTAGTTCGGCTCTTTTGGGTCTAGTTCATGCTCTTCGCCCGAGTTGTTATCCACGTGTACTTGCAGAGATCTTTTCAAGTTACTTTAACGGGGAGGGTGATTAGGTTCGCAGATCAACGGATTTGGCTCGAAAAACTGCTCGGATTTCGATATATTTTACGGATTGGCAGATTTTGAACATTAAGCGGATCACGGATTTCTTCAATATCTCAACAAGTCAAGTGTCCGTTTTGTTATAATTGGTTCTGGATGACAATATAAGTTTATAATAATCTTAAGAGTCAAGTTAGAGCTGAGTGTTGGTTTTTGTGTTTAATGAATGATCGAGCTATCTTTCCAATTAAATCTTTCGCGGTCCTTTATCGACTCGAGTACTTTGTGAGACGAGTGGATCTGAATGTCACTGAGAAGGGAAAATTTTAGTTGGGCTACCCACGAAAATGTAGTGACAAAGCATTTTTTATTGTTCTCGATTGTGATGTTATTCAGTTCAAAGTGGCTACTTCATAGTTTTCCTAGTGGGCTGAAAATGCCTACAGATGTGATTAGGAGATCGTTCACAAGTTGTGCCTTGAACGTTCCAGTTGACGGTTCACTCATATCACAAACTAATTACTGCTATTTCTTTTGTTGTTATTATTTAGCTGCGAATGGATGTCTTGCAAGTGGTGTGCTTGTGTTTGGTTTTCCTTTGTTTTTTTGGCGTTTGCGCCCTTATTTTTTTTCTTTATCGGATGTATAGTAAAGTAGTTGTTTTGAAGAGGCAGCTTCGGGAAGCGTTAGGGGAGAGGGACACGCTGTCTCGGCACCGGGACAGTCTGATACGGCAAAGGGATCGCGCGTATCGGCTGCGAGACTTTGCCGTATCGCGACTGAACCGTGCCGAGCAGCGGTATCGCACACTGGTGTGGGTTCTAAATGTGGAGCCTACTCCAGTAGAGAAGGAGGGTGGGGAAGATGAAGGGTTCGCTTCGTTGGAGGAATAGGCTTGCCTTACCTCTAGCGGGCATTTTATTCTAAGTGTCAGCCGTAGTGGCGGATCCAAAATGCCGTATAAAGCAAATTATAAAAAAATATATATATAAGTATATCAGAATAAAGAATTAATTTCTGATAAAATTCATCCCCTCAGCTTCATGACTGACACTTAGACTAAAGGATGCCCGAATGTCCAAATTTATTTATTTCTAAACATTTTTTGACAGTTTCCTAACCAAAAACCAAAAAGAGATTAAAATCTACAAAAAATAAAAGGCGTTTGGGCACTTCATCTTCCTCTCCCTCCCTTAATCCCCCTCCCTTTCTTTTCTCCCTTCCTTTTTTTTTTTCGATTATTTTGACTTAATTCTTTGCTACTTGCTCATTTTGTTTGTTTATTTATTTATTTATATCTCTCTATTTTCTTATTTACTTACGTACATATTTATTTATTTATTTTCTATGTCTTTCTTTCTTTCCCTCCTTTAATTTACTTTGTTTTATAAATTCAATTATTTTTATTTGTTCGTTTCTACATTACTACACTCACTAGCTTGTTCACATCATCTATTATTCTTTATTATTTATTTCTCTTCTTCTTCTGTTTGTTTCTTCCTGTCTTCCACTTCAAAACACTACTTTGCCTCTCCTTCAAAGAAACATTTATCTTTTTGCCGTTTCATTTAGGTTCATGAAAAATCAAAGAGACGGTAAAATGAAAAACAAAATGGTGAAAATTTTAAAGATAAAAACATGAAAAGTAAAACGAGAAACTAGAAAAGAAAAGAAAACTCTGTTGGATAACGATTTTAGCCATAGATTGTCTTTTAACTAAAACTGTATGGATAAGCAAAACGAGAACGAAACAAAGCACTTCCACTGCAGTACCATATGCAGACTTGACCTGAGAGGACACCCTACAAACAGACAAAGGGACAAAATATGCAGAAAGGTCGCCCTGAAGGACTCTGTCAATACAGTATAGAGGTACCATTGAATTGTGGACCAAGAAGCATCTATAAGGAATGGAGTGACAAGGTGATGAGAAAAGAAAGAGAAAGGAAAGAAAGCGAAGAAAGAGAACACTGAAAGAAAAGAAAAGAGATGGAGAGAAAAGAAAACTCTGATAAAACTATTTCAGCCATAAAAATTGAATTTTGAACCAACAAGCATATGTGAGGATTGGAGTTGGCGAAGGGAAGAACCATGGCGTATCTTACTTCTTCGCGACCGTATTTACTGGAACATCATCGTCAAGCTTGCCTCTACCTCTATGAAGGGAAAAATCCCCAAAACACGAACTTTTTTCAAAAATATTTTGTACCTGCTGTAAATATTTCAAATTTTATTTGTCAAGATATTTTTAATTATTGAAAAAGTGTTTTTTCAGTTGTTTAATTTATTGTAAATATGAAAATTTTTTCCCGAGTCTAGATATTTTTTATTCATTACAGACATTTCATGTTCTTTTCCAGTTCTTTTTGTTGTCAATACTTCGTTCTTTTTGTTGTAAATATTAACTTTTTCGGTTCGGATTTTTTCAAGACCATTGTAAATACCATTTTCAATAAATTATTATTGGCGAAAAACCCAGTGTCTTGCTTTTTGGTGCGGTTGTGTCTTGTCTTAATGCTGCAAAGATGTTCTCGATCTGTTACCATGGTAACATGTTTTTTGTGTAACTTTATTTTTACCTCCTATTAGACCACACACCAGACCATGTTCACATTTGAAAGGCTTTTCACCCGTATGTAATCGTTTATGATACCTGGCAGTATTGTAATGCGCGAAACGTCGATCACAGATATCGCACTTGAATGGTTTTTCTCCCGTGTGCAAACGGGTGTGAGTTTTCAGACCTCCCGCTTGGTTGAACGACCGTTTGCAAACTGTGCACGAGTATGGCCATTCCCCTGTATGGATTCGCATGTGAATCTTAAGGGCTGACTGGCGGGAGTATATCTTTTGACAGAAATTACACCTACGAGATTTTGGTGATTTTTTCTGGTGCCTGACTGCATCTTTAAATTCCCTCGCTTCTTTTTGGTCTTGATAAGGTGCCTTCTCTTGGACACTAGGAACATGATTTATTTTTCTCGGTACTTCCTCGTAAACAGGGTTTTCCTCTTGAGGCACGTGTTTTGGCATCACTAACAGGTTAGCTGCGCGAGACATGTACTGAACATCTGGATACTGTGGGGTTGTTTCCCTGGTAACAGATGGAATAGGCGCCTGGCAGCCCATTCCTCGAGGAAGCTGTACGTTAGACACGTAATCTGACGTGTACTCCACAGGGTTAGTCTCAGGACGCATGGCTGTTTGAAGAAACGAATTGAACATCCCTGATTCGCTTGAAGGGCTCTGGCGCGGTGGACACTGCCAGTTCATCATGGGTGCAAATTCAGGCTCGAGAAAGGGGGCAAACTGCGCGGCCACGTCGAGTGTAGATACAGGAAAGTAGGGAAAGAGATTAGGGTCTATTGCTCCAGCAGGCAATGGCGAAGAAAACCTGTCTTGTCTTCTTTGACCTACGGAGCTGAGAGTTTCGTTGTAATTTACACCATAGGTCGAAGTTGATCCATTGTGTGTTTCAAATTCAGGTAGCCCCAAAGCTTCATTGGGAGGCATTAGCAAGTCTCCGTGAGAAGCACTGTTCCAAATATCAAAGTTTGGCAAGGTGTAATGGTTAAAGTCACAGGACATAGAAGCCGACGTTGTCTCTACTTGGTATTCCATTGGAGGACTTGGAGAAGGCCGGGAGTAATCTGTGAAAATTACAGTGGGATACTGCTTTGAACAAACCTATTAAAAAAAGGTAAGAATTAAGAAACAAGCAAATAAACAAAAAGGTTTCGCTATGGACGTTATTTCCACAATACCTGGAACTATAAATGTCGTCGCGAGGCACGAATAGACTTTAATTTATTTCTGCTTTCGCTGATTTGCGCTCCGTTTTAATTTTGAAGCGGAGAGGGTGTTGGAATCTGTCGGTTACACAATTAACAGTGTAAGCGTTGCAGCGCCACCAGTTTCGACGGTCTCATATTACAAACACGATTTCGTCCAAATTACTTTAAAAATGGAGTTTCAAGAGTTTGACATGTGGAGGGATTACCTCAGTCTAATCAACGTGATTCAAGACCATTCTAATCAACCTAACCGATCTAACCCACCGGCAACTAACCAATCTAACGAACTAACGAACGAACAGCGTACCCAGGCAAGACAGTTCCAAATGATGCTGTGGGAGTTCATTCAGGGCTCCCGCCGCAAGAATTGAAAGGTTAGCGCGTTCTGTGAAAACAGTTATTACATATTGCTTACATGTTGACCACTTTTTTCGACAAACACGTAATGACATTTTAGTGATAATATTTATTAAATGGTGCAAAATAATTCAGAAACCAAACTGTGCATTTAGTTCGGCTCTTTTGGGTCTAGTTCATGCTCTTCGCCCGAGTTGTTATCCACGTGTACTTGCAGAGATCTTTTCAAGTTACTTTAACGGGGAGGGTGATTAGGTTCGCAGATCAACGGATTTGGCTCAAAAAACTGCTCGGATTTCGATATATTTTACGGATTGGCAGATTTTGAACATTAAGCGGATCACGGATTTCTTCAATATCTCAACAAGTCAAGTGTCCGTTTTGTTATAATTGGTTCTGGATGACAATATAAGTTTATAATAATCTTAAGAGTCAAGTTAGAGCTGAGTGTTGGTTTTTGTGTTTAATGAATGATCGAGCTATCTTTCCAATTAAATCTTTCGCGGTCCTTTATCGACTCGAGTACTTTGTGAGACGAGTGGATCTGAATGTCACTGAGAAGGGAAAATTTTAGTTGGGCTACCCACGAAAATGTAGTGACAAAGCATTTTTTATTGTTCTCGATTGTGATGTTATTCAGTTCAAAGTGGCTACTTCATAGTTTTCCTAGTGGGCTGAAAATGCCTACAGATGTGATTAGGAGATCGTTCACAAGTTGTGCCTTGAACGTTCCAGTTGACGGTTCACTCATATCACAAACTAATTACTGCTATTTCTTTTGTTGTTATTATTTAGCTGCGAATGGATGTCTTGCAAGTGGTGTGCTTGTGTTTGGTTTTCCTTTGTTTTTTTGGCGTTTGCGCCCTTATTTTTTTTCTTTATCGGATGTATAGTAAAGTAGTTGTTTTGAAGAGGCAGCTTCGGGAAGCGTTAGGGGAGAGGGACACGCTGTCTCGGCACCGGGACAGTCTGATACGGCAAAGGGATCGCGCGTATCGGCTGCGAGACTTTGCCGTATCGCGACTGAACCGTGCCGAGCAGCGGTATCGCACACTGGTGTGGGTTCTAAATGTGGAGCCTACTCCAGTAGAGAAGGAGGGTGGGGAAGATGAAGGGTTCGCTTCGTTGGAGGAATAGGCTTGCCTTACCTCTAGCGGGCATTTTATTCTAAGTGTCAGCCGTAGTGGCGGATCCAAAATGCCGTATAAAGCAAATTATAAAAAAATATATATATAAGTATATCAGAATAAAGAATTAATTTCTGATAAAATTCATCCCCTCAGCTTCATGACTGACACTTAGACTAAAGGATGCCCGAATGTCCAAATTTATTTATTTCTAAACATTTTTTGACAGTTTCCTAACCAAAAACCAAAAAGAGATTAAAATCTACAAAAAATAAAAGGCGTTTGGGCACTTCATCTTCCTCTCCCTCCCTTAATCCCCCTCCCTTTCTTTTCTCCCTTCCTTTTTTTTTTTCGATTATTTTGACTTAATTCTTTGCTACTTGCTCATTTTGTTTGTTTATTTATTTATTTATATCTCTCTATTTTCTTATTTACTTACGTACGTATTTATTTATTTATTTTCTATGTCTTTCTTTCTTTCCCTCCTTTAATTTACTTTGTTTTATAAATTCAATTATTTTTATTTGTTCGTTTCTACATTACTACACTCACTAGCTTGTTCACATCATCTATTATTCTTTATTATTTATTTCTCTTCTTCTTCTGTTTGTTTCTTCCTGTCTTCCACTTCAAAACACTACTTTGCCTCTCCTTCAAAGAAACATTTATCTTTTTGCCGTTTCATTTAGGTTCATGAAAAATCAAAGAGACGGTAAAATGAAAAACAAAATGGTGAAAATTTTAAAGATAAAAACATGAAAAGTAAAACGAGAAACTAGAAAAGAAAAGAAAACTCTGTTGGATAACGATTTTAGCCATAGATTGTCTTTTAACTAAAACTGTATGGATAAGCAAAACGAGAACGAAACAAAGCACTTCCACTGCAGTACCATATGCAGACTTGACCTGAGAGGACACCCTACAAACAGACAAAGGGACAAAATATGCAGAAAGGTCGCCCTGAAGGACTCTGTCAATACAGTATAGAGGTACCATTGAATTGTGGACCAAGAAGCATCTATAAGGAATGGAGTGACAAGGTGATGAGAAAAGAAAGAGAAAGGAAAGAAAGCGAAGAAAGAGAACACTGAAAGAAAAGAAAAGAGATGGAGAGAAAAGAAAACTCTGATAAAACTATTTCAGCCATAAAAATTGAATTTTGAACCAACAAGCATATGTGAGGATTGGAGTTGGCGAAGGGAAGAACCATGGCGTATCTTACTTCTTCGCGACCGTATTTACTGGAACATCATCGTCAAGCTTGCCTCTACCTCTATGAAGGGAAAAATCCCCAAAACACGAACTTTTTTCAAAAATATTTTGTACCTACTGTAAATATTTCAAATTTTATTTGTCAAGATATTTTTAATTATTGAAAAAGTGTTTTTTCAGTTGTTTAATTTATTGTAAATATGAAAATTTTTTCCCGAGTCTAGATATTTTTTATTCATTACAGACATTTCATGTTCTTTTCCAGTTCTTTTTGTTGTCAATACTTCGTTCTTTTTGTTGTAAATATTAACTTTTTCGGTTCGGATTTTTTCAAGACCATTGTAAATACCATTTTCAATAAATTATTATTGGCGAAAAACCCAGTGTCTTGCTTTTTGGTGCGGTTGTGTCTTGTCTTAATGCTGCAAAGATGTTCTCGATCTGTTACCATGGTAACATGTTTTTTGTGTAACTTTATTTTTACCTCCTATTAGACCACACACCAGACCATGTTCACATTTGAAAGGCTTTTCACCCGTATGTAATCGTTTATGATACCTGGCAGTATTGTAATGCGCGAAACGTCGATCACAGATATCGCACTTGAATGGTTTTTCTCCCGTGTGCAAACGGGTGTGAGTTTTCAGACCTCCCGCTTGGTTGAACGACCGTTTGCAAACTGTGCACGAGTATGGCCATTCCCCTGTATGGATTCGCATGTGAATCTTAAGGGCTGACTGGCGGGAGTATATCTTTTGACAGAAATTACACCTACGAGATTTTGGTGATTTTTTCTGGTGCCTGACTGCATCTTTAAATTCCCTCGCTTCTTTTTGGTCTTGATAAGGTGCCTTCTCTTGGACACTAGGAACATGATTTATTTTTCTCGGTACTTCCTCGTAAACAGGGTTTTCCTCTTGAGGCACGTGTTTTGGCATCACTAACAGGTTAGCTGCGCGAGACATGTACTGAACATCTGGATACTGTGGGGTTGTTTCCCTGGTAACAGATGGAATAGGCGCCTGGCAGCCCATTCCTCGAGGAAGCTGTACGTTAGACACGTAATCTGACGTGTACTCCACAGGGTTAGTCTCAGGACGCATGGCTGTTTGAAGAAACGAATTGAACATCCCTGATTCGCTTGAAGGGCTCTGGCGCGGTGGACACTGCCAGTTCATCATGGGTGCAAATTCAGGCTCGAGAAAGGGGGCAAACTGCGCGGCCACGTCGAGTGTAGATACAGGAAAGTAGGGAAAGAGATTAGGGTCTATTGCTCCAGCAGGCAATGGCGAAGAAAACCTGTCTTGTCTTCTTTGACCTACGGAGCTGAGAGTTTCGTTGTAATTTACACCATAGGTCGAAGTTGATCCATTGTGTGTTTCAAATTCAGGTAGCCCCAAAGCTTCATTGGGAGGCATTAGCAAGTCTCCGTGAGAAGCACTGTTCCAAATATCAAAGTTTGGCAAGGTGTAATGGTTAAAGTCACAGGACATAGAAGCCGACGTTGTCTCTACTTGGTATTCCATTGGAGGACTTGGAGAAGGCCGGGAGTAATCTGTGAAAATTACAGTGGGATACTGCTTTGAACAAACCTATTAAAAAAAGGTAAGAATTAAGAAACAAGCAAATAAACAAAAAGGTTTCGCTATGGACGTTATTTCCACAATACCTGGAACTATAAATGTCGTCGCGAGGCACGAATAGACTTTAATTTATTTCTGCTTTCGCTGATTTGCGCTCCGTTTTAATTTTGAAGCGGAGAGGGTGTTGGAATCTGTCGGTTACACAATTAACAGTGTAAGCGTTGCAGCGCCACCAGTTTCGACGGTCTCATATTACAAACACGATTTCGTCCAAATTACTTTAAAAATGGAGTTTCAAGAGTTTGACATGTGGAGGGATTACCTCAGTCTAATCAACGTGATTCAAGACCATTCTAATCAACCTAACCGATCTAACCCACCGGCAACTAACCAATCTAACGAACTAACGAACGAACAGCGTACCCAGGCAAGACAGTTCCAAATGATGCTGTGGGAGTTCATTCAGGGCTCCCGCCGCAAGAATTGAAAGGTTAGCGCGTTCTGTGAAAACAGTTATTACATATTGCTTACATGTTGACCACTTTTTTCGACAAACACGTAATGACATTTTAGTGATAATATTTATTAAATGGTGCAAAATAATTCAGAAACCAAACTGTGCATTTAGTTCGGCTCTTTTGGGTCTAGTTCATGCTCTTCGCCCGAGTTGTTATCCACGTGTACTTGCAGAGATCTTTTCAAGTTACTTTAACGGGGAGGGTGATTAGGTTCGCAGATCAACGGATTTGGCTCGAAAAACTGCTCGGATTTCGATATATTTTACGGATTGGCAGATTTTGAACATTAAGCGGATCACGGATTTCTTCAATATCTCAACAAGTCAAGTGTCCGTTTTGTTATAATTGGTTCTGGATGACAATATAAGTTTATAATAATCTTAAGAGTCAAGTTAGAGCTGAGTGTTGGTTTTTGTGTTTAATGAATGATCGAGCTATCTTTCCAATTAAATCTTTCGCGGTCCTTTATCGACTCGAGTACTTTGTGAGACGAGTGGATCTGAATGTCACTGAGAAGGGAAAATTTTAGTTGGGCTACCCACGAAAATGTAGTGACAAAGCATTTTTTATTGTTCTCGATTGTGATGTTATTCAGTTCAAAGTGGCTACTTCATAGTTTTCCTAGTGGGCTGAAAATGCCTACAGATGTGATTAGGAGATCGTTCACAAGTTGTGCCTTGAACGTTCCAGTTGACGGTTCACTCATATCACAAACTAATTACTGCTATTTCTTTTGTTGTTATTATTTAGCTGCGAATGGATGTCTTGCAAGTGGTGTGCTTGTGTTTGGTTTTCCTTTGTTTTTTTGGCGTTTGCGCCCTTATTTTTTTTCTTTATCGGATGTATAGTAAAGTAGTTGTTTTGAAGAGGCAGCTTCGGGAAGCGTTAGGGGAGAGGGACACGCTGTCTCGGCACCGGGACAGTCTGATACGGCAAAGGGATCGCGCGTATCGGCTGCGAGACTTTGCCGTATCGCGACTGAACCGTGCCGAGCAGCGGTATCGCACACTGGTGTGGGTTCTAAATGTGGAGCCTACTCCAGTAGAGAAGGAGGGTGGGGAAGATGAAGGGTTCGCTTCGTTGGAGGAATAGGCTTGCCTTACCTCTAGCGGGCATTTTATTCTAAGTGTCAGCCGTAGTGGCGGATCCAAAATGCCGTATAAAGCAAATTATAAAAAAATATATATATAAGTATATCAGAATAAAGAATTAATTTCTGATAAAATTCATCCCCTCAGCTTCATGACTGACACTTAGACTAAAGGATGCCCGAATGTCCAAATTTATTTATTTCTAAACATTTTTTGACAGTTTCCTAACCAAAAACCAAAAAGAGATTAAAATCTACAAAAAATAAAAGGCGTTTGGGCACTTCATCTTCCTCTCCCTCCCTTAATCCCCCTCCCTTTCTTTTTTCCCTTCCTTTTTTTTTTTCGATTATTTTGACTTAATTCTTTGCTACTTGCTCATTTTGTTTGTTTATTTATTTATTTATATCTCTCTATTTTCTTATTTACTTACGTACATATTTATTTATTTATTTTCTATGTCTTTCTTTCTTTCCCTCCTTTAATTTACTTTGTTTTATAAATTCAATTATTTTTATTTGTTCGTTTCTACATTACTACACTCACTAGCTTGTTCACATCATCTATTATTCTTTATTATTTATTTCTCTTCTTCTTCTGTTTGTTTCTTCCTGTCTTCCACTTCAAAACACTACTTTGCCTCTCCTTCAAAGAAACATTTATCTTTTTGCCGTTTCATTTAGGTTCATGAAAAATCAAAGAGACGGTAAAATGAAAAACAAAATGGTGAAAATTTTAAAGATAAAAACATGAAAAGTAAAACGAGAAACTAGAAAAGAAAAGAAAACTCTGTTGGATAACGATTTTAGCCATAGATTGTCTTTTAACTAAAACTGTATGGATAAGCAAAACGAGAACGAAACAAAGCACTTCCACTGCAGTACCATATGCAGACTTGACCTGAGAGGACACCCTACAAACAGACAAAGGGACAAAATATGCAGAAAGGTCGCCCTGAAGGACTCTGTCAATACAGTATAGAGGTACCATTGAATTGTGGACCAAGAAGCATCTATAAGGAATGGAGTGACAAGGTGATGAGAAAAGAAAGAGAAAGGAAAGAAAGCGAAGAAAGAGAACACTGAAAGAAAAGAAAAGAGATGGAGAGAAAAGAAAACTCTGATAAAACTATTTCAGCCATAAAAATTGAATTTTGAACCAACAAGCATATGTGAGGATTGGAGTTGGCGAAGGGAAGAACCATGGCGTATCTTACTTCTTCGCGACCGTATTTACTGGAACATCATCGTCAAGCTTGCCTCTACCTCTATGAAGGGAAAAATCCCCAAAACACGAACTTTTTTCAAAAATATTTTGTACCTGCTGTAAATATTTCAAATTTTATTTGTCAAGATATTTTTAATTATTGAAAAAGTGTTTTTTCAGTTGTTTAATTTATTGTAAATATGAAAATTTTTTCCCGAGTCTAGATATTTTTTATTCATTACAGACATTTCATGTTCTTTTCCAGTTCTTTTTGTTGTCAATACTTCGTTCTTTTTGTTGTAAATATTAACTTTTTCGGTTCGGATTTTTTCAAGACCATTGTAAATACCATTTTCAATAAATTATTATTGGCGAAAAACCCAGTGTCTTGCTTTTTGGTGCGGTTGTGTCTTGTCTTAATGCTGCAAAGATGTTCTCGATCTGTTACCATGGTAACATGTTTTTTGTGTAACTTTATTTTTACCTCCTATTAGACCACACACCAGACCATGTTCACATTTGAAAGGCTTTTCACCCGTATGTAATCGTTTATGATACCTGGCAGTATTGTAATGCGCGAAACGTCGATCACAGATATCGCACTTGAATGGTTTTTCTCCCGTGTGCAAACGGGTGTGAGTTTTCAGACCTCCCGCTTGGTTGAACGACCGTTTGCAAACTGTGCACGAGTATGGCCATTCCCCTGTATGGATTCGCATGTGAATCTTAAGGGCTGACTGGCGGGAGTATATCTTTTGACAGAAATTACACCTACGAGATTTTGGTGATTTTTTCTGGTGCCTGACTGCATCTTTAAATTCCCTCGCTTCTTTTTGGTCTTGATAAGGTGCCTTCTCTTGGACACTAGGAACATGATTTATTTTTCTCGGTACTTCCTCGTAAACAGGGTTTTCCTCTTGAGGCACGTGTTTTGGCATCACTAACAGGTTAGCTGCGCGAGACATGTACTGAACATCTGGATACTGTGGGGTTGTTTCCCTGGTAACAGATGGAATAGGCGCCTGGCAGCCCATTCCTCGAGGAAGCTGTACGTTAGACACGTAATCTGACGTGTACTCCACAGGGTTAGTCTCAGGACGCATGGCTGTTTGAAGAAACGAATTGAACATCCCTGATTCGCTTGAAGGGCTCTGGCGCGGTGGACACTGCCAGTTCATCATGGGTGCAAATTCAGGCTCGAGAAAGGGGGCAAACTGCGCGGCCACGTCGAGTGTAGATACAGGAAAGTAGGGAAAGAGATTAGGGTCTATTGCTCCAGCAGGCAATGGCGAAGAAAACCTGTCTTGTCTTCTTTGACCTACGGAGCTGAGAGTTTCGTTGTAATTTACACCATAGGTCGAAGTTGATCCATTGTGTGTTTCAAATTCAGGTAGCCCCAAAGCTTCATTGGGAGGCATTAGCAAGTCTCCGTGAGAAGCACTGTTCCAAATATCAAAGTTTGGCAAGGTGTAATGGTTAAAGTCACAGGACATAGAAGCCGACGTTGTCTCTACTTGGTATTCCATTGGAGGACTTGGAGAAGGCCGGGAGTAATCTGTGAAAATTACAGTGGGATACTGCTTTGAACAAACCTATTAAAAAAAGGTAAGAATTAAGAAACAAGCAAATAAACAAAAAGGTTTCGCTATGGACGTTATTTCCACAATACCTGGAACTATAAATGTCGTCGCGAGGCACGAATAGACTTTAATTTATTTCTGCTTTCGCTGATTTGCGCTCCGTTTTAATTTTGAAGCGGAGAGGGTGTTGGAATCTGTCGGTTACACAATTAACAGTGTAAGCGTTGCAGCGCCACCAGTTTCGACGGTCTCATATTACAAACACGATTTCGTCCAAATTACTTTAAAAATGGAGTTTCAAGAGTTTGACATGTGGAGGGATTACCTCAGTCTAATCAACGTGATTCAAGACCATTCTAATCAACCTAACCGATCTAACCCACCGGCAACTAACCAATCTAACGAACTAACGAACGAACAGCGTACCCAGGCAAGACAGTTCCAAATGATGCTGTGGGAGTTCATTCAGGGCTCCCGCCGCAAGAATTGAAAGGTTAGCGCGTTCTGTGAAAACAGTTATTACATATTGCTTACATGTTGACCACTTTTTTCGACAAACACGTAATGACATTTTAGTGATAATATTTATTAAATGGTGCAAAATAATTCAGAAACCAAACTGTGCATTT
The DNA here is from genome assembly GCF_977016875.1 of Pavona decussata. Classification (NCBI taxonomy): domain Eukaryota; kingdom Metazoa; phylum Cnidaria; class Anthozoa; order Scleractinia; family Agariciidae; genus Pavona; species Pavona decussata. The sequence continues at coordinate 2,251,585 of NW_028145471.1, forward strand.
AGTTCGGCTCTTTTGGGTCTAGTTCATGCTCTTCGCCCGAGTTGTTATCCACGTGTACTTGCAGAGATCTTTTCAAGTTACTTTAACGGGGAGGGTGATTAGGTTCGCAGATCAACGGATTTGGCTCAAAAAACTGCTCGGATTTCGATATATTTTACGGATTGGCAGATTTTGAACATTAAGCGGATCACGGATTTCTTCAATATCTCAACAAGTCAAGTGTCCGTTTTGTTATAATTGGTTCTGGATGACAATATAAGTTTATAATAATCTTAAGAGTCAAGTTAGAGCTGAGTGTTGGTTTTTGTGTTTAATGAATGATCGAGCTATCTTTCCAATTAAATCTTTCGCGGTCCTTTATCGACTCGAGTACTTTGTGAGACGAGTGGATCTGAATGTCACTGAGAAGGGAAAATTTTAGTTGGGCTACCCACGAAAATGTAGTGACAAAGCATTTTTTATTGTTCTCGATTGTGATGTTATTCAGTTCAAAGTGGCTACTTCATAGTTTTCCTAGTGGGCTGAAAATGCCTACAGATGTGATTAGGAGATCGTTCACAAGTTGTGCCTTGAACGTTCCAGTTGACGGTTCACTCATATCACAAACTAATTACTGCTATTTCTTTTGTTGTTATTATTTAGCTGCGAATGGATGTCTTGCAAGTGGTGTGCTTGTGTTTGGTTTTCCTTTGTTTTTTTGGCGTTTGCGCCCTTATTTTTTTTCTTTATCGGATGTATAGTAAAGTAGTTGTTTTGAAGAGGCAGCTTCGGGAAGCGTTAGGGGAGAGGGACACGCTGTCTCGGCACCGGGACAGTCTGATACGGCAAAGGGATCGCGCGTATCGGCTGCGAGACTTTGCCGTATCGCGACTGAACCGTGCCGAGCAGCGGTATCGCACACTGGTGTGGGTTCTAAATGTGGAGCCTACTCCAGTAGAGAAGGAGGGTGGGGAAGATGAAGGGTTCGCTTCGTTGGAGGAATAGGCTTGCCTTACCTCTAGCGGGCATTTTATTCTAAGTGTCAGCCGTAGTGGCGGATCCAAAATGCCGTATAAAGCAAATTATAAAAAAATATATATATAAGTATATCAGAATAAAGAATTAATTTCTGATAAAATTCATCCCCTCAGCTTCATGACTGACACTTAGACTAAAGGATGCCCGAATGTCCAAATTTATTTATTTCTAAACATTTTTTGACAGTTTCCTAACCAAAAACCAAAAAGAGATTAAAATCTACAAAAAATAAAAGGCGTTTGGGCACTTCATCTTCCTCTCCCTCCCTTAATCCCCCTCCCTTTCTTTTCTCCCTTCCTTTTTTTTTTTCGATTATTTTGACTTAATTCTTTGCTACTTGCTCATTTTGTTTGTTTATTTATTTATTTATATCTCTCTATTTTCTTATTTACTTACGTACGTATTTATTTATTTATTTTCTATGTCTTTCTTTCTTTCCCTCCTTTAATTTACTTTGTTTTATAAATTCAATTATTTTTATTTGTTCGTTTCTACATTACTACACTCACTAGCTTGTTCACATCATCTATTATTCTTTATTATTTATTTCTCTTCTTCTTCTGTTTGTTTCTTCCTGTCTTCCACTTCAAAACACTACTTTGCCTCTCCTTCAAAGAAACATTTATCTTTTTGCCGTTTCATTTAGGTTCATGAAAAATCAAAGAGACGGTAAAATGAAAAACAAAATGGTGAAAATTTTAAAGATAAAAACATGAAAAGTAAAACGAGAAACTAGAAAAGAAAAGAAAACTCTGTTGGATAACGATTTTAGCCATAGATTGTCTTTTAACTAAAACTGTATGGATAAGCAAAACGAGAACGAAACAAAGCACTTCCACTGCAGTACCATATGCAGACTTGACCTGAGAGGACACCCTACAAACAGACAAAGGGACAAAATATGCAGAAAGGTCGCCCTGAAGGACTCTGTCAATACAGTATAGAGGTACCATTGAATTGTGGACCAAGAAGCATCTATAAGGAATGGAGTGACAAGGTGATGAGAAAAGAAAGAGAAAGGAAAGAAAGCGAAGAAAGAGAACACTGAAAGAAAAGAAAAGAGATGGAGAGAAAAGAAAACTCTGATAAAACTATTTCAGCCATAAAAATTGAATTTTGAACCAACAAGCATATGTGAGGATTGGAGTTGGCGAAGGGAAGAACCATGGCGTATCTTACTTCTTCGCGACCGTATTTACTGGAACATCATCGTCAAGCTTGCCTCTACCTCTATGAAGGGAAAAATCCCCAAAACACGAACTTTTTTCAAAAATATTTTGTACCTACTGTAAATATTTCAAATTTTATTTGTCAAGATATTTTTAATTATTGAAAAAGTGTTTTTTCAGTTGTTTAATTTATTGTAAATATGAAAATTTTTTCCCGAGTCTAGATATTTTTTATTCATTACAGACATTTCATGTTCTTTTCCAGTTCTTTTTGTTGTCAATACTTCGTTCTTTTTGTTGTAAATATTAACTTTTTCGGTTCGGATTTTTTCAAGACCATTGTAAATACCATTTTCAATAAATTATTATTGGCGAAAAACCCAGTGTCTTGCTTTTTGGTGCGGTTGTGTCTTGTCTTAATGCTGCAAAGATGTTCTCGATCTGTTACCATGGTAACATGTTTTTTGTGTAACTTTATTTTTACCTCCTATTAGACCACACACCAGACCATGTTCACATTTGAAAGGCTTTTCACCCGTATGTAATCGTTTATGATACCTGGCAGTATTGTAATGCGCGAAACGTCGATCACAGATATCGCACTTGAATGGTTTTTCTCCCGTGTGCAAACGGGTGTGAGTTTTCAGACCTCCCGCTTGGTTGAACGACCGTTTGCAAACTGTGCACGAGTATGGCCATTCCCCTGTATGGATTCGCATGTGAATCTTAAGGGCTGACTGGCGGGAGTATATCTTTTGACAGAAATTACACCTACGAGATTTTGGTGATTTTTTCTGGTGCCTGACTGCATCTTTAAATTCCCTCGCTTCTTTTTGGTCTTGATAAGGTGCCTTCTCTTGGACACTAGGAACATGATTTATTTTTCTCGGTACTTCCTCGTAAACAGGGTTTTCCTCTTGAGGCACGTGTTTTGGCATCACTAACAGGTTAGCTGCGCGAGACATGTACTGAACATCTGGATACTGTGGGGTTGTTTCCCTGGTAACAGATGGAATAGGCGCCTGGCAGCCCATTCCTCGAGGAAGCTGTACGTTAGACACGTAATCTGACGTGTACTCCACAGGGTTAGTCTCAGGACGCATGGCTGTTTGAAGAAACGAATTGAACATCCCTGATTCGCTTGAAGGGCTCTGGCGCGGTGGACACTGCCAGTTCATCATGGGTGCAAATTCAGGCTCGAGAAAGGGGGCAAACTGCGCGGCCACGTCGAGTGTAGATACAGGAAAGTAGGGAAAGAGATTAGGGTCTATTGCTCCAGCAGGCAATGGCGAAGAAAACCTGTCTTGTCTTCTTTGACCTACGGAGCTGAGAGTTTCGTTGTAATTTACACCATAGGTCGAAGTTGATCCATTGTGTGTTTCAAATTCAGGTAGCCCCAAAGCTTCATTGGGAGGCATTAGCAAGTCTCCGTGAGAAGCACTGTTCCAAATATCAAAGTTTGGCAAGGTGTAATGGTTAAAGTCACAGGACATAGAAGCCGACGTTGTCTCTACTTGGTATTCCATTGGAGGACTTGGAGAAGGCCGGGAGTAATCTGTGAAAATTACAGTGGGATACTGCTTTGAACAAACCTATTAAAAAAAGGTAAGAATTAAGAAACAAGCAAATAAACAAAAAGGTTTCGCTATGGACGTTATTTCCACAATACCTGGAACTATAAATGTCGTCGCGAGGCACGAATAGACTTTAATTTATTTCTGCTTTCGCTGATTTGCGCTCCGTTTTAATTTTGAAGCGGAGAGGGTGTTGGAATCTGTCGGTTACACAATTAACAGTGTAAGCGTTGCAGCGCCACCAGTTTCGACGGTCTCATATTACAAACACGATTTCGTCCAAATTACTTTAAAAATGGAGTTTCAAGAGTTTGACATGTGGAGGGATTACCTCAGTCTAATCAACGTGATTCAAGACCATTCTAATCAACCTAACCGATCTAACCCACCGGCAACTAACCAATCTAACGAACTAACGAACGAACAGCGTACCCAGGCAAGACAGTTCCAAATGATGCTGTGGGAGTTCATTCAGGGCTCCCGCCGCAAGAATTGAAAGGTTAGCGCGTTCTGTGAAAACAGTTATTACATATTGCTTACATGTTGACCACTTTTTTCGACAAACACGTAATGACATTTTAGTGATAATATTTATTAAATGGTGCAAAATAATTCAGAAACCAAACTGTGCATTTAGTTCGGCTCTTTTGGGTCTAGTTCATGCTCTTCGCCCGAGTTGTTATCCACGTGTACTTGCAGAGATCTTTTCAAGTTACTTTAACGGGGAGGGTGATTAGGTTCGCAGATCAACGGATTTGGCTCAAAAAACTGCTCGGATTTCGATATATTTTACGGATTGGCAGATTTTGAACATTAAGCGGATCACGGATTTCTTCAATATCTCAACAAGTCAAGTGTCCGTTTTGTTATAATTGGTTCTGGATGACAATATAAGTTTATAATAATCTTAAGAGTCAAGTTAGAGCTGAGTGTTGGTTTTTGTGTTTAATGAATGATCGAGCTATCTTTCCAATTAAATCTTTCGCGGTCCTTTATCGACTCGAGTACTTTGTGAGACGAGTGGATCTGAATGTCACTGAGAAGGGAAAATTTTAGTTGGGCTACCCACGAAAATGTAGTGACAAAGCATTTTTTATTGTTCTCGATTGTGATGTTATTCAGTTCAAAGTGGCTACTTCATAGTTTTCCTAGTGGGCTGAAAATGCCTACAGATGTGATTAGGAGATCGTTCACAAGTTGTGCCTTGAACGTTCCAGTTGACGGTTCACTCATATCACAAACTAATTACTGCTATTTCTTTTGTTGTTATTATTTAGCTGCGAATGGATGTCTTGCAAGTGGTGTGCTTGTGTTTGGTTTTCCTTTGTTTTTTTGGCGTTTGCGCCCTTATTTTTTTTCTTTATCGGATGTATAGTAAAGTAGTTGTTTTGAAGAGGCAGCTTCGGGAAGCGTTAGGGGAGAGGGACACGCTGTCTCGGCACCGGGACAGTCTGATACGGCAAAGGGATCGCGCGTATCGGCTGCGAGACTTTGCCGTATCGCGACTGAACCGTGCCGAGCAGCGGTATCGCACACTGGTGTGGGTTCTAAATGTGGAGCCTACTCCAGTAGAGAAGGAGGGTGGGGAAGATGAAGGGTTCGCTTCGTTGGAGGAATAGGCTTGCCTTACCTCTAGCGGGCATTTTATTCTAAGTGTCAGCCGTAGTGGCGGATCCAAAATGCCGTATAAAGCAAATTATAAAAAAATATATATATAAGTATATCAGAATAAAGAATTAATTTCTGATAAAATTCATCCCCTCAGCTTCATGACTGACACTTAGACTAAAGGATGCCCGAATGTCCAAATTTATTTATTTCTAAACATTTTTTGACAGTTTCCTAACCAAAAACCAAAAAGAGATTAAAATCTACAAAAAATAAAAGGCGTTTGGGCACTTCATCTTCCTCTCCCTCCCTTAATCCCCCTCCCTTTCTTTTCTCCCTTCCTTTTTTTTTTTCGATTATTTTGACTTAATTCTTTGCTACTTGCTCATTTTGTTTGTTTATTTATTTATTTATATCTCTCTATTTTCTTATTTACTTACGTACGTATTTATTTATTTATTTTCTATGTCTTTCTTTCTTTCCCTCCTTTAATTTACTTTGTTTTATAAATTCAATTATTTTTATTTGTTCGTTTCTACATTACTACACTCACTAGCTTGTTCACATCATCTATTATTCTTTATTATTTATTTCTCTTCTTCTTCTGTTTGTTTCTTCCTGTCTTCCACTTCAAAACACTACTTTGCCTCTCCTTCAAAGAAACATTTATCTTTTTGCCGTTTCATTTAGGTTCATGAAAAATCAAAGAGACGGTAAAATGAAAAACAAAATGGTGAAAATTTTAAAGATAAAAACATGAAAAGTAAAACGAGAAACTAGAAAAGAAAAGAAAACTCTGTTGGATAACGATTTTAGCCATAGATTGTCTTTTAACTAAAACTGTATGGATAAGCAAAACGAGAACGAAACAAAGCACTTCCACTGCAGTACCATATGCAGACTTGACCTGAGAGGACACCCTACAAACAGACAAAGGGACAAAATATGCAGAAAGGTCGCCCTGAAGGACTCTGTCAATACAGTATAGAGGTACCATTGAATTGTGGACCAAGAAGCATCTATAAGGAATGGAGTGACAAGGTGATGAGAAAAGAAAGAGAAAGGAAAGAAAGCGAAGAAAGAGAACACTGAAAGAAAAGAAAAGAGATGGAGAGAAAAGAAAACTCTGATAAAACTATTTCAGCCATAAAAATTGAATTTTGAACCAACAAGCATATGTGAGGATTGGAGTTGGCGAAGGGAAGAACCATGGCGTATCTTACTTCTTCGCGACCGTATTTACTGGAACATCATCGTCAAGCTTGCCTCTACCTCTATGAAGGGAAAAATCCCCAAAACACGAACTTTTTTCAAAAATATTTTGTACCTACTGTAAATATTTCAAATTTTATTTGTCAAGATATTTTTAATTATTGAAAAAGTGTTTTTTCAGTTGTTTAATTTATTGTAAATATGAAAATTTTTTCCCGAGTCTAGATATTTTTTATTCATTACAGACATTTCATGTTCTTTTCCAGTTCTTTTTGTTGTCAATACTTCGTTCTTTTTGTTGTAAATATTAACTTTTTCGGTTCGGATTTTTTCAAGACCATTGTAAATACCATTTTCAATAAATTATTATTGGCGAAAAACCCAGTGTCTTGCTTTTTGGTGCGGTTGTGTCTTGTCTTAATGCTGCAAAGATGTTCTCGATCTGTTACCATGGTAACATGTTTTTTGTGTAACTTTATTTTTACCTCCTATTAGACCACACACCAGACCATGTTCACATTTGAAAGGCTTTTCACCCGTATGTAATCGTTTATGATACCTGGCAGTATTGTAATGCGCGAAACGTCGATCACAGATATCGCACTTGAATGGTTTTTCTCCCGTGTGCAAACGGGTGTGAGTTTTCAGACCTCCCGCTTGGTTGAACGACCGTTTGCAAACTGTGCACGAGTATGGCCATTCCCCTGTATGGATTCGCATGTGAATCTTAAGGGCTGACTGGCGGGAGTATATCTTTTGACAGAAATTACACCTACGAGATTTTGGTGATTTTTTCTGGTGCCTGACTGCATCTTTAAATTCCCTCGCTTCTTTTTGGTCTTGATAAGGTGCCTTCTCTTGGACACTAGGAACATGATTTATTTTTCTCGGTACTTCCTCGTAAACAGGGTTTTCCTCTTGAGGCACGTGTTTTGGCATCACTAACAGGTTAGCTGCGCGAGACATGTACTGAACATCTGGATACTGTGGGGTTGTTTCCCTGGTAACAGATGGAATAGGCGCCTGGCAGCCCATTCCTCGAGGAAGCTGTACGTTAGACACGTAATCTGACGTGTACTCCACAGGGTTAGTCTCAGGACGCATGGCTGTTTGAAGAAACGAATTGAACATCCCTGATTCGCTTGAAGGGCTCTGGCGCGGTGGACACTGCCAGTTCATCATGGGTGCAAATTCAGGCTCGAGAAAGGGGGCAAACTGCGCGGCCACGTCGAGTGTAGATACAGGAAAGTAGGGAAAGAGATTAGGGTCTATTGCTCCAGCAGGCAATGGCGAAGAAAACCTGTCTTGTCTTCTTTGACCTACGGAGCTGAGAGTTTCGTTGTAATTTACACCATAGGTCGAAGTTGATCCATTGTGTGTTTCAAATTCAGGTAGCCCCAAAGCTTCATTGGGAGGCATTAGCAAGTCTCCGTGAGAAGCACTGTTCCAAATATCAAAGTTTGGCAAGGTGTAATGGTTAAAGTCACAGGACATAGAAGCCGACGTTGTCTCTACTTGGTATTCCATTGGAGGACTTGGAGAAGGCCGGGAGTAATCTGTGAAAATTACAGTGGGATACTGCTTTGAACAAACCTATTAAAAAAAGGTAAGAATTAAGAAACAAGCAAATAAACAAAAAGGTTTCGCTATGGACGTTATTTCCACAATACCTGGAACTATAAATGTCGTCGCGAGGCACGAATAGACTTTAATTTATTTCTGCTTTCGCTGATTTGCGCTCCGTTTTAATTTTGAAGCGGAGAGGGTGTTGGAATCTGTCGGTTACACAATTAACAGTGTAAGCGTTGCAGCGCCACCAGTTTCGACGGTCTCATATTACAAACACGATTTCGTCCAAATTACTTTAAAAATGGAGTTTCAAGAGTTTGACATGTGGAGGGATTACCTCAGTCTAATCAACGTGATTCAAGACCATTCTAATCAACCTAACCGATCTAACCCACCGGCAACTAACCAATCTAACGAACTAACGAACGAACAGCGTACCCAGGCAAGACAGTTCCAAATGATGCTGTGGGAGTTCATTCAGGGCTCCCGCCGCAAGAATTGAAAGGTTAGCGCGTTCTGTGAAAACAGTTATTACATATTGCTTACATGTTGACCACTTTTTTCGACAAACACGTAATGACATTTTAGTGATAATATTTATTAAATGGTGCAAAATAATTCAGAAACCAAACTGTGCATTTAGTTCGGCTCTTTTGGGTCTAGTTCATGCTCTTCGCCCGAGTTGTTATCCACGTGTACTTGCAGAGATCTTTTCAAGTTACTTTAACGGGGAGGGTGATTAGGTTCGCAGATCAACGGATTTGGCTCGAAAAACTGCTCGGATTTCGATATATTTTACGGATTGGCAGATTTTGAACATTAAGCGGATCACGGATTTCTTCAATATCTCAACAAGTCAAGTGTCCGTTTTGTTATAATTGGTTCTGGATGACAATATAAGTTTATAATAATCTTAAGAGTCAAGTTAGAGCTGAGTGTTGGTTTTTGTGTTTAATGAATGATCGAGCTATCTTTCCAATTAAATCTTTCGCGGTCCTTTATCGACTCGAGTACTTTGTGAGACGAGTGGATCTGAATGTCACTGAGAAGGGAAAATTTTAGTTGGGCTACCCACGAAAATGTAGTGACAAAGCATTTTTTATTGTTCTCGATTGTGATGTTATTCAGTTCAAAGTGGCTACTTCATAGTTTTCCTAGTGGGCTGAAAATGCCTACAGATGTGATTAGGAGATCGTTCACAAGTTGTGCCTTGAACGTTCCAGTTGACGGTTCACTCATATCACAAACTAATTACTGCTATTTCTTTTGTTGTTATTATTTAGCTGCGAATGGATGTCTTGCAAGTGGTGTGCTTGTGTTTGGTTTTCCTTTGTTTTTTTGGCGTTTGCGCCCTTATTTTTTTTCTTTATCGGATGTATAGTAAAGTAGTTGTTTTGAAGAGGCAGCTTCGGGAAGCGTTAGGGGAGAGGGACACGCTGTCTCGGCACCGGGACAGTCTGATACGGCAAAGGGATCGCGCGTATCGGCTGCGAGACTTTGCCGTATCGCGACTGAACCGTGCCGAGCAGCGGTATCGCACACTGGTGTGGGTTCTAAATGTGGAGCCTACTCCAGTAGAGAAGGAGGGTGGGGAAGATGAAGGGTTCGCTTCGTTGGAGGAATAGGCTTGCCTTACCTCTAGCGGGCATTTTATTCTAAGTGTCAGCCGTAGTGGCGGATCCAAAATGCCGTATAAAGCAAATTATAAAAAAATATATATATAAGTATATCAGAATAAAGAATTAATTTCTGATAAAATTCATCCCCTCAGCTTCATGACTGACACTTAGACTAAAGGATGCCCGAATGTCCAAATTTATTTATTTCTAAACATTTTTTGACAGTTTCCTAACCAAAAACCAAAAAGAGATTAAAATCTACAAAAAATAAAAGGCGTTTGGGCACTTCATCTTCCTCTCCCTCCCTTAATCCCCCTCCCTTTCTTTTCTCCCTTCCTTTTTTTTTTTCGATTATTTTGACTTAATTCTTTGCTACTTGCTCATTTTGTTTGTTTATTTATTTATTTATATCTCTCTATTTTCTTATTTACTTACGTACATATTTATTTATTTATTTTCTATGTCTTTCTTTCTTTCCCTCCTTTAATTTACTTTGTTTTATAAATTCAATTATTTTTATTTGTTCGTTTCTACATTACTACACTCACTAGCTTGTTCACATCATCTATTATTCTTTATTATTTATTTCTCTTCTTCTTCTGTTTGTTTCTTCCTGTCTTCCACTTCAAAACACTACTTTGCCTCTCCTTCAAAGAAACATTTATCTTTTTGCCGTTTCATTTAGGTTCATGAAAAATCAAAGAGACGGTAAAATGAAAAACAAAATGGTGAAAATTTTAAAGATAAAAACATGAAAAGTAAAACGAGAAACTAGAAAAGAAAAGAAAACTCTGTTGGATAACGATTTTAGCCATAGATTGTCTTTTAACTAAAACTGTATGGATAAGCAAAACGAGAACGAAACAAAGCACTTCCACTGCAGTACCATATGCAGACTTGACCTGAGAGGACACCCTACAAACAGACAAAGGGACAAAATATGCAGAAAGGTCGCCCTGAAGGACTCTGTCAATACAGTATAGACGTACCATTGAATTGTGGACCAAGAAGCATCTATAAGGAATGGAGTGACAAGGTGATGAGAAAAGAAAGAGAAAGGAAAGAAAGCGAAGAAAGAGAACACTGAAAGAAAAGAAAAGAGATGGAGAGAAAAGAAAACTCTGATAAAACTATTTCAGCCATAAAAATTGAATTTTGAACCAACAAGCATATGTGAGGATTGGAGTTGGCGAAGGGAAGAACCATGGCGTATCTTACTTCTTCGCGACCGTATTTACTGGAACATCATCGTCAAGCTTGCCTCTACCTCTATGAAGGGAAAAATCCCCAAAACACGAACTTTTTTCAAAAATATTTTGTACCTGCTGTAAATATTTCAAATTTTATTTGTCAAGATATTTTTAATTATTGAAAAAGTGTTTTTTCAGTTGTTTAATTTATTGTAAATATGAAAATTTTTTCCCGAGTCTAGATATTTTTTATTCATTACAGACATTTCATGTTCTTTTCCAGTTCTTTTTGTTGTCAATACTTCGTTCTTTTTGTTGTAAATATTAACTTTTTCGGTTCGGATTTTTTCAAGACCATTGTAAATACCATTTTCAATAAATTATTATTGGCGAAAAACCCAGTGTCTTGCTTTTTGGTGCGGTTGTGTCTTGTCTTAATGCTGCAAAGATGTTCTCGATCTGTTACCATGGTAACATGTTTTTTGTGTAACTTTATTTTTACCTCCTATTAGACCACACACCAGACCATGTTCACATTTGAAAGGCTTTTCACCCGTATGTAATCGTTTATGATACCTGGCAGTATTGTAATGCGCGAAACGTCGATCACAGATATCGCACTTGAATGGTTTTTCTCCCGTGTGCAAACGGGTGTGAGTTTTCAGACCTCCCGCTTGGTTGAACGACCGTTTGCAAACTGTGCACGAGTATGGCCATTCCCCTGTATGGATTCGCATGTGAATCTTAAGGGCTGACTGGCGGGAGTATATCTTTTGACAGAAATTACACCTACGAGATTTTGGTGATTTTTTCTGGTGCCTGACTGCATCTTTAAATTCCCTCGCTTCTTTTTGGTCTTGATAAGGTGCCTTCTCTTGGACACTAGGAACATGATTTATTTTTCTCGGTACTTCCTCGTAAACAGGGTTTTCCTCTTGAGGCACGTGTTTTGGCATCACTAACAGGTTAGCTGCGCGAGACATGTACTGAACATCTGGATACTGTGGGGTTGTTTCCCTGGTAACAGATGGAATAGGCGCCTGGCAGCCCATTCCTCGAGGAAGCTGTACGTTAGACACGTAATCTGACGTGTACTCCACAGGGTTAGTCTCAGGACGCATGGCTGTTTGAAGAAACGAATTGAACATCCCTGATTCGCTTGAAGGGCTCTGGCGCGGTGGACACTGCCAGTTCATCATGGGTGCAAATTCAGGCTCGAGAAAGGGGGCAAACTGCGCGGCCACGTCGAGTGTAGATACAGGAAAGTAGGGAAAGAGATTAGGGTCTATTGCTCCAGCAGGCAATGGCGAAGAAAACCTGTCTTGTCTTCTTTGACCTACGGAGCTGAGAGTTTCGTTGTAATTTACACCATAGGTCGAAGTTGATCCATTGTGTGTTTCAAATTCAGGTAGCCCCAAAGCTTCATTGGGAGGCATTAGCAAGTCTCCGTGAGAAGCACTGTTCCAAATATCAAAGTTTGGCAAGGTGTAATGGTTAAAGTCACAGGACATAGAAGCCGACGTTGTCTCTACTTGGTATTCCATTGGAGGACTTGGAGAAGGCCGGGAGTAATCTGTGAAAATTACAGTGGGATACTGCTTTGAACAAACCTATTAAAAAAAGGTAAGAATTAAGAAACAAGCAAATAAACAAAAAGGTTTCGCTATGGACGTTATTTCCACAATACCTGGAACTATAAATGTCGTCGCGAGGCACGAATAGACTTTAATTTATTTCTGCTTTCGCTGATTTGCGCTCCGTTTTAATTTTGAAGCGGAGAGGGTGTTGGAATCTGTCGGTTACACAATTAACAGTGTAAGCGTTGCAGCGCCACCAGTTTCGACGGTCTCATATTACAAACACGATTTCGTCCAAATTACTTTAAAAATGGAGTTTCAAGAGTTTGACATGTGGAGGGATTACCTCAGTCTAATCAACGTGATTCAAGACCATTCTAATCAACCTAACCGATCTAACCCACCGGCAACTAACCAATCTAACGAACTAACGAACGAACAGCGTACCCAGGCAAGACAGTTCCAAATGATGCTGTGGGAGTTCATTCAGGGCTCCCGCCGCAAGAATTGAAAGGTTAGCGCGTTCTGTGAAAACAGTTATTACATATTGCTTACATGTTGACCACTTTTTTCGACAAACACGTAATGACATTTTAGTGATAATATTTATTAAATGGTGCAAAATAATTCAGAAACCAAACTGTGCATTTAGTTCGGCTCTTTTGGGTCTAGTTCATGCTCTTCGCCCGAGTTGTTATCCACGTGTACTTGCAGAGATCTTTTCAAGTTACTTTAACGGGGAGGGTGATTAGGTTCGCAGATCAACGGATTTGGCTCAAAAAACTGCTCGGATTTCGATATATTTTACGGATTGGCAGATTTTGAACATTAAGCGGATCACGGATTTCTTCAATATCTCAACAAGTCAAGTGTCCGTTTTGTTATAATTGGTTCTGGATGACAATATAAGTTTATAATAATCTTAAGAGTCAAGTTAGAGCTGAGTGTTGGTTTTTGTGTTTAATGAATGATCGAGCTATCTTTCCAATTAAATCTTTCGCGGTCCTTTATCGACTCGAGTACTTTGTGAGACGAGTGGATCTGAATGTCACTGAGAAGGGAAAATTTTAGTTGGGCTACCCACGAAAATGTAGTGACAAAGCATTTTTTATTGTTCTCGATTGTGATGTTATTCAGTTCAAAGTGGCTACTTCATAGTTTTCCTAGTGGGCTGAAAATGCCTACAGATGTGATTAGGAGATCGTTCACAAGTTGTGCCTTGAACGTTCCAGTTGACGGTTCACTCATATCACAAACTAATTACTGCTATTTCTTTTGTTGTTATTATTTAGCTGCGAATGGATGTCTTGCAAGTGGTGTGCTTGTGTTTGGTTTTCCTTTGTTTTTTTGGCGTTTGCGCCCTTATTTTTTTTCTTTATCGGATGTATAGTAAAGTAGTTGTTTTGAAGAGGCAGCTTCGGGAAGCGTTAGGGGAGAGGGACACGCTGTCTCGGCACCGGGACAGTCTGATACGGCAAAGGGATCGCGCGTATCGGCTGCGAGACTTTGCCGTATCGCGACTGAACCGTGCCGAGCAGCGGTATCGCACACTGGTGTGGGTTCTAAATGTGGAGCCTACTCCAGTAGAGAAGGAGGGTGGGGAAGATGAAGGGTTCGCTTCGTTGGAGGAATAGGCTTGCCTTACCTCTAGCGGGCATTTTATTCTAAGTGTCAGCCGTAGTGGCGGATCCAAAATGCCGTATAAAGCAAATTATAAAAAAATATATATATAAGTATATCAGAATAAAGAATTAATTTCTGATAAAATTCATCCCCTCAGCTTCATGACTGACACTTAGACTAAAGGATGCCCGAATGTCCAAATTTATTTATTTCTAAACATTTTTTGACAGTTTCCTAACCAAAAACCAAAAAGAGATTAAAATCTACAAAAAATAAAAGGCGTTTGGGCACTTCATCTTCCTCTCCCTCCCTTAATCCCCCTCCCTTTCTTTTCTCCCTTCCTTTTTTTTTTTCGATTATTTTGACTTAATTCTTTGCTACTTGCTCATTTTGTTTGTTTATTTATTTATTTATATCTCTCTATTTTCTTATTTACTTACGTACGTATTTATTTATTTATTTTCTATGTCTTTCTTTCTTTCCCTCCTTTAATTTACTTTGTTTTATAAATTCAATTATTTTTATTTGTTCGTTTCTACATTACTACACTCACTAGCTTGTTCACATCATCTATTATTCTTTATTATTTATTTCTCTTCTTCTTCTGTTTGTTTCTTCCTGTCTTCCACTTCAAAACACTACTTTGCCTCTCCTTCAAAGAAACATTTATCTTTTTGCCGTTTCATTTAGGTTCATGAAAAATCAAAGAGACGGTAAAATGAAAAACAAAATGGTGAAAATTTTAAAGATAAAAACATGAAAAGTAAAACGAGAAACTAGAAAAGAAAAGAAAACTCTGTTGGATAACGATTTTAGCCATAGATTGTCTTTTAACTAAAACTGTATGGATAAGCAAAACGAGAACGAAACAAAGCACTTCCACTGCAGTACCATATGCAGACTTGACCTGAGAGGACACCCTACAAACAGACAAAGGGACAAAATATGCAGAAAGGTCGCCCTGAAGGACTCTGTCAATACAGTATAGAGGTACCATTGAATTGTGGACCAAGAAGCATCTATAAGGAATGGAGTGACAAGGTGATGAGAAAAGAAAGAGAAAGGAAAGAAAGCGAAGAAAGAGAACACTGAAAGAAAAGAAAAGAGATGGAGAGAAAAGAAAACTCTGATAAAACTATTTCAGCCATAAAAATTGAATTTTGAACCAACAAGCATATGTGAGGATTGGAGTTGGCGAAGGGAAGAACCATGGCGTATCTTACTTCTTCGCGACCGTATTTACTGGAACATCATCGTCAAGCTTGCCTCTACCTCTATGAAGGGAAAAATCCCCAAAACACGAACTTTTTTCAAAAATATTTTGTACCTACTGTAAATATTTCAAATTTTATTTGTCAAGATATTTTTAATTATTGAAAAAGTGTTTTTTCAGTTGTTTAATTTATTGTAAATATGAAAATTTTTTCCCGAGTCTAGATATTTTTTATTCATTACAGACATTTCATGTTCTTTTCCAGTTCTTTTTGTTGTCAATACTTCGTTCTTTTTGTTGTAAATATTAACTTTTTCGGTTCGGATTTTTTCAAGACCATTGTAAATACCATTTTCAATAAATTATTATTGGCGAAAAACCCAGTGTCTTGCTTTTTGGTGCGGTTGTGTCTTGTCTTAATGCTGCAAAGATGTTCTCGATCTGTTACCATGGTAACATGTTTTTTGTGTAACTTTATTTTTACCTCCTATTAGACCACACACCAGACCATGTTCACATTTGAAAGGCTTTTCACCCGTATGTAATCGTTTATGATACCTGGCAGTATTGTAATGCGCGAAACGTCGATCACAGATATCGCACTTGAATGGTTTTTCTCCCGTGTGCAAACGGGTGTGAGTTTTCAGACCTCCCGCTTGGTTGAACGACCGTTTGCAAACTGTGCACGAGTATGGCCATTCCCCTGTATGGATTCGCATGTGAATCTTAAGGGCTGACTGGCGGGAGTATATCTTTTGACAGAAATTACACCTACGAGATTTTGGTGATTTTTTCTGGTGCCTGACTGCATCTTTAAATTCCCTCGCTTCTTTTTGGTCTTGATAAGGTGCCTTCTCTTGGACACTAGGAACATGATTTATTTTTCTCGGTACTTCCTCGTAAACAGGGTTTTCTTCTTGAGGCACGTGTTTTGGCATCACTAACAGGTTAGCTGCGCGAGACATGTACTGAACATCTGGATACTGTGGGGTTGTTTCCCTGGTAACAGATGGAATAGGCGCCTGGCAGCCCATTCCTCGAGGAAGCTGTACGTTAGACACGTAATCTGACGTGTACTCCACAGGGTTAGTCTCAGGACGCATGGCTGTTTGAAGAAACGAATTGAACATCCCTGATTCGCTTGAAGGGCTCTGGCGCGGTGGACACTGCCAGTTCATCATGGGTGCAAATTCAGGCTCGAGAAAGGGGGCAAACTGCGCGGCCACGTCGAGTGTAGATACAGGAAAGTAGGGAAAGAGATTAGGGTCTATTGCTCCAGCAGGCAATGGCGAAGAAAACCTGTCTTGTCTTCTTTGACCTACGGAGCTGAGAGTTTCGTTGTAATTTACACCATAGGTCGAAGTTGATCCATTGTGTGTTTCAAATTCAGGTAGCCCCAAAGCTTCATTGGGAGGCATTAGCAAGTCTCCGTGAGAAGCACTGTTCCAAATATCAAAGTTTGGCAAGGTGTAATGGTTAAAGTCACAGGACATAGAAGCCGACGTTGTCTCTACTTGGTATTCCATTGGAGGACTTGGAGAAGGCCGGGAGTAATCTGTGAAAATTACAGTGGGATACTGCTTTGAACAAACCTATTAAAAAAAGGTAAGAATTAAGAAACAAGCAAATAAACAAAAAGGTTTCGCTATGGACGTTATTTCCACAATACCTGGAACTATAAATGTCGTCGCGAGGCACGAATAGACTTTAATTTATTTCTGCTTTCGCTGATTTGCGCTCCGTTTTAATTTTGAAGCGGAGAGGGTGTTGGAATCTGTCGGTTACACAATTAACAGTGTAAGCGTTGCAGCGCCACCAGTTTCGACGGTCTCATATTACAAACACGATTTCGTCCAAATTACTTTAAAAATGGAGTTTCAAGAGTTTGACATGTGGAGGGATTACCTCAGTCTAATCAACGTGATTCAAGACCATTCTAATCAACCTAACCGATCTAACCCACCGGCAACTAACCAATCTAACGAACTAACGAACGAACAGCGTACCCAGGCAAGACAGTTCCAAATGATGCTGTGGGAGTTCATTCAGGGCTCCCGCCGCAAGAATTGAAAGGTTAGCGCGTTCTGTGAAAACAGTTATTACATATTGCTTACATGTTGACCACTTTTTTCGACAAACACGTAATGACATTTTAGTGATAATATTTATTAAATGGTGCAAAATAATTCAGAAACCAAACTGTGCATTTAGTTCGGCTCTTTTGGGTCTAGTTCATGCTCTTCGCCCGAGTTGTTATCCACGTGTACTTGCAGAGATCTTTTCAAGTTACTTTAACGGGGAGGGTGATTAGGTTCGCAGATCAACGGATTTGGCTCAAAAAACTGCTCGGATTTCGATATATTTTACGGATTGGCAGATTTTGAACATTAAGCGGATCACGGATTTCTTCAATATCTCAACAAGTCAAGTGTCCGTTTTGTTATAATTGGTTCTGGATGACAATATAAGTTTATAATAATCTTAAGAGTCAAGTTAGAGCTGAGTGTTGGTTTTTGTGTTTAATGAATGATCGAGCTATCTTTCCAATTAAATCTTTCGCGGTCCTTTATCGACTCGAGTACTTTGTGAGACGAGTGGATCTGAATGTCACTGAGAAGGGAAAATTTTAGTTGGGCTACCCACGAAAATGTAGTGACAAAGCATTTTTTATTGTTCTCGATTGTGATGTTATTCAGTTCAAAGTGGCTACTTCATAGTTTTCCTAGTGGGCTGAAAATGCCTACAGATGTGATTAGGAGATCGTTCACAAGTTGTGCCTTGAACGTTCCAGTTGACGGTTCACTCATATCACAAACTAATTACTGCTATTTCTTTTGTTGTTATTATTTAGCTGCGAATGGATGTCTTGCAAGTGGTGTGCTTGTGTTTGGTTTTCCTTTGTTTTTTTGGCGTTTGCGCCCTTATTTTTTTTCTTTATCGGATGTATAGTAAAGTAGTTGTTTTGAAGAGGCAGCTTCGGGAAGCGTTAGGGGAGAGGGACACGCTGTCTCGGCACCGGGACAGTCTGATACGGCAAAGGGATCGCGCGTATCGGCTGCGAGACTTTGCCGTATCGCGACTGAACCGTGCCGAGCAGCGGTATCGCACACTGGTGTGGGTTCTAAATGTGGAGCCTACTCCAGTAGAGAAGGAGGGTGGGGAAGATGAAGGGTTCGCTTCGTTGGAGGAATAGGCTTGCCTTACCTCTAGCGGGCATTTTATTCTAAGTGTCAGCCGTAGTGGCGGATCCAAAATGCCGTATAAAGCAAATTATAAAAAAATATATATATAAGTATATCAGAATAAAGAATTAATTTCTGATAAAATTCATCCCCTCAGCTTCATGACTGACACTTAGACTAAAGGATGCCCGAATGTCCAAATTTATTTATTTCTAAACATTTTTTGACAGTTTCCTAACCAAAAACCAAAAAGAGATTAAAATCTACAAAAAATAAAAGGCGTTTGGGCACTTCATCTTCCTCTCCCTCCCTTAATCCCCCTCCCTTTCTTTTCTCCCTTCCTTTTTTTTTTTCGATTATTTTGACTTAATTCTTTGCTACTTGCTCATTTTGTTTGTTTATTTATTTATTTATATCTCTCTATTTTCTTATTTACTTACGTACGTATTTATTTATTTATTTTCTATGTCTTTCTTTCTTTCCCTCCTTTAATTTACTTTGTTTTATAAATTCAATTATTTTTATTTGTTCGTTTCTACATTACTACACTCACTAGCTTGTTCACATCATCTATTATTCTTTATTATTTATTTCTCTTCTTCTTCTGTTTGTTTCTTCCTGTCTTCCACTTCAAAACACTACTTTGCCTCTCCTTCAAAGAAACATTTATCTTTTTGCCGTTTCATTTAGGTTCATGAAAAATCAAAGAGACGGTAAAATGAAAAACAAAATGGTGAAAATTTTAAAGATAAAAACATGAAAAGTAAAACGAGAAACTAGAAAAGAAAAGAAAACTCTGTTGGATAACGATTTTAGCCATAGATTGTCTTTTAACTAAAACTGTATGGATAAGCAAAACGAGAACGAAACAAAGCACTTCCACTGCAGTACCATATGCAGACTTGACCTGAGAGGACACCCTACAAACAGACAAAGGGACAAAATATGCAGAAAGGTCGCCCTGAAGGACTCTGTCAATACAGTATAGAGGTACCATTGAATTGTGGACCAAGAAGCATCTATAAGGAATGGAGTGACAAGGTGATGAGAAAAGAAAGAGAAAGGAAAGAAAGCGAAGAAAGAGAACACTGAAAGAAAAGAAAAGAGATGGAGAGAAAAGAAAACTCTGATAAAACTATTTCAGCCATAAAAATTGAATTTTGAACCAACAAGCATATGTGAGGATTGGAGTTGGCGAAGGGAAGAACCATGGCGTATCTTACTTCTTCGCGACCGTATTTACTGGAACATCATCGTCAAGCTTGCCTCTACCTCTATGAAGGGAAAAATCCCCAAAACACGAACTTTTTTCAAAAATATTTTGTACCTACTGTAAATATTTCAAATTTTATTTGTCAAGATATTTTTAATTATTGAAAAAGTGTTTTTTCAGTTGTTTAATTTATTGTAAATATGAAAATTTTTTCCCGAGTCTAGATATTTTTTATTCATTACAGACATTTCATGTTCTTTTCCAGTTCTTTTTGTTGTCAATACTTCGTTCTTTTTGTTGTAAATATTAACTTTTTCGGTTCGGATTTTTTCAAGACCATTGTAAATACCATTTTCAATAAATTATTATTGGCGAAAAACCCAGTGTCTTGCTTTTTGGTGCGGTTGTGTCTTGTCTTAATGCTGCAAAGATGTTCTCGATCTGTTACCATGGTAACATGTTTTTTGTGTAACTTTATTTTTACCTCCTATTAGACCACACACCAGACCATGTTCACATTTGAAAGGCTTTTCACCCGTATGTAATCGTTTATGATACCTGGCAGTATTGTAATGCGCGAAACGTCGATCACAGATATCGCACTTGAATGGTTTTTCTCCCGTGTGCAAACGGGTGTGAGTTTTCAGACCTCCCGCTTGGTTGAACGACCGTTTGCAAACTGTGCACGAGTATGGCCATTCCCCTGTATGGATTCGCATGTGAATCTTAAGGGCTGACTGGCGGGAGTATATCTTTTGACAGAAATTACACCTACGAGATTTTGGTGATTTTTTCTGGTGCCTGACTGCATCTTTAAATTCCCTCGCTTCTTTTTGGTCTTGATAAGGTGCCTTCTCTTGGACACTAGGAACATGATTTATTTTTCTCGGTACTTCCTCGTAAACAGGGTTTTCCTCTTGAGGCACGTGTTTTGGCATCACTAACAGGTTAGCTGCGCGAGACATGTACTGAACATCTGGATACTGTGGGGTTGTTTCCCTGGTAACAGATGGAATAGGCGCCTGGCAGCCCATTCCTCGAGGAAGCTGTACGTTAGACACGTAATCTGACGTGTACTCCACAGGGTTAGTCTCAGGACGCATGGCTGTTTGAAGAAACGAATTGAACATCCCTGATTCGCTTGAAGGGCTCTGGCGCGGTGGACACTGCCAGTTCATCATGGGTGCAAATTCAGGCTCGAGAAAGGGGGCAAACTGCGCGGCCACGTCGAGTGTAGATACAGGAAAGTAGGGAAAGAGATTAGGGTCTATTGCTCCAGCAGGCAATGGCGAAGAAAACCTGTCTTGTCTTCTTTGACCTACGGAGCTGAGAGTTTCGTTGTAATTTACACCATAGGTCGAAGTTGATCCATTGTGTGTTTCAAATTCAGGTAGCCCCAAAGCTTCATTGGGAGGCATTAGCAAGTCTCCGTGAGAAGCACTGTTCCAAATATCAAAGTTTGGCAAGGTGTAATGGTTAAAGTCACAGGACATAGAAGCCGACGTTGTCTCTACTTGGTATTCCATTGGAGGACTTGGAGAAGGCCGGGAGTAATCTGTGAAAATTACAGTGGGATACTGCTTTGAACAAACCTATTAAAAAAAGGTAAGAATTAAGAAACAAGCAAATAAACAAAAAGGTTTCGCTATGGACGTTATTTCCACAATACCTGGAACTATAAATGTCGTCGCGAGGCACGAATAGACTTTAATTTATTTCTGCTTTCGCTGATTTGCGCTCCGTTTTAATTTTGAAGCGGAGAGGGTGTTGGAATCTGTCGGTTACACAATTAACAGTGTAAGCGTTGCAGCGCCACCAGTTTCGACGGTCTCATATTACAAACACGATTTCGTCCAAATTACTTTAAAAATGGAGTTTCAAGAGTTTGACATGTGGAGGGATTACCTCAGTCTAATCAACGTGATTCAAGACCATTCTAATCAACCTAACCGATCTAACCCACCGGCAACTAACCAATCTAACGAACTAACGAACGAACAGCGTACCCAGGCAAGACAGTTCCAAATGATGCTGTGGGAGTTCATTCAGGGCTCCCGCCGCAAGAATTGAAAGGTTAGCGCGTTCTGTGAAAACAGTTATTACATATTGCTTACATGTTGACCACTTTTTTCGACAAACACGTAATGACATTTTAGTGATAATATTTATTAAATGGTGCAAAATAATTCAGAAACCAAACTGTGCATTTAGTTCGGCTCTTTTGGGTCTAGTTCATGCTCTTCGCCCGAGTTGTTATCCACGTGTACTTGCAGAGATCTTTTCAAGTTACTTTAACGGGGAGGGTGATTAGGTTCGCAGATCAACGGATTTGGCTCAAAAAACTGCTCGGATTTCGATATATTTTACGGATTGGCAGATTTTGAACATTAAGCGGATCACGGATTTCTTCAATATCTCAACAAGTCAAGTGTCCGTTTTGTTATAATTGGTTCTGGATGACAATATAAGTTTATAATAATCTTAAGAGTCAAGTTAGAGCTGAGTGTTGGTTTTTGTGTTTAATGAATGATCGAGCTATCTTTCCAATTAAATCTTTCGCGGTCCTTTATCGACTCGAGTACTTTGTGAGACGAGTGGATCTGAATGTCACTGAGAAGGGAAAATTTTAGTTGGGCTACCCACGAAAATGTAGTGACAAAGCATTTTTTATTGTTCTCGATTGTGATGTTATTCAGTTCAAAGTGGCTACTTCATAGTTTTCCTAGTGGGCTGAAAATGCCTACAGATGTGATTAGGAGATCGTTCACAAGTTGTGCCTTGAACGTTCCAGTTGACGGTTCACTCATATCACAAACTAATTACTGCTATTTCTTTTGTTGTTATTATTTAGCTGCGAATGGATGTCTTGCAAGTGGTGTGCTTGTGTTTGGTTTTCCTTTGTTTTTTTGGCGTTTGCGCCCTTATTTTTTTTCTTTATCGGATGTATAGTAAAGTAGTTGTTTTGAAGAGGCAGCTTCGGGAAGCGTTAGGGGAGAGGGACACGCTGTCTCGGCACCGGGACAGTCTGATACGGCAAAGGGATCGCGCGTATCGGCTGCGAGACTTTGCCGTATCGCGACTGAACCGTGCCGAGCAGCGGTATCGCACACTGGTGTGGGTTCTAAATGTGGAGCCTACTCCAGTAGAGAAGGAGGGTGGGGAAGATGAAGGGTTCGCTTCGTTGGAGGAATAGGCTTGCCTTACCTCTAGCGGGCATTTTATTCTAAGTGTCAGCCGTAGTGGCGGATCCAAAATGCCGTATAAAGCAAATTATAAAAAAATATATATATAAGTATATCAGAATAAAGAATTAATTTCTGATAAAATTCATCCCCTCAGCTTCATGACTGACACTTAGACTAAAGGATGCCCGAATGTCCAAATTTATTTATTTCTAAACATTTTTTGACAGTTTCCTAACCAAAAACCAAAAAGAGATTAAAATCTACAAAAAATAAAAGGCGTTTGGGCACTTCATCTTCCTCTCCCTCCCTTAATCCCCCTCCCTTTCTTTTCTCCCTTCCTTTTTTTTTTTCGATTATTTTGACTTAATTCTTTGCTACTTGCTCATTTTGTTTGTTTATTTATTTATTTATATCTCTCTATTTTCTTATTTACTTACGTACGTATTTATTTATTTATTTTCTATGTCTTTCTTTCTTTCCCTCCTTTAATTTACTTTGTTTTATAAATTCAATTATTTTTATTTGTTCGTTTCTACATTACTACACTCACTAGCTTGTTCACATCATCTATTATTCTTTATTATTTATTTCTCTTCTTCTTCTGTTTGTTTCTTCCTGTCTTCCACTTCAAAACACTACTTTGCCTCTCCTTCAAAGAAACATTTATCTTTTTGCCGTTTCATTTAGGTTCATGAAAAATCAAAGAGACGGTAAAATGAAAAACAAAATGGTGAAAATTTTAAAGATAAAAACATGAAAAGTAAAACGAGAAACTAGAAAAGAAAAGAAAACTCTGTTGGATAACGATTTTAGCCATAGATTGTCTTTTAACTAAAACTGTATGGATAAGCAAAACGAGAACGAAACAAAGCACTTCCACTGCAGTACCATATGCAGACTTGACCTGAGAGGACACCCTACAAACAGACAAAGGGACAAAATATGCAGAAAGGTCGCCCTGAAGGACTCTGTCAATACAGTATAGAGGTACCATTGAATTGTGGACCAAGAAGCATCTATAAGGAATGGAGTGACAAGGTGATGAGAAAAGAAAGAGAAAGGAAAGAAAGCGAAGAAAGAGAACACTGAAAGAAAAGAAAAGAGATGGAGAGAAAAGAAAACTCTGATAAAACTATTTCAGCCATAAAAATTGAATTTTGAACCAACAAGCATATGTGAGGATTGGAGTTGGCGAAGGGAAGAACCATGGCGTATCTTACTTCTTCGCGACCGTATTTACTGGAACATCATCGTCAAGCTTGCCTCTACCTCTATGAAGGGAAAAATCCCCAAAACACGAACTTTTTTCAAAAATATTTTGTACCTACTGTAAATATTTCAAATTTTATTTGTCAAGATATTTTTAATTATTGAAAAAGTGTTTTTTCAGTTGTTTAATTTATTGTAAATATGAAAATTTTTTCCCGAGTCTAGATATTTTTTATTCATTACAGACATTTCATGTTCTTTTCCAGTTCTTTTTGTTGTCAATACTTCGTTCTTTTTGTTGTAAATATTAACTTTTTCGGTTCGGATTTTTTCAAGACCATTGTAAATACCATTTTCAATAAATTATTATTGGCGAAAAACCCAGTGTCTTGCTTTTTGGTGCGGTTGTGTCTTGTCTTAATGCTGCAAAGATGTTCTCGATCTGTTACCATGGTAACATGTTTTTTGTGTAACTTTATTTTTACCTCCTATTAGACCACACACCAGACCATGTTCACATTTGAAAGGCTTTTCACCCGTATGTAATCGTTTATGATACCTGGCAGTATTGTAATGCGCGAAACGTCGATCACAGATATCGCACTTGAATGGTTTTTCTCCCGTGTGCAAACGGGTGTGAGTTTTCAGACCTCCCGCTTGGTTGAACGACCGTTTGCAAACTGTGCACGAGTATGGCCATTCCCCTGTATGGATTCGCATGTGAATCTTAAGGGCTGACTGGCGGGAGTATATCTTTTGACAGAAATTACACCTACGAGATTTTGGTGATTTTTTCTGGTGCCTGACTGCATCTTTAAATTCCCTCGCTTCTTTTTGGTCTTGATAAGGTGCCTTCTCTTGGACACTAGGAACATGATTTATTTTTCTCGGTACTTCCTCGTAAACAGGGTTTTCCTCTTGAGGCACGTGTTTTGGCATCACTAACAGGTTAGCTGCGCGAGACATGTACTGAACATCTGGATACTGTGGGGTTGTTTCCCTGGTAACAGATGGAATAGGCGCCTGGCAGCCCATTCCTCGAGGAAGCTGTACGTTAGACACGTAATCTGACGTGTACTCCACAGGGTTAGTCTCAGGACGCATGGCTGTTTGAAGAAACGAATTGAACATCCCTGATTCGCTTGAAGGGCTCTGGCGCGGTGGACACTGCCAGTTCATCATGGGTGCAAATTCAGGCTCGAGAAAGGGGGCAAACTGCGCGGCCACGTCGAGTGTAGATACAGGAAAGTAGGGAAAGAGATTAGGGTCTATTGCTCCAGCAGGCAATGGCGAAGAAAACCTGTCTTGTCTTCTTTGACCTACGGAGCTGAGAGTTTCGTTGTAATTTACACCATAGGTCGAAGTTGATCCATTGTGTGTTTCAAATTCAGGTAGCCCCAAAGCTTCATTGGGAGGCATTAGCAAGTCTCCGTGAGAAGCACTGTTCCAAATATCAAAGTTTGGCAAGGTGTAATGGTTAAAGTCACAGGACATAGAAGCCGACGTTGTCTCTACTTGGTATTCCATTGGAGGACTTGGAGAAGGCCGGGAGTAATCTGTGAAAATTACAGTGGGATACTGCTTTGAACAAACCTATTAAAAAAAGGTAAGAATTAAGAAACAAGCAAATAAACAAAAAGGTTTCGCTATGGACGTTATTTCCACAATACCTGGAACTATAAATGTCGTCGCGAGGCACGAATAGACTTTAATTTATTTCTGCTTTCGCTGATTTGCGCTCCGTTTTAATTTTGAAGCGGAGAGGGTGTTGGAATCTGTCGGTTACACAATTAACAGTGTAAGCGTTGCAGCGCCACCAGTTTCGACGGTCTCATATTACAAACACGATTTCGTCCAAATTACTTTAAAAATGGAGTTTCAAGAGTTTGACATGTGGAGGGATTACCTCAGTCTAATCAACGTGATTCAAGACCATTCTAATCAACCTAACCGATCTAACCCACCGGCAACTAACCAATCTAACGAACTAACGAACGAACAGCGTACCCAGGCAAGACAGTTCCAAATGATGCTGTGGGAGTTCATTCAGGGCTCCCGCCGCAAGAATTGAAAGGTTAGCGCGTTCTGTGAAAACAGTTATTACATATTGCTTACATGTTGACCACTTTTTTCGACAAACACGTAATGACATTTTAGTGATAATATTTATTAAATGGTGCAAAATAATTCAGAAACCAAACTGTGCATTTAGTTCGGCTCTTTTGGGTCTAGTTCATGCTCTTCGCCCGAGTTGTTATCCACGTGTACTTGCAGAGATCTTTTCAAGTTACTTTAACGGGGAGGGTGATTAGGTTCGCAGATCAACGGATTTGGCTCGAAAAACTGCTCGGATTTCGATATATTTTACGGATTGGCAGATTTTGAACATTAAGCGGATCACGGATTTCTTCAATATCTCAACAAGTCAAGTGTCCGTTTTGTTATAATTGGTTCTGGATGACAATATAAGTTTATAATAATCTTAAGAGTCAAGTTAGAGCTGAGTGTTGGTTTTTGTGTTTAATGAATGATCGAGCTATCTTTCCAATTAAATCTTTCGCGGTCCTTTATCGACTCGAGTACTTTGTGAGACGAGTGGATCTGAATGTCACTGAGAAGGGAAAATTTTAGTTGGGCTACCCACGAAAATGTAGTGACAAAGCATTTTTTATTGTTCTCGATTGTGATGTTATTCAGTTCAAAGTGGCTACTTCATAGTTTTCCTAGTGGGCTGAAAATGCCTACAGATGTGATTAGGAGATCGTTCACAAGTTGTGCCTTGAACGTTCCAGTTGACGGTTCACTCATATCACAAACTAATTACTGCTATTTCTTTTGTTGTTATTATTTAGCTGCGAATGGATGTCTTGCAAGTGGTGTGCTTGTGTTTGGTTTTCCTTTGTTTTTTTGGCGTTTGCGCCCTTATTTTTTTTCTTTATCGGATGTATAGTAAAGTAGTTGTTTTGAAGAGGCAGCTTCGGGAAGCGTTAGGGGAGAGGGACACGCTGTCTCGGCACCGGGACAGTCTGATACGGCAAAGGGATCGCGCGTATCGGCTGCGAGACTTTGCCGTATCGCGACTGAACCGTGCCGAGCAGCGGTATCGCACACTGGTGTGGGTTCTAAATGTGGAGCCTACTCCAGTAGAGAAGGAGGGTGGGGAAGATGAAGGGTTCGCTTCGTTGGAGGAATAGGCTTGCCTTACCTCTAGCGGGCATTTTATTCTAAGTGTCAGCCGTAGTGGCGGATCCAAAATGCCGTATAAAGCAAATTATAAAAAAATATATATATAAGTATATCAGAATAAAGAATTAATTTCTGATAAAATTCATCCCCTCAGCTTCATGACTGACACTTAGACTAAAGGATGCCCGAATGTCCAAATTTATTTATTTCTAAACATTTTTTGACAGTTTCCTAACCAAAAACCAAAAAGAGATTAAAATCTACAAAAAATAAAAGGCGTTTGGGCACTTCATCTTCCTCTCCCTCCCTTAATCCCCCTCCCTTTCTTTTCTCCCTTCCTTTTTTTTTTTCGATTATTTTGACTTAATTCTTTGCTACTTGCTCATTTTGTTTGTTTATTTATTTATTTATATCTCTCTATTTTCTTATTTACTTACGTACATATTTATTTATTTATTTTCTATGTCTTTCTTTCTTTCCCTCCTTTAATTTACTTTGTTTTATAAATTCAATTATTTTTATTTGTTCGTTTCTACATTACTACACTCACTAGCTTGTTCACATCATCTATTATTCTTTATTATTTATTTCTCTTCTTCTTCTGTTTGTTTCTTCCTGTCTTCCACTTCAAAACACTACTTTGCCTCTCCTTCAAAGAAACATTTATCTTTTTGCCGTTTCATTTAGGTTCATGAAAAATCAAAGAGACGGTAAAATGAAAAACAAAATGGTGAAAATTTTAAAGATAAAAACATGAAAAGTAAAACGAGAAACTAGAAAAGAAAAGAAAACTCTGTTGGATAACGATTTTAGCCATAGATTGTCTTTTAACTAAAACTGTATGGATAAGCAAAACGAGAACGAAACAAAGCACTTCCACTGCAGTACCATATGCAGACTTGACCTGAGAGGACACCCTACAAACAGACAAAGGGACAAAATATGCAGAAAGGTCGCCCTGAAGGACTCTGTCAATACAGTATAGACGTACCATTGAATTGTGGACCAAGAAGCATCTATAAGGAATGGAGTGACAAGGTGATGAGAAAAGAAAGAGAAAGGAAAGAAAGCGAAGAAAGAGAACACTGAAAGAAAAGAAAAGAGATGGAGAGAAAAGAAAACTCTGATAAAACTATTTCAGCCATAAAAATTGAATTTTGAACCAACAAGCATATGTGAGGATTGGAGTTGGCGAAGGGAAGAACCATGGCGTATCTTACTTCTTCGCGACCGTATTTACTGGAACATCATCGTCAAGCTTGCCTCTACCTCTATGAAGGGAAAAATCCCCAAAACACGAACTTTTTTCAAAAATATTTTGTACCTGCTGTAAATATTTCAAATTTTATTTGTCAAGATATTTTTAATTATTGAAAAAGTGTTTTTTCAGTTGTTTAATTTATTGTAAATATGAAAATTTTTTCCCGAGTCTAGATATTTTTTATTCATTACAGACATTTCATGTTCTTTTCCAGTTCTTTTTGTTGTCAATACTTCGTTCTTTTTGTTGTAAATATTAACTTTTTCGGTTCGGATTTTTTCAAGACCATTGTAAATACCATTTTCAATAAATTATTATTGGCGAAAAACCCAGTGTCTTGCTTTTTGGTGCGGTTGTGTCTTGTCTTAATGCTGCAAAGATGTTCTCGATCTGTTACCATGGTAACATGTTTTTTGTGTAACTTTATTTTTACCTCCTATTAGACCACACACCAGACCATGTTCACATTTGAAAGGCTTTTCACCCGTATGTAATCGTTTATGATACCTGGCAGTATTGTAATGCGCGAAACGTCGATCACAGATATCGCACTTGAATGGTTTTTCTCCCGTGTGCAAACGGGTGTGAGTTTTCAGACCTCCCGCTTGGTTGAACGACCGTTTGCAAACTGTGCACGAGTATGGCCATTCCCCTGTATGGATTCGCATGTGAATCTTAAGGGCTGACTGGCGGGAGTATATCTTTTGACAGAAATTACACCTACGAGATTTTGGTGATTTTTTCTGGTGCCTGACTGCATCTTTAAATTCCCTCGCTTCTTTTTGGTCTTGATAAGGTGCCTTCTCTTGGACACTAGGAACATGATTTATTTTTCTCGGTACTTCCTCGTAAACAGGGTTTTCCTCTTGAGGCACGTGTTTTGGCATCACTAACAGGTTAGCTGCGCGAGACATGTACTGAACATCTGGATACTGTGGGGTTGTTTCCCTGGTAACAGATGGAATAGGCGCCTGGCAGCCCATTCCTCGAGGAAGCTGTACGTTAGACACGTAATCTGACGTGTACTCCACAGGGTTAGTCTCAGGACGCATGGCTGTTTGAAGAAACGAATTGAACATCCCTGATTCGCTTGAAGGGCTCTGGCGCGGTGGACACTGCCAGTTCATCATGGGTGCAAATTCAGGCTCGAGAAAGGGGGCAAACTGCGCGGCCACGTCGAGTGTAGATACAGGAAAGTAGGGAAAGAGATTAGGGTCTATTGCTCCAGCAGGCAATGGCGAAGAAAACCTG